>NW_024038405.1:600000-1114018 GCF_016077235.1 Cyprinodon tularosa | reverse complement strand
TTACTGGGGAAAGTCATTTTATTTTGTATTTTCTACAAAACTTTACTCAGAGGGAAATAATATCTATGCATTATGATGTTATATAAGTAGATATTAGAAGTCTGCATGTTCACAGGAGGCCCTTGTTAAATTTTTTGCTATTTTCCCCACCATATAACTTCTTTGTCACTGTGCTAAACCTACAAATTTTTCAACCGACCACATCAGCTTATCAGGAAACCAAAGGGAAATTTTTCATAAAGCCAAGATACCTGTGTTAAAGCACAAAGTCTAATTTTCTGTGCAGTCCCATGATGGAAAGCTTGTGGCAAAATCCAAACATTTACTGGTAGAATTAGTTATAACTGCCAGCTGCATTTAATGAATGTTAGAAACTGATGCATAAAGCTGCTAACCGTCCTGTTACTGTATGTTGAAGTGATGCATATTGACTGATTCTGGCAAAGGTATCTTTTGACATGAAGGCAAACAAAGTCAAATTTATACTTATTTGACCACAGTTCCTCTCGGTGAGATCGTAGGTGCACTCTTCCCCCCTAATGATTGAATGGTTGTGGGGTGTAACAACTGATTCTTGCCATTTGCTGAGCTATCAAGATTTAACAGATTAAACCTAAAATAAAGAATGAAAATTACTGCTTGAATCTGTCTGTAGTTGGCCTTTTGTCAGTGTTCTGATATTACATTAACTTATGGTTTATATTGAATGTCAAGATTCCTTTTTTGATATAACAGTATGAACTGTTTACAACATTTTCCCCAGTCTACTTCATAGGGCTTTTTGCATGTACAGTAGTGATCTTTCCTTGGTCGATGATAAAGAGATTAACCCTAAATAACTATGATAGGTTTAACAGCAGCTCCTTGTGAAAGTTTAAACAGTTAATCTCTGCTAATACAATATGTATGAACATTTTTAGTTGAAACTGTTTGCAATAATCTGCTAATGGTACCGGATTCCATACTGTAGCACTTAGAATGAATGCCCTATGACACCTCTCCATTAAAGGAATAAGAACTGCTGTCAATAATATCTTTGCTGCAGTTTACTTAAATAAAACTCAACAAAAACGTAAATTTTTTGTCCAAATAATCTTAGCGTAATTAACTTGGCTATTTTAGAGACTGGGTTTGATATAAAGGAGAGGGATTCTGTCTTGGCTCAGCTATTTTTGGGCTAAATGCACGCTTCAGTCTCTGGAACCAACTAATCTGGATTCATGTCTAGTAAAGTCACCAAAAGTTTACTTCTTAAAGCCTTTTGACCGAATCCCACTTCAGATACTCTGAACATTTCCTGAGTGGTCATATGTAAGGAATGGTAATATGCAGAAACATCCATTACTCTGTTATTTTTGAGAAATACAGTGTTCTGTCTGTCACAGTTCATCCCTCTCCTCTCCCTCGCAGACACATGATGCCCTCTGGCTGTTCATGTAAGGCCTGCAGCCCAGAGTCCACACTGTGTTGTAGAGGGCATCTGCCATAGATTCACAAGCTGATTGAAGGGAAAAAAAGGATCAATAACTTTGTTAACTTAAGCACACATTAAATTGGTGGTTATTTTAATAACCAATAGCAATCTTTTACGAGCTTGTCACCTTGTACTTTGGAAACAAAGCCCAGACTCTTCTTCAGGTCAGAGCAGAAGCCATGAAGACATGAGCGAAACTTGGCATCACAATCGTACTTGTTCACACCGCAGGTGTCGTAGCACATATCCAGCTGGTTACAGCACTTTGTCATTGCAGGGATTCCCACATCAAGCTGCCATAAGAAAGAACTATGTTTCATCATGGTTCACCACTCTACAAGGTATTATTGGGGTAAAATTACATTTTTTAGGATGGTGCTATGAGCAGGCCACCTACAGCAGCATTCACCTGCAATCCCACCAGCGAAGAGCTGCAGCCATTGGGTTCTTGGTGCTTGTAGCCAGGCCGAGGAAGTGGCAGTTCTCCTATGAAAGCAAACAGGCTCTGTTAAGCTTTAGGATTAACAAACACTTCTTAAAACTTAAACCTTAGGCCTCCATGTATCACTGTGATTTAGTAGAATGGAACAGATAAGTGCATGACTTTTAAGTGAAATTAAAAAGATGCATGGATATAAAAGTTACATATTTTCAATAAAGTACTAGAACTGTCATTCAAATGTATATGCCCCATCTTTTTCATTGATAATCCCTAAATAAAGATCTGATCTTGGTTCTGTTAAAGGTATAGTGGAGGATTTTCACAGATTTTTGAAAAGACCCGTACTCATTTACATGCACAACCCTGTAATGCCTATTAAACGAATGCAAGAGCATGCAGCAACCCATTTCTCCTCGTGCACGCTCTGTTTAAAAGTTGCTATTTGCGTCGCTCATACAAGCTTAGTTTCAAAAGAAGATTTGCAATTTTTCCACTACAGTATGTCAGACTCACTACCGGTAAGTGAAAATGGGGACGAGCGCAACGGCCTTACGGAAACATATCACCAGAATGATTGACTATTAGAAGGACCACTTATTTTGATGATCCACCTGGAATAAAAACATCCTTATCTATACCTTTAAGTTCTCTTCTGATGTAAGTAGGTCTGCAACTCTGGTTTGAAAGCATCTACATTGATTGCATAACACAAATGACCCATGCCCCTCAACAAATGCTTTTAATTCAAAGGTCCAAAAGGACAAACCTTGTTGAATATGTGTGAGGAAATAAACCATGAGAACAGAAGGTTTTCTGTGTTTTTGCAACAGAATCTTTTGGGTTTAGGAAAAAAATATTGTTAATACCTCTGAGGGAACCAGAACCAATATAAAGTAAGAGTGCAAGATTGATCCTTACCATATCTACAGCGGTATTCACAGACACCATTGTGTCCCCCGACCAGCTCAACCAGGGAGTCAAAGTATCCGTTCACAGTTTGGAAGCTATCTCTTATGGAGTTGAGGCTCCAGCTGCTTGCATCATCTTGTTCCAGGGGTTTATTTAAAGCCTTGTTTGTCTGGACGGGCCGGATCTCATTAGCCTCCTCTTCAGATGGAAGCTGCTCCTTGGCAACAGCTTTCTTTTCAAGAGCTTCAATAGTAGCAGAGTCTCCATCAGGAGTATCCCTGTCTGTGTCTGACCCTTTGGCTTGGTCCACTTCAGGTAGGTCAGCTCCCTGATCATATGCTGATATTTTATCACTCAAAGCAGAATCTAGAGGAGCAGCTTGGGTGTTTAAAGCAGCAGCTTCCCCCTCTTCAGTGGCTTCAGTTTGGTAGTAACCCAAAGTGGCACTCATGCCCATGGACACACAGAGGAGGAGCAAAGCAGGAGTCCGAAGCAACATGTTGACCAGCTGGCTAAAATTCAAAAAGAGGTAGATCTCCACCAAGTGGGGTGTCTTCAGTCAGGTTTCAAAAGAAGGAAGAGCTCAGGCAGTGAAGGACAACACCAAGCTTAGTTCTCTCTCACTGTCAGCCTGAGTACAGACTTTGACCCCTGATTAGGTTCTTGTCGACAGCAAGGCACTCAGTCATATCAGGGGTGAAGGTCCGAGCATATCAGCTCATAGCAAGACTGCCCAAATTCAGCTAATCCTCTCATTTTTAGTCATTCCTGCACACCAATGGTCATTTTTACCACGGTTGATGGTCACATAGATGTGGATGTTTACAGCAGTATCACATGGAAAACTGAGGAAAAGCCTCAGTATTTCTTTTAATACCCTTGTGACCTTTCTCAAGACATCACAAACCTCAAACTATCTTTACTGGTTTGGATAAAGGTCACGGGCTGACAACTCAGCACTGAAAAAAACAACAACAGAAAAGCATAAAATTATCTTGTTTATTTGAGAAACAGGAAGTTTGCCGGTTTTATCTTTTTAGGACTGGCTTCAAGGGTCATTTATAAAGAGCAATAACAAAACAATAGTGAAAAAACTTAAAACTCAATCATTATAAAGCTACTGAAAGTATTTTCCTTTGTGTAGATTCCTATATTTCACCAGTGTTGGACTTTTTTCATGTTACTCTGCTGCCATCTTGTGTTTGGGGATAGAAAATCTAAATTTGCTCCTGCAAGAAAGTGCAGCTGTCGTCTGTTTACGGCTGTGTAAATGTTTTATAGTTTATTTGTTGGTAAAGAAGAGAAACTCACAAATGTATTCTTCAACTTCTGAATGTCTGTCATAAAAAAATATAAGGTACATATTAGGTTATAGTACATTTTTGAGGTTCTATCTGTTAATGAGGTAATAATATTTTTTAACTAAGATTTTTTTTTTTAGGTTTTTGATAAAAATTAGTAATTTTTCCAGTAACAATTTTTAATTTAAAATTTAAAATCATGAATATACAGTAACTGTTGATTTATGTAAACATTTTTGTTCAATCTAGAATAAAATCGCTAAGAAACCCAAAGTAAACACAAACCACAGCTTGTAAATGATAATTGTTTTAATCAATACCACGGACTTATCTTTGCCAAAGGAACAAGACAATTTACATTTGAAATAAGAAAAAACTATTGCACTGCTGTATTTCAAGTGCATATTATCAAATTGTCTTATTTTAAGAGAAAAAATACTCATTCCATTGGCAAATTATCCTATTTACCTACTCAAATTCAGGGTATTTACACTTAATTTAAGAAATGTTGATATATTTCTAGATCATTTTTGCAGTGTGGGCGGTATTTCAAAAACAACAAATATTGCACCAATCCATGAAAATCAACAACAAATAAGAAGTAAAATCATTATCTATCAGTCTGAAATCTTTTACAAAACCATGTCTGGTTAAAAATCTTACAAGAGTCCCAAGGAACTGATTTGAAACAAACCTAAAAATGTATCCGAAGGTAATCACATAGTTGAAAAAATATTTTTTGGATTGAAAAGTGGTAGGAATGGAAGACATATTTCTTGTTCCATCTGGCATAAAACACCATTTCAGAAAAAAAAAGTATCGTACCGGAAGTCAGGCATTGTGTTGATGGAAGGAAGATTATCCGGGACTGCTTTAGCTTTAGTCCACAGAGGACTCTCTCTCAAAAACTCCTGAAGGAAAATATAAATTAAAGACCTTAAGCACAGACACATACTGTAAGGGTTATGCAGAAGTATCTAAAGCACAGCAACAACTCTTCCACTGTATGGCAAAAAGATTTGGAGGTGGCCTAGATTGTCATCACCTAATACAAATGAGATGTGTTTATTTATTTTTTTTCTCCAGGTGAACAGTATTTATATTGTAAAAACACGTCACAGTTAAGTATCTTTTTGGTAAATTTTTTAACTCTTCACTATTATGTCATTTTATACACTTTTCTAAGGTCCACATTTGTGTGACTACTTTTGCTATAATCTTTTTGCTGCTGTAACACCAGAATTTCCCCATTGTGAAACAATAAAGGGATTTTCTATTTTACGTTATTCTCTTCTTATCTATTCTATTCTATTCTATTCTATTCTATTCTATTCTATTCTATTCTATTCTATTCTATCAGAATCATACAAAGTGGCTGAACATTTCTGTAAAGTAGAGTGGGCCAAAATGAATCTACAGTAAAATAAAAAAGGAAATGCCAAAACATATACTGGTACCAGGTAATTATATTTATAGTGGATATACTTTCCACATAGGGCCAGGTGGATATGAATAACTTTTTCCCCATAAAAACAGTAATTCATTGTTCAAGAAAAGTATTCATTACAGTGTTCCAGAGAGCAATCTGAGGCAAAAGGTCTTACCCATGAACCCAGCGTGGAGATGGAACCAGTACTAGCAGTTGTCTGCTCTGACCTCTGCTCTAACAGCTATAGTCCACTACACCCCACCTAAATGAGTGTATAGTTGTGAAGTGGAAGACAAATAACAGTTCATGCAAAAAAAATTTTTTTTCATGAACATCGAGGTAAAGAGAGGTATCAAATTAGACATGAAACAAAAGTTTTATTGTAGAAGAAAAGTTCAACTGTCGTGCCTTGTTAGTGGTCGTCAGATGGTTATTCCAACCTATTAGTTTTAATGTTTCTGCCTGGAAATACACAAAACATTTAATTTTGCTAATCTGGAGGTTATAGAAAAAAGCAGGATGGGTTTAAAATATTTTTTAGGACCTTTAGATCTTGGACACGTCTTTCAGAAGCAGCAGTGGATGCCAGCCTTTTTTGGATCTCCTGCTCCATTTGTTGGATTTCCTTCTGCATATTGAGCACCTGAAGTCTCCTGAATTTGACTATGTTGGTGTGGTCGGTGGCGGTCCCACTGTCCTCCGCTCTACATAGGGATGTATCTGCCCACACACAGAAGGAAGAGACAACGTGCGTCAATGCAAAACAGGGAACAATGATGGGTCTGTTCTCACAGACATTCACCACTACAGGTGGTATGAAAGCAGTGCTTTCTTAGTGACACAACAAAACTCTTTTTTTATATGTGTCAGCACACTAAAGTGAAGGGTGATCATTTTCCTAGTGTGAAAACCTGAGAAATTGCATATTAATAAAGTCAGACTGTGCACTTCCTGCTTGCTCTGCAGGAGGCTATAGAATACATCAAATGTTTACATGTGGTTTACCAATGATGACGCATGCAAAGGTTGCAGTAACACTTACTTTTTATGCTATTTTGTTCTTGGTCTCTTGCGGCTAAAAGGTTTGTCAGCTCATCTTGGAGTCTGAGAAACAATAAATAGAGTTAAGGTGCGAGAACTTTAAACTAGAAAACATTTTCTGGTCTTTTGTTGTTAAATAAACAGTACCATTTGTAATCCCTCAGAGCTCTTCTTGTCTTTTCCTCTATCCTGCAAACTTTTTTTTCTGCCTCGTCCATGGCTTTATCACTTATTGCAATCTCTCCAAACTGTTTCACTTCGTCTGCAGCGACTGCAACACAAAAAAACAAAAAACCCCAACAAAACCACAAAAGACAACTGAATTATTTACAGCTTCTTGCTAAACTATAATTCAAATTCAACTTTCAACTTTATGTATTTTTTTAATTTAAAAATCTTATATGTTGAACTATTAAAATTCTGCATGTGTTAACACTTTCTAAAACCCACTTTGAATGCAAAGATGTGTGTTTAGGATATGCATCTACCAGGTTTCTAATATCTAGAAATGCACTGCAATTTGGCCCATATTTCTATGCTAATTAGATCAGACTGATGGGTTGGACAGGAACTGGGACCGTCATTTGAAAACTTTCCCAGAGATTCTTAGTCATGTTTAAGGCTGAACATTTTGTAGTACAATAACTACACTAAAACCATTTTATTGATTATTATAATTTCTGTTTTGTGTTTTTCTGGAAGCAATGGTGGATTCCAATATGGCCGATTAGGCTTCCCTCCCAGGGTGGGATGTCCCCAGCCAAGTTTTCTATTGTTTGATTGCCAGTCCTCTGAAAAGGAAACAGCCACCCTATGTGACATGCATAATGTAAGCATTAAAAAATATATTACTGTGCAGCATGTCTGGCCAGTGAAGCTAAATGTTGGTGTTTTTATGGAATCTTTGTTGTATTCAATTATCTTAAAAACTTACACTGAATAAATCTGAACTAAATGGTTAGAGAAAAGCTTCCCTATATTGTTATGCTGCAATTTTATGATATTTGCTTTGTGTATGAATATCACACCAGCTTGTTGGAAAATATTCTGAGGGTCTTGGTTGTTCATTAAAATATATGACGATTTAATGAATAAAAAAAAATACATGAGATGTAGGTATGATTATGCTCCCAATTTGTTTACTGTCCACACGTTAGAAAAACCCTAAACAAGTTTTGTTTTTCATTTTCATTAAAACTGTCCGTCAGTAAAACGTGAAAGCATTTTAGACTTCAATAATTTACTCTAATGTTACAAAACATCCTCCTAAAAAAGGACGAGACTGTAGGACAGGATTTTTGACTTTTTAAATGTGATGTTAGTCCAACGTTTTGTTTACATTTACACCTCATATTCAACAGAATCTGTAGGCTTTTATTCATCCATGGCAATTAGCCAAAATGATACTGTCTGAAACAGTGTTTTGGATTTACTTCTTACCATATTTCCTTTTGAGGACTGGGAGTCCATCAGGTGATTGATGTATAAATCATACTCAGTCTGGAAGAAAGGAAAAAAAATACATATTTCTCAAAATTCAGATTTAATTATTCCAGGAAGACTGAAGGAAACTAAATGCACATAAAACACTTGGATGATTATAAAGCAAATATGCATTAATATTTAGTTGATTAGAAAATGAACTACTTTCATTTTGCTGTTTTGTCAGATTAAAACTGCTGATATTAAACAGATATTAAACATATTTTTCAATTAAGCCAACATTTCTTAAAGGTGTTTTTTGTGTACCTTGTTTTATCTTAGTTTTGAGTAGCTGTATGTCTGAAATATTCATATTAGACATGATTGTGAACATTAATCACAAAGTAATCTTGTTAAATAACTGTGAGGCACCCTGCAAATCAAACTAACACCTAATTTACTCATCAGCAAAGTTCCTACTTAATTCTAGTTGACAATTTGAATTGTTCTCTTTACAAAAATACAGTAGTATACAGTAGCTTATTTAATGTATTGTACGTATTCTGTAGCTCAGAATTTTAGCACGAACCATAAATTTTTAGATTAATCTCAGCATGTTTTATTTATTCCAGACTAGTTTTTATGTTTGGCTTGTGACTTTGTTGTGTTGAAACATCCAGGTTTGTCCAGGTCCCAATCATCTCATGCAAATCAGAAACCCAATTATTTAAGAGTTTAAGAAAGCAACCAATGGTTACGGTTATATTAAACCATAAGTTATTGTGACACCAGTGAACGAGTCCAGTGTGAAGTGAGCTAAACAGAAACCAGGGCCGAGAAGCTTCTGACCAAAGAAGGAGACACTTCTTCATAACTAACACCTTTAAAGTCGCAGCTGTCCACATGAATGAGCCAAAGGCCCTCTGTAGAGGAATTTAATGATCAGTGTAGACAACATGTTGGAATAATTAAGATGATCCCAAATTCAACAACTTCAGTTTAGATCAGCAGCATCCAAATATTAGTGTCTGAGTCATATTTTATTTAGCTTGCCTTTATATTTCGACCCTGGTTGAAGTTGAGAACTTCCACAATATATTGAAACATTTCCCTGCAGTTCCTGTCCTTTCTTTACCATTATTGAGTTGTTTACATCATTAAAAGCTGATAGCAGCGTTATTGTCTTCTTGACAGTAGATTTACATCAAACAATCACTCCCATTTTGACAGAAACAGTGAAGTGTAGCGCTGCATACATGTTTCACTGACAGAGTTGAGCAGCGCTCTCATGTGGAAAAAGAAACTTCCATGAAATGATACATTTCCATGTGACTGAGCAGTGACTGGGCCCTCTGAAGTCCTGCTCCCTGACGCATGAAGACCAGGTTCCGCTGGTTGCTCTACTTGCACTCGCTACACCGGGGACTCACTCTGTTTTGGCTCAGATACATCTGACGGCACATGCTAAAAATGTGCAAGTGGGTACAGAGGAAATGGAAAAACCTTGATTTCCCTCAGGATGCGTCCAAATACTGGCAAGCCTTCACATACATCATCAAAGACGTCACTGAACACCGCAAGGCGGTCTCTGCTGGGCCAGCTCGGGGCTGACAGCTTCTTCAACTCCTGAGTAAGACAGCAACACACACACACATACACACACCAAGCATTAGCAAGTGAAAATGTGTCTGCGCCTAGTTTCCTAATGTCATGCTTTGGGTAACTGTTTTCAACTCTTGGAGTTTCCTCTCGTACAGTTCAGCAACTTCATCTCCCTCCCTAACATTCTGCATGGCCCTCGTCAAACCTCAGCTTCACCTCTAACTGGCCTTCAGTATCTGAAGTTTCATTGTTCGAATCATCCAAGGTAAGTTCTAGCTTTGCTTGAACAGATGGAGAGCTGGATTCTTCCTGCGAAGCATCTTTTAGCCGTTGTGACAAAGAGTTTGAAGAAGAACAAGCTACTTCAGTGGGAGCCGTGTCCTTTCTTGTGCCTGCACATGACGAATAATCTCTGATCTGATCTCGTTTTGACCTCGAGACCTCAGATTCCACTAAAGCAGCGCCGGAGGTGTTCTCTTTTTTCCTAGCACAGCTCAACATCTGTGGCTGTCTTTTCTTTGGACTTTTTTCTTTTCTCTGAGAGGTCCTTGAGAAACACAGCTTGGCTTCTTTGGAGGACAGACTCTGGTTCATGCTGCAGGGCCCGAGATGGCTCAAAGAACAGAAGGGGATATCCAGTATCTGAGCAGCCTCGGCAGCAATCAGCAGTCTGCAGACGTCGCCTCCAAAACACTCATCTTTCTATTGACACTTTGGAAAGCTGCTTTAAAGATACAGATAGTGTCAAATTTTCAATATATAAGATAAAATAGATATATCTTATATACCTATGAAGACTTTATTTAAATCACCGTAGGAGAACTAAATAGAAATACAATCTAATTTCAATCGGAAATATCTGCAATATGTTATAAAGTATAATTGTATCAACTTAAGGACCTTTATCGATCTCTACTAAAGTAGAAGCCAATCTATTAAACGTCCTACCACAAGCATTACAGTAAACTGAAGTGATGTCAAAAAAAGTATCAGTCCTGTTTAAATATTTAAGATCACCAAACAAATTGTAAATATCAAATAAACATACCCAAAGAATTAACAAAATCAATCTTCAAATGATGATCTCATTTATTTATGGACAAAACTATCCAAAGCCAAATGGCCCCACTTGACCCCAAATCCTAATGATAGTTGTCTCTTGTCCTTGGATAACAATGGGCAGTAAGCGTTTTTTTTTTTTAAACAAAATATTGTCTTTTTCATTCAAACAGAGGTGCTGTTAAGTTAACTAAAAAAAAGCTTGTATTAACAGACTCAATCTGTACTTTAACTAAACCACACTATAGAATCTTAATCTCATTTATTCTGAGAATCCAAAGGTAAGCCTACAGTTGTTCGTTGTTTAGGTATAGAAGTCTCAAAATGGAAACTGTTCTCCTCCTGTCTTTTTCCTTGATAGTTGAACCATGAACACTAAAGCAATTGTTGTCTGCAGTGCTATATGTTACTCTGTGTTCTTTGGAGACCTCTGGGATAAGTAGTCAGTAGAGTCATGGAGAAATTTCGTTCAGCCAGACACTCCTGGGAAAGTTCACAACTGTTCCAGGTTTTCTCCAAATGTAGATAATGACTTTTACTTCCAAAGCCTTGGAAATTACTCTGAAAACCTTCCCAAATAGAGGGGTCTGAGTGACTTGTTTTAGGTTATTTAATTATACAGGTAGGACTGAGTAACAAAGATATAAATCAATATTATCCGAAATAGATAAATAAATCGGCTTAATGTGTAATTTAAATAGGTCGGCTGCTACTTTTCAACATAGGTAAAGCTTGGTTTAGCTATAGCTTTCAATTAATAAGTAGGGTTAGGGTTACAATTCGTGTTGATAATCTTAAACATTGAGGGAACGAAATTTAAAACAACAAATGTTTTTTTTAGAGGTTTTTCTAAACGTTTGTCAAATATTCTTAATAAAAAGTCTCCAAAAATTAATGAACCTTGATTCAGTTTTACCTTCAGAAGAAATCAGGAACAAAATCAGAAACATTGGTGTTTTATTTACAATGGTTGCCATGGCTACCAAAGGACGTCATGGCCGTGTTGCGTTAACTGTCCTGGCAATTGTCGTACAAAGGAATTTCTTCTGTTACAATGTTTGCACATGTTTACAGCTGTCAACGCAGTAGCGTTAATTACTTATCAGTGGACAGTTTTTAACCCCTTAAGTAGGGCTTAGAATCCCCACATAAAAAATGCAAAAAGAACATTCCAGTTTTCATATTATAATTATATTAAGGTTTTTATGTAGTAAAGATAACTTTTAGATAGATATGTTTGCTACTTTCTTCAGATTAGTCATACAAGCATTTTCTCGATACTGTAACCAGTCAGCTGTATAGTATTTATTTTATTTTCTAGATATTTAGCAATAATTTGATGTATGGTTAAGCAAACATTTAGGATATATCTAGAATCAAAACTCTAAACCAGCTTAAATCCCAAGTGTTTCTGGTTTAGCTGTTGCTCTGTCTTAATGTTAAATGATGAGCTACTAGTAGTAGCTGCATAGACCACCAGTATTCTTTGTAATCTTCCAAAAACAGACGCTGTGACCGTCAAATATCCTGTCCTTGTTCATTCCGTTTGACTGTTTCCCTCAAGCTGTTAAACCTCAACAACTTCCAGACAAACTCTGCAAATTGTGCTTACAGTGGAAATTTAATTTTCATGAATATCCCCTCTAAAAAAAAATTCTTGTTTTTTCTTTTATGAACAGTGTGTTTCTGTGTGTAAGACTATGAGGTTGCAGAAAGTTGGGAAAAGGGAGGGAGGAGAAGAAAGAAAGAAAAAAAGGCCTCAGGGCCTGGAGTGACCAGAATAGGAAAGCAGATGGTAAAGGCTGAACACGAAGAGCAGAGTGACATGTTCTGCTCTAGTGCAAAGAATGACACGGTATGCACACGCTTTGCTTTCTTCTATCATCTAAATCATTTAGTGTAAATAAAGAACTAATCAAGATCCACCGCATTTGAATTGTTGTTGCTGAAAACATATAAAAGGTTCAATTTTCACTGCAGGTCAGATGACATTTATTTTTTTATTCTCTATTTATTGCACCATATATGAAGAACTTGCAGATTAACTGAAATAAAAACAAAGTTAGAAATAAAGATTAGATCAAGTAGGATACTTTAGATGGCCTGGTTAATAAGGATACGTTTTAGGCATCCTTTAGAAATTGCTGTTACTATATTTAAGAAAATAATACAACTACAAATTAAATCTGTGAATATGGTTCTTAAAGCGAATAACTTGAGCTATTAGATGCTACTAGAAAGTGGTCAATGAAATAAAACTAGACTGTATGTCACCAAAATTAGAGTCAATATCAGATATGCTGTTGTGTCTGCAACAGACAGATAATTTTTTTTTAATCTTTTGAGACCTGAGCTGTGGAAATGTGACCTCTGGTTTCTCTCTTACCTGTCAGCGAAGGCGGGCAGCCATGTTTTTTAGGTTTAAACTTGTGCTGTTATTTTATTTTTTTTTTACATTTTAAGATGATTGATTGATTAGTAATGTACTGTATTAACCAACCTTAAAAAGACCAAAAAATTGCAAATTACCCTTTTAAAAGAATGTAAAACATTATTTAGAAAAAAATAAATTTGACAAATGGATCCAATTACAGCAAATAAAACGACATGGCTCACTTGGGGTTAGACATTTTACATATTTTCTTAATTTACAGTTCAGTCATTAAGAAAAATATGCTGTGAGAATAAAAGGGAAAGAATGATTTGGCACAGACATTTTTTTTTTCAAAGATGTATTTAATAAAAGTCATTTGGGCTACGGCTCTTACATTTACAGTTGAGACATTCCTCAGTTATTCTTGGTAACAGTAACATGTCTAGACTGTTTAATTTATCTTAATGTTTACTTTGTACAAAACAGAAAAAAGGCAAACATTATTCTTCTTTGTATAAAAAATATAAGTTAATTTAAATTTAACTCTAAGAAAATAAAAACAGTAATGATAATAATGATGATGATAAAGATCATAAGCTAAACATAGTGCAGACAATGGGATATAACTGGTGCTGAAAAGGAGGAGGGACAGTGCAGCGACTTTACAACAATGTTGTCTGGTGGGGTTGGAGTGATTTAAAGAGGAAGGCGTCCACACACGCAGTTCCACAAACCTAGTGAGAAACTGCACAATTGCCGTTCCATTTAGCACCATCAAGGCATTCATCTCTTCCTCGTTTGTACACACTACTCACCTTTTACTGCAAATGCAAACTCTCACCCACTCTCTCTATACATACGTACATAATGTATATACCTACAAAACTATCTCTATGTATCTACATATATATATCTATAAATATATAGATAGATAGAGAAATAGTTAAGTTACATATAAATATATGTAAGGTGCATGCTAATTGTTGCTCTTAGGTTGAAGCTTACTGGAAGCAACTCTGAAAAGACAGTAAGACCGAGCACATAGAAGATGGAACTGATGATGCACACAAACGCAGCTCCAGCAGGAATCTGCAACCAATGAAAACATTCATAAATGTGATGCATTCACAACACTCGTGGGGGCGGTGGGTGGGTGTTTGGGGGGGGTACAGTACCAGCCATACAATAACCATAAAAAAAACACACTACAACAGTTGAGCAGAGACTTGAGTTTGAAAAAATAGATGAGGACAAAACAGTTTGTCTTTTTGGAAGATCTTGGAAACTTATTAAAAAGAGTCCGATCTTATCTTCTTAGTTTGATTTAGGAAAAAAAAGTTTTTTTTTTAAAACTACAGCCCATGTGTCACACAGTGGCAAAAAAAGGAACACTCCTTAGGTAAAATCCCAGAGACATGATTTAAATAGGTTGAAATCATAGGAAACCTTGAATGGTGTTCATTATTATTTGTTGTTATTCCTGCATGTCAGCTTCAACAAATGTAAGGTTGGTTTATGTGCTTAGTGGCGTGAAATATAGCTGTGTTCAAAATAGCAGCAGTCCGTTATCACTTTAGGAAATCTATCCACAGTTTACTTGTTGGTGAAGTAGAGAAGCAGAAGACTAACAGAACTAAGATCATTGATTCTGTACAAAAACATGTAAAAAAACATTTCCTGAAAAGGAAGGCAGTCAAATGTTGCTCATTCTGGTAATAGTGTAATCCTATTTAGAGTGTAACTCAATAGATTCAAATGGAAATGATGTTCAGTTTAAGTTTTAAAATGAAAGCTACAAACAAATGGCAGAAATTGGAGCACTGCTATTCCAATTGATCCAGTAATGACCAAAATCGAAAAAAACTCACTAAATAGACACTCTCTAAGAACTGCAGCTGTTAAAGGGTTTTTTCTTTCATCAAGGGTTAGGGTGGAGTGATTAAAGCTTATCAAACACCAACTGCCCCTAAGAAACATGGAGTAGATATTTAAAAATTAATTAATCTGAGGTTGTTTTGGAGTCTGAAGACTAAGAAGAGTTTGTTGGTAAGAAATCTTTTTTTTTTCCACCTGAAAACACCACACAACCAAAGGGGCTTATATAAAACACTGAGGCCTGTTGATGCATATTCCACTTTTATTCCTTTATATCTCTTTGCTGCCATCTGTCAGTCATATTTGTGCCAAATTAGGCTTGATATCTCTAATTTTCATATAAACACCTGGATTTAAATCTATTGCAATGACTACATTAAACTTAACAATATTTAATTTACAGAATCTTTTTTTGTTGTTGTTTGTTATGAAAATCAATCCAAGGACTAAATAGTTAAAACAACACTACCAGTAACTGTTCAGTATTGTAATTCCAAACCTACTAGATAAAGTGCCTTTTAAGCCCAATTGTTTACAGTTGGCAGAAGTCGGGTTGACTCCATTTAACACAGATAAGAAGCCGTTTTTGGAGACAATTTGAGTTTGAAAAGAAAGACGCTGTTACTTACTGTTTTTGAACAGCTAATCGTCTCTTTTTCCTCTCTTTCACAACCAGATTTGGTGCTTTCTTTATTCATGTGTTGTTTTGGAATAAAACGTGCCATGTTCCAAAAAAAACTCTTTTCTGAGCTTTGCCCATTTTTAAAACACGCTGCTATTACTTTGAACACAAGTATTATTGATGATGCAATAAATGAAAGGGAAATGCGAGTGTCGATCGTGGATAATGCAGTCTTGGCTTAAAATAAAGGGGTGGGGTTTGGATCCCGGCGATCAGAGGGATGTTGGTGCAGCTGGTTTCTAAGTGCTCAGGGCTGAGGAGCTGCAGGGACCACCTCACACTTTAAACAATGTGACTCTCTTATGACTGATCCCAAATCATCCATATTTCTAGAGAATTTCTACAATCTCCACATAGAATATACTTAGATATTCAAGTACTGCAAAGGATCTTAACCAAAAGAACAAAAAAAGTAAGAGTAATTGCAAACACATTCTAATCTCCGCCTTTTCAGTAAGATGTTGCTATACCAGATATCTGCTCTACACATTCCTTCTGTCTCTGGGAATCTCTTGCTAAAGTAGTGCGAGTGCAATAAACTCAACACAGAAGGCAAAGAGTACCATTTCAAAAGAGCCTGAACTGAAAGGAAAATTCACATATCCTAGCCTGTTTAGGGGCTAGAGTAAGGCCTCTTCAAAAACAAGACCATAACAGAATCATTTCAAATGAAGTAAAATGACAAGAAATAGGCAAAAATAATTAAAATAATACAAAAAAAATCCAAATATAATACAGGAAAAGACTCAAGATCATTCTATCAAATAAAACTTCCCCAGCTGAGAAGACGCAGGGCGATGGGCTGAAATCCTCCCCCGACGGACGTCTGTCAGTCTCTGGGATCGGTGAAACCGTCAGTGTGGACTCCTCCGTCACCCAATGAGGTAACTGTGTGTTATTCAGAGTCAAGCCGCTTTAAACGAGTCAAACTCCTGCTGACACAGGATGTGGTTCTTCCCTGCCTGCCCCTCCAACAACCCCCCTCACCCCCCGCCGTCAAATGTCCAGGTCCGTGGCAGGATTTAGTTTGTTTATTTCTTTGTTGGGTCAGAGACCCCTTTGGTAGTCAGTTATCCACCTTAACGGGGCCTGAATCACAGGGCCGAATGGGCAGAATGTCTTCCTCCTCTCCTCGTGATATCTGCTCCCAATGGTTAAGGTTCTCCCTGGAAACAAGAAGTCATTAAATCAGATGCAAACCGACATTTTTTTTCTTTTACAATGCTTTTGAAAAACTATTCACATCCTTTAACCAGCTTAGATTTTGCGACATCACAAATATAAACTTCAACTTATTCTTTTGGGATTGATAGACCATAATTAATAACATGAACATTAAAATTGGTGGTTTTTCTGAATGCATTCATAAAATAAAAATAGTAGAACACATTTTTATTCAGTCCCCTTTACTCTGATACCTCTACAAATAAACCCTAGAGTAAGGAATCGCCATCTAGTAAAAAGCGCAGATGAATCTTTAATATATTATCATTGGAAATCGGACTGTTCCAAAAAAGCCACAAAGTTTTTTTTAGGAGAACATTGGTGAAGAAAAGCATCAGAAAGTGTATGAACTACAGCATACTGACGTACGAGTGCAGCAACACAGCTGAACTTCACTGCTATCACCTTCAATTAGCCAGCCTGATGCAGTTTGCACGACTTTGGCAGATCCCACCATGAGCTGCAGGGCTCCGTGGGGTCTAGGCCTGCTGCCCACCCAGAGCCGGGTGCTGACGTACAGCTGGGGCTTAAACATTACACTGCTCGGTTTGTTTGCATTCCCCGCAGATCAAGGACACATTTTAAAAGAGCAGCAGAAGGGCGAGCAAAGGTGCAACAAAAAGCTGTTTAAAAAGCAGTAATAACAGCCATAAATACGTCCTCTAGCACCTGAAGTCAATGCATCACTGCAGGAGGAATGACAGCTTTACTTTTGTGTTCTCCTTTTCATATGTGATTTGAAAAAAAAAGGTATGATGCTGAAAAAAAGAAGCTGACATACTGTACCTCCCATAGAGCACTAGCAATGTGCATTTTTACACACACTCCTTCACAACTTTGATCTAACTTGATGGATTGATTGCATCTGTTCAAACCCTGGCTGTTTTCTCTAAGACCAAAATTGATTAATTCAAGGTCTGGACCGTTGCTTTTTTAAATAATCTAATTTCTAAATTAGTTCACTACATCAAACGTTGCACATAAAAAGCAAAAGCAAAGCAAAACTTACTTGCAGGCTTTTAAGAGGGGACCGGATGGAGGGAAAAGCTCTGAAAGTGTTGTGTAGCAAGGAATTGCCACTGAGTTGTAGAATCCCACCTTTCAAAAGGGGACAAAAAAGGAAAAGCACCTTAAATTTGTTTCATTGTTAAGGAACAAAAACATTATTATGGGAAAGGTTGATATTGTGTTGATATTTGTGCGATAAACAAATGTGTCGTCTCACCAGTGTGCAAAAAAGAGCAATGTGAGTGTATCTAATGGTGGCATTGCTGACTAATCGCAAACCATCTCATTGATGCATCCGTATTCGTATGAATAGAGCGATTAATATACAAAAACCACTAGTTAGAGCTACTATAAAAGGTTTTTGTCTATTTTTTACCTCAGGTTTAAAGGTCATTGTGCCAGCCAATCACATTGGTTCTTTAAAAAGGAATTTCTGCATATAATGATGAATGAGAGTTTAAGCCTCCAGCATATTTCCTCCTTTACAACTGAGCTACTTTATGTACTGTACACCTAGAATTGTAAACAATCTCAGCAACAAGATACAAATCTACAGTTTATGTTGTAGTGATAGCAATAGTTTGTTTTGGAACGTCTTACTTTTAGAAGTTTTCTTCCGTGATTATTCATTTTAGAAAACTTTAAAACTATTTCTGTTTAAAATATTTGTTTAATTGCAACCTAAATTCAAATATGGTCTGCAACTATTTTCTTAAAATAGTAAGTTAATCCTGTTCTGGCTCTCACCATTTATGCTTTTCTCTCTCTACAGTCCTCTGTTTACAGACTAAGTTCCCATCAGAGCATGCATGTCTCTGTGTGTGTGTGTGTGTGGCATACAAACCACACATATTCTGTGCTGGTCTTACTTGGCCCTGGGGAACCTCATCCTTCTTGTCTCTGTCCATCATAGGGATCGGCTGAATTCCGATCTTCTTCATTTCATCTCCCTGCAGAGGAACAAAACAACAAGACACCTTTTATTTTGTGCATAGTGGGGTAAACCTCCTGACCACCTGACAGCTCTATTTTAGGTGATCGGGGTTGTAGGACATGCAAAGTTAAAGCAGTATTTACAAGCAAGAATAGAGGCCTGACTGTTCAATCTGGAGGCATGATCGTGACACTGAACCTTTTTGAGCTCAAACAGTATCCCACTGTACCTCAGCCCAGAACTCAGCATAGATGTCGTTAGCTGTGAGTCGTGTGACTTGCCACCGCTTGGTAACAGAACACAGGTCACATGCTGTCATCATCAGACCAATCACACGGTCCCTGAAGGGGAGCAGAGCCTTGTTATGTCCATGGAGAAGATAAAAATAATTTAAAAAACCTAAAGCGCCATTTGGACACTTTTCTGGTGTGTTGCTGTGATTCGCAGCCTGACCTGTGGGTGTGGTTATTCAGGTCCAGGCCGCCTGTAGTCAGGAGCTCTGTGAGCTGCTGATGGTTGTTGAAGTACAGGGCCAGGTCGGTGGCAATGATGGCCTTCCGGATGATCTCCAGCACCTGCTCGTACTCGCTGGAATTCAGGTTGGAGAAAATATTGTGCCCTTCCAGCTATGAAAAACAGAGAGATCAATAAAAAAGCAAAAGCTCCACTTATGAGGCGTTCAGCTCCACTAGACTGCAACAGGTCTCAATAATCGGTTCACCTAAACCACAACCAGCAAATAAGAGATATTACAGAGCTGAAAAGTACAGTTCTAATTGTGCTTAAAAGTTTACATACCCTCCCATTAAAAAAATTATTAATTCACACTAGTAATTCATATAACTTAACACTGAAAAAAGTGATAATTAATACAAATGTACAAAATTAGAATTAACTAGTATAAAACATTGATATGCAATTTTAATTTAAAAATATGTGTGTAAAAAAAAAATAAAAAGGCCACAATCAGGAGGCAATGCAGGGAAGTGTCTTGCCCAAGGACACAACGACACTGTAAGCTGGAGCAATATATACAATTTGTTTCATCATTTTCAATTTATTTTACTGGCAGCTGATCTTTTTCTGTCTATTTTAAATAAAGAACTTTCAGGCACAGCTGTAAGTGCAGACATATGCATGCACACATAAACATGTTGTGTAAAATACATGCAAAATTCATGGACCTCTTTGCTTCTTCTGAATTCGTGCTTAAATGCTTCAGTGATATTGGAATTGGAATCGTCTGCATCATGCAGCCTCTTTCATGCTAAAAGTATTGAAATATTTAATCTAAGAACAGTTATTCAGAAGTTTAAGGGAAATCCATGTAACTAAATTTATTAAATTTATACTTTTTTCATTTTATTTCAATAATTTTTCTACTAAATTAAATCAAATTTTCTGCTTTCCTGGAGTATAATTACGGTGTTAAATAAAACCCCATTCCTCTTGGCCACTATCTGGTAGCAGCCATTCATGTAAAGCAGGTATGAGCTGATCTTTATAATTTGAGAAGTAGATACAAGGAAATGGTTGCTTGTCTCTATTGGGCAATACTTGTATTGCTAAAACAGCTTCCAGATTAAACAGAATCTGAGGCTTAATGTATCAGCACTACTCTAAATACATTCATAATGAAAATATTTAAAGTTCCCCAAGTCTTTAGTAGTGGAGCTCTACCTGCAGGATGGAGACAGTCTGGGAGAAGTGGTGCTGCTCCATGGTGGAAGTGGAATACAGAGCAGCCAATGGATGGTCGAACTTCTGCAGGTATGCGTTGCTGTACCCCCGATGATCCAGATCGTGACACAGACAGGCTATCAACAAACCTTTCTTCTGCAAAACAAAGATGCTCATTGGAAATGAAAAAACAGAATTGGCTAAAACTTAAGATCAATCTTAAACGAAACAAGAAGCAAACCTCTAGCTCGGTAAAAATCCCAGTGGTTTTCTGTAGGATGGCGTACATGCAGTGCGCCACCGTCACCGCATGCTTCCAGTTGTGGTAGGGCACACGGCGGTAGTTTTTCCGTACGGACATGGTGAATCTACAGAGCTTTTCCAGCTCAAAGCTAAATAAAGAACAAACAATGAATAAAGTGAGAAGCTGAGAGAATTATCTTCCTGCTTCTGTGACATTACCTGTTTTTTCCACAGGAGTTATGAACCATGTAGATGAAGACAGCAGGCCAGATATCTTCAAACGGACTAATGTCAAATTGAAACCTGGAGAAAGACATAAAAGTATCATTGTGCAAACTTTCAAACTGCTTTTTCCACAAAGGTATGGCGTAGACACAGAATTTGAATAACACCGGAACAAAATAACATGGCGGAGAAATCAGGTATAAAGTTGTGAAAAAGCTTTAAAGCAGACTTGGGTCTGAAAACAATATTCTGGGATTTGATGGGCTGAAAAGGAACATTAATCAGATAACGAGTCAATAGGCCCTTATAATTAACTTAGAGCAGTGATCCACAGCTCAGATGGAAGGCTTTGTCAAGTTTTACTCATGCAATACACTAATTTAGTATTTTAAAATACGGCAGTGGCAGCATCATGCTGTGGGAGATACTTTTATTCAGCAGGGGGAAGGAAATAAGCTTTAATAAAATGGTTTAAATAAATCTCTTTGTGAGAAAGTCCTAGTCAAAGTCCAGCACTAAATTCAACTGGCAACCGGGCATCTTGCAAGATTTCAGTTCACATGAAATCCTACCATGCTTTAACTTGTGCAACAATTTACATGTCTAAACAAGAAGACCTGTTGACGCATGCCACACAGATAGTTTCAGAAATATTTGAAATAATGCAATTATGTTCAGAATTATGCTCTACCTCAGCTTGTAGTTTCATACAAAGACTGCATGAATTTGGACTTTATATGAAAGCTACGTCTGCGACTTGACAAAAAAGGCAGAAAAGTTTAAAAGATGGAAGGACCTTTGGAAGGCGCTGTATTTTAGCACAGGCAGAGAACGGGTCACTCACGTTTCAATTTCTTTGTAAATGGGTTCAGGAAGGTTGAGCTGGGTGAGGGTCTTCCACTCCTCTGACGTGCAGATGCTGTGATACGACAGCTTTTCCATCGTCACTCTGTAGATGCATTCAGAGTGCCGGATCCTGTGGTACATCTGCAGAGTGACAGCAGGGAAACCACAGAGAGAGAATGGTTCTTTAAAACCAGAAATCCTGAACATGATACTAAACTCTTCATGCGTCACTACTGCAATTACACTAAAAGTGGGCTTTTCTCTCTGCCTCCCTCCACATCTGGTTTCTGTCCCTGTCCACTGCGCAGACAAACGGCAGAGAAAACGGCCAGGTACAGGCGCCGGGGACCTCGAACCGGGCCCCCCCGTAAATCACTGCGAATCGGGAGTCAGCCAAAGTTACATTTCCAAGAGATGTGGGGCATAAATCGCAACCCAACATAAATCCTGTCACTGGACGGATGTGAGAGCGCTCGTCATAAAATATTAAAATCCCGCATCGATTTAAAACACAACTTTGTGACGCCTCCTCCTGCGTAAGCATTTCTGACAGAGCTGACGGCGACTCGGGTGCCACAGAGAGGGCCCCTGACAGACAGACCACACATTGCTAGTGTTGGGAGTTTAACATGATTCATGAAAGAGATGATTGGCACTTTTTAATCATATTTTGAAGTAATGGACACCACAGAGATGAAAATTTATATTTCATGTCCACAGTAGCTTGTGAGCTGCAACAAGCCTTGACACAGCAGATGAGGGTGATGAAGATTGCATTACGCTGAAGTTTGATAGAAAATGAATAGCATCAGAGAGAGCATCAGTTTGTCCATCAAACACCCTTAGGTTTGTGTGGGGTACTCACATTTGCACAGTGTAAGGCCAAAGCACAAAAGACAGCAAACATCTTAAAGTTGTTCTCATCGGTTTTAGTGAAGGCACTTCCGCTTAGCTTGTTCACCATCTGCACCACACCGATAACATTCCCTCTGCTCACAATGGGCATGCACAGGATGTTCCGCGTGGTGTAGCCAGTTTTGAGGTCTACCTCTCTATCAGAGAACACACGAAGAAGAGAAGACATCAGTTTAAACGTCATCTTCTCGTTACTTAGAGCCTTGCGTATGAGACAATTGTTTTTGCAGAACTATATATATTTTTTTATAATATTTATATAGTACAAAGATGAAGAAAGAACTTACCGGTTGAACCGTGGGTCTGCATAGGCATCTGGGATATTTAAAACTTCTCCTGTCCGAGCTACTTGGCCAGCTATTCCTTTGTCTATAGAAAACCTACAGAGTCACAGGAGGGGAGAGACAGGCTAAATAAATAAAATTCACATGAAACACTTAGAGCGCAATGATTATGGTAGAGAGCCATGTATGAGCAGGGCTATGTGTAAACTGTAAACCAGGTGTTATTTAGACACTCCTTACACCATTTTAAAATTTGGTCCTATTATGACCACATCTGTCACTGTATTTTTTATGTGACAGAGAAACACATACCACATAACTGTAAAAAGGAAGAAAAAGAATATATATTATATTGTTTATTAAACTTCTGTAATCTGAAAAGTGTGAGTGTGCATCCAAAGGCACTGGTGGACTTAACTTTGACTAGAATGAATCAATCTCTTCAGATCCCTGAATGTTTTTCAGCTAGTGTTGCGCCGATGCCAGTTTTTGGCCTCAATATCGACACCTGATGCCTGGCTGTGCAGTATTGGCCAATACCGCTACCATTCCGATACCATCTGTTTGAAATTGATGTGTGTATATATGAAGAACTGCATACTACATGGATGTAAAATAATTGCCATCATGGCTTTGTGAAGCTGCTGCCTACCTTTATGAAGCAAGAAAAAGACTAATACAAAGTGAATCCAGCAGAACTTTTTATTCCCTACCTGGAATGGGTGACAATATTAATAAACATTTGGCTCTCAAAATGGATTCGGTGCCCTATTTGTTGGTACTCGCACATATCGATACCACCGTTTTGGTACTGGATCAGGCCCCCGGTGAAACACTAGTTTTAGCATCACCATCCTGTTTTTCTTTTTTTGGGGTGGCTGATTTTAGTCTTTCAAGATGCAAATAATGATTCAATTACACCCTCCATCGTGCCATTTTTTGAAGTCCATAGCCAATAGTTACCATGACGTCAGATTCTCCACATGAGCAGTAGATCTATGCTGCTCCTCTGTTATTGCCATAGGCCTCTAGGTTGCTGATGAACAGCCCTGATAGGTTTACAGCTGTGTTTGAATAATGGACTGAACAGTGTTCCTGTTTTTTTAAAAAGCTTGAAATCTTGTTTTTACACCCTTACCATGCTTAAACCTTATTCACATCCTTATCCCTGTCCAGTGAGCTGTGTTCCTTGGTCTTCATATTGAAATTTCACCAATGTTCTATAAAAGACTTCTAAAGCCTTAAGAGACAGCTGGATTTATTTATTAAAAAAGTGAACTTTGAGACCCATATAAGTTACACTGCATTTTATCTATGGGTTTCTAAGTATCTGCAATACAAATGCTGCTGGATATTTTTAGAGCCATGCATTACATTCCTTCATTTCATAATGATTTACTACTTAATATTGCCCTATAACTAGAAATCTGGCCAAGATGCATTCAAGTCTGTGGTATTTTTGCAAGTGATTATATGTGTTATCTCCAACTTCTTTTCTCTCAGTTGTTTTTACCACAATAATCTCATCAGATTTAAGAACAAGAATCTCTCTTCCGTAAGAACATTGTAGATATGTAAAAAAAAAAGTCCCTGCAGGGTTAAATAGAAGGAGCTTAGAGAGAAAGAAAATGTCAAACCTTATTTCTTTTGTTTTCCTAAACACGGGTTTGCCTTCTTTCTCTTCCCCGATGTCAAACAGGTCAGAGTACAGTTCTTTGTTGTTGTGATCTACCTGGAAGAGCGCACACCTGTCTGCGTTCACCAGGTTTTTTGCATATATCTGTAAAACAAAAGAAGGGGCAGAGGATTGTATAGCTGCACAGACTTCTAAGCAATCCTCATCTTAAATGCGGCCACTATCTCACTACTGTTTAAACCATTCGGGCAAAAAAATATACAAACAGATTATTTAAAGTGGACCCCAGTCTGTTTTACAGTTTAAACCTGTAGCCACAATAGAAACATCTCTAACCAGCTAAGGCTTTAGTAAAAGAGTCAAAAAACGAAAAAGTATTTTATACTTAGTGAGAAAGCTATTTTTTACATTACGACTAAGTTTCTCTAAATTATAAAAAGTTTAATCAGAAAACTGTTAATAGATGCTGTAAATTAGCTGCTATGATTTTTCTTGAATAGCTGAGAAGAGCAGGAATCACACTCACTCACCATAATGTGTTCAAGTAGAGAATCTATTGCCACAATGTTATCAAAGTATGTTCTGTGTAAAAAAAAAAACCCAAAAACAAAATCACATTGAGATGCTTGAACTAAAATAAAGATCTGGTGACATTTACATTAAACATGAGCTATAGAAACCATTTACAAGCATATTATAAAGGGGGATTTATGTCACCTAAAGCCCATTTTGTCACCTTAAAACCACAAATTTCAAAATGTTTTATTTGGATTTCATACTACACACCAAAACAAAGTAGTGCATTATTTTTCGTGGGAGGAAAATTTGTGTTCAGCCCCCATTACCCCGACAATCCTAAATCGATATCTGTCAAACCTATTTTCTGTTGAAGTAACCTAATGGGCTCTATGCACAGCTCCACTACTTCCTGAATTTAATGCAGCTCCTTTGTTTCCTGTCTTTCATTACTGGACGAACTGATTAATCCAGGTGTGTCTGGCCAGTTACTTAGGTCATACACACCTGGATTAATCAGTGCATCCAATCATGAAAGACAGGAAACAAAGGAGCTGCATTAAATTCAGGAAGTAGTGGAGCTGTGCATAGAGCCTATAGATAACTTCTGATAAACAGAGAGCATTAGGAAGACCAAGGAGCACAGTTGATATAAGTTTAAATCAGGTAGTAAGGCAGACCTACCCAAAACTGACTAGCCAGGCTAATAAAGTTCTACTCATAGAAGCAGACTAGAGGCCACTGAGAACTCTGGAGGAGCTGCAGAGATCCACAGCTCAGTTAAGAGTATTGTGCTCTAAGTGAATCTGGCCAAAACACAGGAGACCCCTTCAGGAGGAACCCCATCCCTTGACCTTGCAAGAAGCTCTGGATAGAAAAATTGAAAAAAAAAAAAAAAAAATGCGTGAAAGAAATCCTCTTTTTATTCTGCAATAAGTCACATAGAGGATGGAACACTACATTTGGTTGCTCTGATCACATGACACCCAAATACAACTTTTGGTCTACTTTCCCCCTAAAATAATCCAACCTGAAGTTAAATGTTGCTAGCGGCAGTATCATACTGAGGGAATCCGTTTCTGCTGCACTTTAGTGTTCAAGGGTTATTAGAAGAATTGAATACAGTCCAAATTTTTAGAGGCAACAATTGACTCGGACTAAGTTAAAGATTCACCTCCAGCAGGAAGGTACCTAAGTGAAATGTTTCAAGGTATATCACTATTTATATGCTAGTCAAAGTCCAGAACAAAATCTAATCAGAAAATATGATAAGATAAAGTTATTGGAGCAAAAAATAAATGTACACTGTTCAGATTTTTTTTTTAAATATTATTTGCAAAGAAACCTTTTTTAGTATTTAGGATGCCATGTATCATTTTTCTTGTCCCAGCCCCATTACGGACCACTTTGTGTTCATCTGTACCACAAAGTCCCGCCCCTAAAAATACACAGCATATACAAGTGAGCGGTTTTATTGTGACAAAACATGGAAAGGAGGGGTATAAATACTACCGCAGAAGACTATAAGTCTGTTAAAACATATAAAATCACTTTCAGATGGTGTTAACACAACCAGAATGTTTGTTTGGGACTTGCACTGTCATTAATGCAGTTAAAAAACTGCAGCAATTCAGAGCAAATTAACATTTCAGGAATGTGGTATAAACACAAAGTTTGCCTCTTTTCATTAGCTTTCATTGAAAGCTACAGAAGCAGATCACAGAGCAGCTCTTACTTTGACACATCTAGTAGGAAGTCATTAAGCTCAGTCTGTTTGGCAAGGCCTCTGCACATCTAAGAAAGAAAAAATAGGTCAGGATCAGATACACAGATGTATAAAGAAGTTTTGTTCTCAAAATACATGCAGCATCCAGTGGGTTATGTCAGTGAAGCAGCCCTCGGTCTGCAAACACGCCAACGGGCCGTTGTTCTGTAACAACAGATTGTCTAAGCAGGAGCTTCTTCCCCGCTAACCAAAGCTCAGAGGTCCACTGTGGCCAGAGCTGCAGTGGGACACCACTCCTCTGGGGTACTATGTTATCTTTATCATAAAACATAATGACGTCTCAGGGGAGCAGTTTGTTGAATGTATGGTCTTGTTGATTGGACTGGGCACAGTGACAACCCGTTCCTGTACACAGTGGATTTCCCCAGTGCAGAACCAGAACAAACAATGTCATCCACAAGCATAATAAATGGAAGGGTACACCTTGTTGCCAGAGGCTCAGACGAAGCCCAGCAGTGCATCATATCTGTTAGAAGGGACTAGTTTAAAATCAGACCAGACCTTTGTGAAAGCTTGCCTACCTGTACTTGATGAATGGCAACAGATGCCCAGGCTAAATTTGCTGTTGCAACCTGCAAAAAAGGAAAACTTGGCTTTAAAGTTCTACAAAAAGAAAATCATTACATTCATGCTACTTATGATATGTTTAATTTTTTAAATATTCAATATTCAGACAGACAACAGTAACTCCTGCTCACACTACACTGCAAAAAATTTTAAGTCTAAATAAGTAATTTCTTTCCTAAAATAAGTGCATTTTTTTAATTGTATTTAGTTTTATTTAATTTAATTTGTAAGTGAGACACTTTGCCAATGGAACAAGAAAATTTATATTTAAAATAAACAAAAATATTGCATTGCCTTATTTCAAGTGCATATTATCAAATATGTAATTTTAAGGCTAATTTCATTGACAAATCAAATCATTTACCTACTTAAATTAAGGGTATTTACCCTTAATGGGTATTTACCCATTAAGGGTAAATACCCTTAATTTAAGAAATGTTTACTTATTTCAAGATTGTTTCTGCAGCGCATTGAGTGGTTTCTGCATGCCACCTCTACTGGAAATGCAGCATAGAAGAAGTTCCTACAACTGCTAGGAAAACATACTCCCATCTGGATGTGAAGTAAATCAAGACTCACATCAATAAAAAGAAAAAACTAAATAAAACAAACAAAAAAAGACAATACGATGTAATGTAAAAAAAATATATATATATATATATACGGTATATATATATATATATATATATATATATATATAAAAATAATTTTCTTACTTCCTATGAAAGAACAATTATGCTTTAAATTCATCAAAATAAATATTCTTGTTTCTTGTTTTTGGATATATATTTTGATTCCTTAATCAAATTTCCTTGTAATTTTAAAATGTAGTACCCTGCATATTAAGAGTCTTTACTAACAACAACATAAAAATCACAAAGGCAAATATTTGCTTTAACTAACTTTTTTTTAACAATAACCATATTCTTGAAAGTTAACATTCATCTTGGGGGAAAAACCAGTCTGAAATCAGCTGGGCTGTTTATCCAAGTTAATAGAGTAAAGAAGAAAAAATAAGCAATTGAAGTAAAAAAACAAACAAACAAAAAACAAATAAAATCTGACTTATCATGCCCTTGTAATAATTATTAAGGCTCTGTAACTGTATGCTTTCAATAATACTGGTTTGTCATTCAGTAAAACACAACAAACCTGTCTGATTATCTCAGAAAGTTATGAACATTTGAAACAGAAGTCCAGTAGAAGTCAGCAGGATTGAGAGCAATGCAACATCTTCCTGTTGCTCCCAGCTTCAACCTTTTCTGTGGGGAGTTTGGCTTTTCAAGTGGTTTTAAGGATTATATTGTAAAAATATTACGCAGAAATGATTTAATCAGAACTGCCTTAGCTGTATTTAAAAAACTTGCTGGTGTCTAGTTGCTCTGACCTCCTGGTGTCTTAGGTTGAAAGGCTTCCTGCCCCAGTGCCGATGCAGCTCCAG
The DNA here is from genome assembly GCF_016077235.1 of Cyprinodon tularosa. NCBI lineage: Eukaryota > Metazoa > Chordata > Actinopteri > Cyprinodontiformes > Cyprinodontidae > Cyprinodon > Cyprinodon tularosa. Next base: position 1,085,103 of record NW_024038405.1, on the reverse strand, counting down.
GATAGCAATGAGGTCCCCAATGGCAGTGAGGATGGGGAGACACAGGGCAGAGTGAACATGGATCCCTGAGTCCTGCCCTGTGCCATCCGGAAACCGCTCGTCCTAAAAAAAACATAGACCAGTTAAAAGTTTAGTTTAACTAAACTGTACTAAACATCAGGCTAAACAATGTTATACAAGAATGGTTGATGGATATCTTAAGAAAGCCTGTAGCCATGCACAAAAATAGCAACTGTGTATTCAACCATTTGGGTTTGTTTGATTGACTTGTTTGTTGAGATTTGTTTAGAATGGTAGATTTTCCATCACAGAAGATCATTGCAGATCTTTTCTTCTGGAATCTGTCTTTGCTCAGACTGACATCTAGCAGAAAACTGCAGTTTGTAATACTCTGTACTCTAACCAAAACAGGCAAATAAGCATAGAAATTACAATAAAAAAGACACTTGATGTTATTTTATGATTAAAAGTACTCATAAACATTTACATTTTCAAAACATTTTGTAACATCACAACCACAAGCTCCTCAATTCCTCATTAAAATTTCAAGTGTCAGATCAACACAGTGGTGAATAATTGTAAAGTGGATAGGAAATTAACAATTTGTTTTCAAGGAACAAAAAAATAGCTTAATGAAAAGCTCAAAATGTAAATTTTTGCAGAACTAGATCAAGCTCAGTCCGAATGCATGAAGACAATTTGTTTAATTCATGTCATTGTTTTTCAGATGGATCTGGGACTAAACCTGGATTAATTAACTGTACCTTGATAAATCAAGCCATTGAAGCTCTGGCTGTATGTTTATGGCTGTTGTTCTGCCAAAGGGTAAACTTCCGCTCCAGCCATGTGCTTTTTGCATCCTCTGACAGGATTACCCTGTTAATGACCTATTCAATCAGCTCTTTTCAGCTTTTATGTCACTGCTAAAGAAAAGCATCCTGACAGCATGCCAGTACTACTGCCAGGTTTCTCAACAGATATGGTATTTTCAGAGTTGGGTTATACAAACATGTATATTTTGATCTCTCCTGATCTACACAAACACATGGCTTGCAGCATCATACAGACAGGTTTTTGAATCTTTTAACAAAAATGTCTTCTTGCCCCCCTGACTATCCAGTGAAAATGTTGTTCCCGTCTCTGATTATTCAGCCTTGTATTGTACAATTGCATTATAATCTTTTCATTTTCATTAATGGATTAAAGAAGAGAATAGAAGTGAAATGTTTTATTCACCCTCCATTGGGAAGACTGAGGATGGTCATTTCAAAGCAAACAAGCAATGGAATCATATAGGTAAACACAACACTATATGATAAAAAAGAACAAATTAAAATAATAAAACTAATTATAAAGTAAACTTTTTCCAGCAGAGGAAACAAACAAGATATTTTGTATCTTAACTGTGTTCCTTGGTGTTTAATGGTGTTTTTTCCCCTCAATAATCAGTGACATTGGGTTTTATTTGGTGGTGTAAGAATAAAGTGGGGTGAATACAAATACACCTTTTAAAGTTATATTTATAACTATATATTAAAATTATATTTTATTTTATTCTGGTCAATCACATTAAATCCAGCTAAAAGACATTGAAGCTTGTGCTTGTAACGTGACAACATATAAAAATATATTTGCATTATATACACTGTGAATATTAAATGTTCCATGGTTTTAGTAAGTTAGTGACTTTATTTTGGTTTAAAGGGAGCAGTCCTACCCCCATAATGTCTTCCACTAGCAGTGTTTTGCGAGTCTTGGCAACATAAGCGGCAATGGTTGTCCCGTATGCGATGGGGCCCGACGGGACGAGGCTTGGATGGCCATCCTTGGCCCCCCTTGGAGTGTATAAACATAAACTCTGTTATAAAAAAGAGAGAAAACAACAGGTGATAAAAAAAATATAGAAAAAGAGAATATAATGTAAACCAAAGGGTCATTTATTACTCACATTGTTGCATTCTCCCAAGAAATAAAGTGCAAAACTATCAGCTTTTGTTGCTGTAGAAAGAGAAGACACAGAAAACACATACATTTGCTTCAATACCACTCACTTCAGCACTCTTACAAATGTCCTCTAATAGTAAAGGGCAGAAATACACAAGGCGGCTGCAATCTAACAATGGCCCACATAGCAACAAGTGTTCCCTGACTGAGGCCTTCACTGCCTTCCAGTTCGTCTCGTTCCCAGTCCTCCTCTACAGTCCTATTTCACACTCCTATATAGGTCATGTTATCATACAGTGTGACATCAGAGAGGCTGCTGGTGCACACAATACACAAATGATCAGGAAGTTAATGAGAGCTGAGCTTTGGGTGGATCGGCATATTTTTAACTGGGTTTTTAACTGGAAGCTTCAACTTACTGACACTATTGTAGATTTCTTTTGGTTAGAGATGAAGTGGTTAACCTCGGACATAACTCAGCTGCTAACAGCGCTATTTACAAATCTCTGCTACTCAAACTTCAAAGTTTGAAATCGTGTAAAGTAAAACATCACAAGCCTATCTCAACAAATTAGGGAACAGATGGAAAAAAATATGAAAGCTGCATTTTATGGGTTTTAGGGCTTTAGAAAGTCACAGAGAGGACCTTTATAAGATAATGGAATAAATGTGTAACAGTGGTGAACCTGACCCAGGAACCAAAATTACTCCAATCGTGCACTGATATTTTTTTCAGAAAGGCACAAAACCCGGAAACAACATCCTAATCATTGCAGACTTCAAAAAATTTATTTAAAGTCTGTGTTCAAGACTACGTGGCATCCATGGGAGAGTCCTGAAGTAAAATCCATTACACCAACAGGAACACAAACGTCCTCTTTTAAACGTACCAAAACCACCTGAGTGAAGCCAAATACTTTTAGGAAAATATTGTGCCTACATTTGTACATATAAAGCGCCATGGTAAAATGCATTTCTTTCCAACAGAAAGTAGCTTTTTTTTCCAGACAAAAGAAAACTTTAAACGGAAATGTGCGGAATAAATGAGTAGCTATTTGCCACACAAATAGCGGAAGAGGGTGAAAAACACTTTTTACCCCAGAATTAACAGAATTGGGAGTCATAACCTCCAGTGAAAGGGATAACCAGTGGCTCAAGACTGGGGATTTTGTTTTATTAGATAACATTTTCTCAGCTAAGTTTTTTTTTTTTCTTTCAGCACAAACATATTTTAATATCCAAAGATTACTGTAATAATTGGGTCATTAACCATTCTTTTTAAGCATCAGTCCAGCCTGTTTAACCAGTTATATGTATCAGAAGTGCTAAACCTTTTTTTCCTCAGTGATTGAGCCAAATGAACATGAGGACAAATTCTGCAGTTTGGGTCTGATTGCATATTAGCATTGGAAATTTAATCTTTTCATTGTTTTGCCTTAATCTTATTCTTTTTAGGGTAAAATAACACTTTGTCGCACAAAATAGACTCGCAAGACGCGAACCGGAAGACACATGGTATCTACCCAACATTTTGACAGCTATAGTTAGGGTTGGGAATTGAAAAGATTTTCACGATTCCGATTCCCTTTTCGATTCTATGAAACGATTCGATTCTTTATCGATTCTTTTTTCGATTCCAATTTGGGGGGAAAAGGAGAACAAACAGTTTGATTATCAGAATCAAATTTGTTTACTTAACTATTGCACAATCTTACAAACTCAACAAGATCAAGATGTCCACAGGAAATGTGAAACTGGAGTAACATCTGTGTTTAAATGAAAAATCAATATACAAGAACAAACTTAATAACCAACAATGTCTAATAACAAATGATGTGATAATAACCTATTTTAAATAACAAAAAATACTAATTATAAAACAGTAGTAGGGAAAATTAACAGTTATTTTGCAGAAAGATGAGCATATCTGCTTTTTCTGGAAGGATACAGGATCTTTCAGGGCTTATGGTGTCTCCAGCCGTGGAGAACACCCTCTCAGATGGGGTGGAGGAAGCCTGCACACAGAGGTAGTTTTCAGCCAGTCCAGATAGCAAAGGCAGCGTATCTTGCTTGTTCCACCACCACAGTGTGGCGCTATCCCTGCAGGGGATGGAGGGCAAGCTTTTATAGAGCTGGATTTCCTGATCTACCCTCTGGGCTAAGGAAAGACGGGGCTTTGATTCACAAAGTGACCGCAGCTCGTTGTCTTCCTCCTCGAATAGTTCTTCCAACTTGCGTAACTTGCGTAACTTACGTAAAAAACGTGACGTAAGTCGTGCTCCCCAGAGCCGGCGCTCTAGGCTCTGGTGCTGCGGGAATCGAAAAAAGAATCGTTCAGTGAGCTGCCAAACGATGCCATGGAATCGGAAAATACGGAACCGGTTCTTAACAGGAACCGGTTTTCGATTCCCATCCCTAGCTATAGTAGATTACCATCATAATTAAACTTGGGTACAAAAAGTGAGATTTCTAACTTTTTCCATTCACTGCCACTAGTCAGTAACAATACAGGTCATAACCAGACTATAAGATGTAGAATTACATTTTTTTTTGTTTTGTTAAAAAATATTGTTATAAGTTGTAACTGTGATTAATTAAAGGCAGAGTGGTCAGTAAAAGTTTATCTTAAAATCGATAAGGTCTCCATGCTACTGCTCCTAGATATCATTTTCCCTCCAACTTCCTCCTTCCCATTGGACAGATCAACATATAAATCTTTGCCTTATTAGCTCACGTTCCAGCTGGAGACTTTGCTGTCACTACCATCATCTTGGGTGGCCTTTATTTTATGCACTGATGACCAGACTGGGTGTTCCATACATATTATGCACGTTTGTTTTTTAAACGCTTACTGACTCTGGAAAGGGGAAGGAATGTAAGTATCATTATCTACAAGCTTTAAAACCGCTGAAAGAAAAAGTTATAAAAAAATGTGATATGTTGCCTTTAAAGACATCTTCAGAGTTATTTTTATCATGAACCCACCCCCACCCTGGTATTCTGTGTTTGACCCCAAGCTCATTCAGAGATGTTTACCCAGGAATTTTTCATATACAAGCACGTTTTTTTTTTTTTTCTTCAGACGAAAAAAGGCTCCTGTGTGACTTTTGTTTAGTAGCATTTGTGTAATAATGTTCCACAAATGGATTTATCTGCTTTTACCTGTTTTGATTATGTTGGATAACTCATAGAGCAGGAGTTTGTTGTCTCCTCCAGTGTCCAGGCGCTGTTCCATGAAGCTGTTGAGTTCATACACCACACCCTGCATGTTTGTGTCCTGGTACTGCTGGACAAAACACAGAACGTGAAAATGACACTGGTTTGAATTTTGTGTTGCATACTGTAGATTTATATTCATCATACAGGAAGCTCATATTTGTCAATCTTTGAGAAAAATTATCATCCTTTTGGCATTCATAAAAATATTATCATCCAGGACACTAATATTCACTCTCACCACTGCATTTTGGCACAAAGATCCCAAGTGGTTTTAGAATATATTTTAACACCCCCCAGTTCTAACTGGAGTCATGGTAAGCCCTGCTGCAGAGCCTCAGCTTTGAGCTTTGGCTGTGCAAAAAGACAAACCTCCGGCCCTTTTTACGAGGCCAAAGGGATGTCTATTTCTGCGGCTGCAGAGAGGGTGAGGACAGGACAGCAGGGAGAGTGGTGCACTAGAAAGCATCCCCAATGGGACGCATTCTGCCCTCCCACATCCTGTTTGTGCAGACGTAAGGATGACGCACTGAGGGGTTAAGGGGACCTCATTTATTTTTCTGTGAGATAGAGTGTAATAAGTTGGTTCTTCTGAGGTGGACCCATCTGATCCTGGGAAAAGGTGTGGCTTAAGGTGTGACACGGGGGAGCTTCCTTTTCCCCCAGTTTCTTTCTAGCTAATTAGTTAGAAAAAAAAATACCTGAGTCTTCAGTGTTAGAAATGCTAACGGAGCAATTAGCAGCTTAAAGTAAACCATTGCCTGGTGCTTGACTCACTGCACAATCGTTTAGACAGCGGACGTTTTTTGTGTGTGGAAAAAAATACATGCAAGTTTAATATTGACAATATATCTGGTATGCATTTGGATTCTGAAACCCTTTACTCTGAAACCCCAACATAAAATCTGTTGCATGATATATAAACCCAGCTGTTTTATTAAGGTGTCATAAAGCAAACAAAACAGTCAGGTATATTCAAATTATGTGGAGAAGCTCAAACATCGGGTGAGGAGATAAAAAATATTCCAATCTTTAAGCTTCTCAAAGTGCTCTGTTTAACCAGTCATGTAAAAATAACGAAAGGATGACACAGCTACCAAAACAATGATTTACACCTAATCTGGCAAGGAGAGCATTTTTTCAGAAAAGGGTGGTAACAGCTTAGGTTAACGGGACAGCGACCCACTGAGTATCTGACATAAAACTTTAGCAGAAGGTTGAATGATTCATTGTTTTTATGATGAAAAGAAAATAAGTAGTTTTTCATAATTCATGAAGGTGGCAGAGGAAGCGTTTGGAGTAGGAAGATGCTCTGGTCATATTCATATTTTAGCAGCATCAAGCTCTGGGAATGTTATTTAAAAAAAAACACAGAAGTTAGTGGGAAATGAGATGTGGATCCAAATACATGCAAAAGACAGTGTACCTGGAAAGTACACTTTCTAGGTTAATAAGCTTAAATCTACAGCCAAAGTCATAATGAATTGGTTCAGATCAAAGTTATACCTCTGTTAATGTAGTATCCTTCATCAAGTTAAGGATCCAAGTTTCAGATTTGCTATATACATGGGCTCTGCAGCAAATCTAATTAAGCTTGTGTTATTTTGCAAAGGAGACTTAGGAAAAAAAAAATTTCTCTAGATGCACAAAGATGGTAGAACCAATACGAGACTTGAATTACTGTCAAATGTTTTACAAAATGTTTTTTAGTAGGGCCTTAATAAATATGCACCAAACAATTTTTCAAATAGCTATTTGCAAATATTCAAAATAAAAAAAAAGCATTGAAATTTTAATTTCCTTTTCCCAGTACTTTGCATATTCTTCTGCATATTCACGAAGGGACACATGGATGGCTCATTTAGCAGACACTATTCTGGCTGCGTCTCTCTCTGATATTAGCGGGTTAATCCAGGTTTTTCAAACACGGGTAAACCGACTAATAATCTGCATTTGGATCCCTTTCCATTGAAATGAAAAAAAAAAAACTTTATTGATCTCACATTGGAGAAATTTACCTCTGCATTTAACCCATCCCCTTGGGGAGCAGCGTGCTGCCATTGTGCAGCGCCCGGGGAGCAGTGTGGGGTTTAAAGGTGTTGCTCAGGGATCCGGAGTGGCAGGCATGGGAGTGGAGCTTGAACTTAGAACCTCTGGAACCCAAACGCAATGCCCAAACCACTAGGCCACCACTCTCCTTGGCAAAAAAACCTGGTCTGACCTGTGGTGGCAAAATGCGTCACCTCTGTTCATCTATCAGGTTTATTAAGTAAGTTTTTCGGCCAGTGGGTAAGGGGTATTAGTACATTAGTTCTGATCCAGCGTTATGGTTTGCATGTGCCTTTTGATACAAAACCCTTTAGTGGATTCGATAATGTATATACAACAGGACAAACTGTGGAAAAACGTAACATTAAAAAAAATGTCTTTGTGTGGCATTTAACTCGATCCAAAACATAAAAATAAGAACCCACCTTGCTGACTTCTTTAGTTGATGTGTCATCTGTAAAGAAAAAAAAAGAGTGTGAACAAACAATGTAAGAAAGTATGTTTGAAAAATAAAATAAAAAGTAATTTTACTAATTTCAGTTTCTTTTAACTCCTACACTAATACCTTTTTTCATAAATATTAAACAAAATCTACATAAATAATATGTAAAATGTAATACAATTCTGACAGTTTGCTTTATTACTGAAGGTATTTGACTATTAACTGCTGTATGCCTTCACCTTTTTGAAAAAAAGATATTGTTTCAATGTGAATGTGAATTTAACTAGATCCCCAAAATTTAGATTTCTCCTTTTCCACTTTGAACCCCCAGCTGACCAATAGGAACACAGCACATTGGCATGAGAAGCAATATTTTAATGTGTCTAAAATACCGCAGATCATAAGCAAGCAAATCATAACTTACAATAGTTGATAATTAGAACTGTTTACAAACTTCGAATATCCCATAGATATAACTATGATGTGGTACAGAGGCCAATTTCTCTTGGCTCTTCTTCAAAATGGAAAAGATATGAGAATGAACCTTTTCAACAGGCTAAATACTGTGTTTTGATTCCTATTAGTCTGGAAAAGGCTACAAAAATGATCCGCTAACAAAAATCAACAACTGACAAACAAGGCTGGATAAAGAATCAGGTTTTCCTTCCCATCACAGATAACAAGAAGAATACTGATTTATTTATTTATTTATATTTTATTCTACCAGGGGGAAAAAAATCCATCAAGATTTTTAATCTCATAGGAGGAATTTTTTGCCAAGCAAAATATGAAATATAATAACAAGTAAATGGATTCACAAATAAAAATCAAGAATTTCTGCAGAAGACGTTTATTAGAATTGTACACTTGTCATTTGTGCAGCTAAACTCAACTTTAATATTTACTCAAGCTACTAGAAAAATGTTTTTACATTGAACCCATCATCTGATTTTCAAAAGAACTATTAAACTATACATAAAAAAATACAAATTTCTTATATATTGCAGATAGATGCAGAGAAAATACACTGAATTTGAGTTTAAGGATAACAGATGGTAGACAACTGCCAATGCAGGTCAACCAATAACCAACCTAGACAAACAATCCTAATACATTTTAAGCTTAAGATAAAAAAAATAATCATGTTTTTTCTTAAGATTAATAAATCTTAACAAAGATGTGAAGTGGCTATTTGAAAGTAGGGTGTTGGCTTCTTAGTAAATTAGCACAATGATAGCTTAAAATGAACTGACAGCAGAGCCTGCAAATTAGCAAAACCATATGAGGTTCTCCCAGCCGTATTTGGGTATCCAAAGGTTTGCAATAAAAGCAAAAAGTAATGAATTTGCAATATTTCACAAAAATGACTCATATGAATTATTTCAGTTTTTTTTTTTTACTGAAGAAAAAAAACAACAACTTTTAATGCCAAAACTGACATTTTGGGGGTTCAAAGTTTGGAAAATATACAAAAACAAGTTGGGTATAGTTAAAACTAAATTTTATAGCAATCCATTAAACATTATTGGGACATTTCTTCATTAGCATTAATTTATATGGCCATCTTAAAAGACTTTTTTTGCAATGCAGGCAAACAAGTGAGGCCCTAAAGAGAGTGACCAATGAGAAAGAAAAACAAATGAAGTATCAAAAACACTTAAGAAAATTTTATTTAACTGAAAAACACTATGTAGGACTATAAAAATATTTAACAAGAAAAAAAGAGAAGCACATAATGTAAAACAAAGTCTTCTGTTTTCAAGAATAACACTCCATAAAGTCCAAACTATAGTAAAACCAGATTATAACATATAACTCAGATCTTAACATGTTTTTGTGTTCAAAGTAATTGCGTGTGAAGAAAACTTCTTCTGCTTCATAAACTAAGTGCTGTGGTTTAAAGCTACTTTTTAATGCTAACTGCTAAAACATGCTTCCCAGTGCTCAGGTCTCTCCCACATAGCTTTCGGTCTGAGGTAGGGATGAGCTGAAAGCGTCACACCTCACAGACACAGACTTAAAGCGACAATAAGGGTATTTCTTTAACAGCTTTTTCACAACAAAGATTTGTATATTGTGGTGGATAGGGGAAACCCAGGTTTACTAGATCACATCATCCACAGATGAACAGCTAGAGTGTTCCCCAACATAGAAATCAATTGGCCTCACCGGTAGAGAATAAAATCATATCTTTGCATTGGCATACTGTCAACATGTTTCATCATGGTGATATCATCCATCCTATAAAAGCAATTTGTTATAAACTTTCTGTAAAACCTATGGAGGAGTGATTCATTAATCCTTGTGCTAAAAGTAATTGCTTCACCCATGTCTCTGACTCAGAAAACCTTTCTGACCTGGAGTGTAGTTTACTGTTTTCAGCTGTTGTGTTTTGATAAGATTCATATATATAGAAAAAGATAATTTGTTAAATGAGAGTCAGCTTGGGTTTCGAAAAAACAGGTCCACAGCCTTGGTGTTAATGAAAATCACAGAGCATATCACCACAGCGATTGAAAAATAAACAAAGCGCTATTTATCGACTTAAAAAAAGCCTTTGACACCATAAACCATAATATTGTGTTAAAAGAATTAAATATTAAATATTACAATCTATATTATTTGCTGATGACACAATTTTTTTTCATGTCAGTAAAATAATTTGAAGCACATGAGTGAAATAACTGAAAAAAATGAATGTTAAAAATAAAGGATCTGTTTGATAAAAACAAATTATCACTCACTGTAGCAAGAAACAAAACTGCAAATTAGAAGTGGATATCCTTTTGTCTTTATACTGGCAAAATACGGAAGGTTTTCTCATTTGAGATTTTTGGGTGTGACACTGAAAGAAAAATTCAACTGGTAATCCCATGTACACTGTATAAAAAGAAATTATGTAAAAATAATGCCATCCTTCATAAAGTAAATTTTTTTTTTAATTGTATAGCACTGAGGCTTTTATATTGCACAATAATACTTCCTTATTTTATTTATTTAAGTTTGGGGAAAGATACACAACTACTATCCAACCTTTGATAATAATTCAAAAAAAGCAATACAAATTACTAACAAAACTTATAGAAGAGAACGTACATCAGTTATTTATACAATCAAAACAATTATAATAACAAGACCTTATAAAATTGCAAACATTAATCATAATTATAAAGCAAGAAATTCTCTTTTGCCTCAAACAGTACAAAGTATGTTTCTAGTTAAACCCAAATTCATCCAGTAATAGAAAACGTAACTTTTGTCATTGCTTCGGTTCTGTTTAAGCTTTCTCTTTGAGTTTTCATTTTTTAAAATTTTCATTGTGTGTTATTTTTTTATTGTATTTGAGTTCTTAGGTATTTCTTGTTCGCCCTCTGTTGCCCTCCTGTGTCAGTCTCCTTCCCCCTAGCTCCCTTCTAGATTCGTCTGTCCACACCTGCTTCCAATCTGCTGATTAGCCTGGTCTTTTTTTCTGTCTCCCATATTTACACCTCCTATTCAGTTACTATTTGCTGGTTCATTGTCATCTCTTTGCCCTTCTTGTGAGTATTCCTGGTTTTCAGTATTTTGTGAATTTATGTTTTTGAATTTTTGCTTCTGCTGCCACCTTTTATATTATATCTGCAAGAAACCACCATTTGCATTTAGTTTCCTCCTCTCTAACCCCCTCCCAACCTGACAGCTTTAATCTCCCTTTTGACAGAACGACCCAAAAGCAGATGGGTATCTCCATGTTTGGAGTCAAACTGTGGAAATAATATAAAAAACTCCTCATCTGTTTATCAATTTAAATTGATAATTAATTATTATATGCTGCTATAGAATATGTAACATAAGAAATACATGTAACTTTGATTTTTTTTTTGTCAAAACATGACATGCCTGTGTGGCTTGAAGTTATATTGTAAATTGCAAATCAGACCATCTTTTATATTCTGTTTTTTGTATGTAGAAAGGGGCATATATTTTGTGCTCCTTTTCATTCATATAAACAACATACAATGTGAAGCTATTCATGGAAAAACCTTTAAAAAAATAAGCAAATGACATGACTGAAATAAAATAATGATTATAATGATAATGATTGATTTAGTGACAGTAACACAAGTTTCAATCAGTCCCAATGTTTCTGCAATGTCTTGAATCTCTGCAAACATGCAGCTCGAGTGGCTTTCTATAATCTTTGGTTCAACAGCGCACCAAACAGAAACTGCTGGGGCTCATTGGTCATGTTTCATATGAAAACTACAATGCATAAAGCTTAGAAATACAAGTTAAAGGGCTGCCCTGAGTTCTTACTTGTCTGAATCGAGCCCCCTCAACATGTGAAGTATTTTTACAGCCAGCCAGATTGTTTGTTATTTTACACATTCCTCCAGTACACTATGAGTTTCCTAACTTAGCCATGAGACTTATTTTAGAGTGAACCCCTGGCCAGGCGTGACGTCAATCAAAGGATAGAAATCTGCACTTGAAAAAGATTTCAAATCCCTTTATAAAGCAAAGCGTTTCTTTTAGACACAACCTTTCCTGACTTCTAGAGGTTTAAATATTTCAGACACAGATGTCTTCGAAGAGTAAATCTGACCAAACTAGTGTCTGGGAAGTAATTAGAGCACAAAACTGAGGAGTAGGAATAATAAGACCAGCATAATGATGTAAATTGCTGTATGGTGTGTGCATGATTATCATATAGGAGGATATACATTATTTAATTTGACATAAGCACTATTAACAATGGCAGAGAACCATGTTGACTCCTCTTGCATGAATAGCATCATTTCTAGAAGCGCCTCCAAGTCTTAGCAACCTAGCAGGGAAGCAAAAAATTCTCCCTTACTCCATTTTGTTAAAAAAACGAATTCTTTTTTTTTTCTAGGTGTCCATCTAGTTCACAGATATTTCAACTAAAAGTAGAGCTAAAAAAAAACAGCTAAAGAATTTAACAAACTTTGGCCTTGGGGTTACAGTGTTAATAAACAGCAAACCAGCCCGATCTTTCTGTTCTCAGCAGCAGCCAGGAACATGTTTGGACAGCATGTCTGGACCTTTACATCCACTATACATGCATTCAAGCAAAATCAGAATTGTTCAGAACACAACTGACTGACAGGAAATTCCCATTTTTAATATGGTGCTTATGTGCCCTCCTTTTTTTTGCTACCCTGGGAAGCTGCCCGTATGGCTTACACTAAAAACACTACATGTTGAGAAAAAGGAGAGTTTAAATATATCTATTTTGACCATAAAGTAAATAAAGATCTCTATCAAAACACAGCCGGAAATGTAATAACTACTGCTTATTTTGATAGGTGTCTAGTGCAGATTAGTTTGACTTAAAATAAATGAACAGAGCCTCCATCTCTGTGGCGTTTGGTTGCAAAAGCAATAGTGAAGATACCTGGTTAACCACAAACTACGAGCACCAGGGTTTTCCCTTCTTAGTCGCAACACCATCGAGCCTGCCTTTTCCACAAGGCTGTTCTAAGGATCCCCCCCTTCTCCTCTCATCCTTCAGTCAGAGCAAAGTTAATAAGAGAAGACAGCACTATGTCTGCATGTTGTGCCGATCAGACCCTTACATACACTCATAAGGATGAAATTAATTTTTTTTATGGTTCTAACAATGAACCAGAGAGACCATTTTCCAATCCCTTATGGAGTTTAACATGTAAACAACTAACCTGAAAAATAAGAATTTTCCTAAAAGTTTGATGGACGCATATTCAGACTGATCGAAGGTAAACATGCAGGAAAATTTGCATGTACACAACTTTCATAACTGCACAAGCTGCAGAGAAACACAATCTTTTTTGTTTTGATCATCGAGGTTCTAGCTTTGGTCTAGCTGAATATTAAAACACTTGTATCAGGAACGCCATGGTGTACACTTTAAAGCATAGTCCATGCATAGCTCATACATTTTCAATTGGGAACAAAGGACAACCACTAATCTCTATGTTATCTAAAATGCAAAGACTTTGATCTAAAGTTTGGTCAATGCTCGAGACCAATTTATGTAAGTGGTAACCAATCCAATTCAGATTAACAGAAGTGATCAAATATGTGGCAAAACTTTGTCTGTGAAAAAAAAAATGCATCTGATTACTCTGCAACTTGATGAGATGTTTCAGCTAATACAGAAACACACTTTATGGATTTATTTAAAAGTATAATAATGACTGCTAATCTGCATTTCAGAAACTGCACAATCAATTGAAAGATTTACACTTCTTTATAAATCTTTCCATTTCTGTGAAGTTGTCTGTTCTCGATTTCCACTGTGGAAATAAAGCTAATAAAATGCATCATTAATAGCTCCATTGATGCTAATAATGAGTTTATGTGGAATTATAACATACACAGCATGTTTTACTATATAAGGCAGGCATTTTAACAGCTGAATGGTTCTTACTCACTATACATTTTCCAGTTGTAATATACAAAACCTCTTGTCCCTTGGAACCACAAAGCTGAATCCCCTGAGGGTGTTTAAATGTGAGCCGTCGTGCAGAAACAGCTGCCTGCTTGGATAATACCCAAAACGTTTCTTTAAGCTATGCATACACAGGTATGCACATTTTGCAGTGGGTACGGGCCCAGCGTGGTCCGCAAAATAGCATTGCTTCTGGAAACCAGTAAGCTAGAATTTCTTGTTTAATGTTTTTTGCATGTCAAAATGTTGACATACCTTTCTTTCTCCACCTGTATAAAAGTGGGAGGATAAATTACAATTTTCTCATTCTACTCAACGAGAACAACATCTGAGTTTCGTCAGTGTTACTGGATTAACCCCAGAGGGGCCGCTAGTCTTCGGGGTTTAGGCCTCGGGTGTATGTGCAGATCTGAGAGTTGACCATCATTTAAAGCACTAAGCCAATGCAACCGTCTGTTAAATCCAGCCCATATTTTTACAGACCTGTTGGTGCTTTCAGTAAATACAAGAGAAAAGCAGCGACATGTACCTAGAAAACATCCAATCTACACACACAATAGTGAGCGGTAAACAGAGTGGGGTATAATGTGTGTTATCTCCAGAGGGCCTTGGAGTATGAACTTCTTTATGGCAAAAACTTCTGATGAACTTGATTAACTTATGCTGAAGCATTTATGAAGTATGTGTCGCATTAGACTTCTTTAAAATTTATTACACTACTACTTTCTCCAGCTTGCTTTGTCCAAGATGTCTACATTAACAAACAAAAGTGAAAAGATACTAAAACTGATATTGCAATGATTTTTTAAATACAAGTTTTTACAATTTGGGCCTGTTATAGATCCATTTAAACTGTTCTCTAAAAGCAAAATTATATCTGCTTTCTTTTATTGGTTTGAGGGACAAAGGCACGTATGGTGTATCTACTCCAGCCTAATGATCAATAATTACATGTGGTGATAAACGTCCCAAGCAGAGAATATGAGCATCTCAATGCATATATTCAATGTTTCACAGGTAGAATAACCTCTCAGGGAGTTAGGTCTAATGTGCACAATGCTTAATGGGAGATTTATTGATCTGCTGCCACAGATCCACAGAGTCCCACAGGATGGTTAACTAGAAGTGACTCAGCGGTCAACACCTTGTGGCTGACCTGCATTGACCTGCTTGTTGCCATGTGGCTATCAAAAGCAAAGCAGGTGACTTGTGTAACACAAGATATCAAGATGGCTGTCCTACCATTTAGATGCTTTTATTTAGACATTTATGAAAGAGTTGAAATTGTTAATCCGGACATATGAGCTGAAAAAAAAAGTAAAATGATTTGATGTTTAATTTTTACACGCATTATAAGAGGGAGGTTTAAAACAAATGTATAACAAGTAGAAAAATAAAGACCAAATTTCTGCAGACACTAGCATCTTGTTTTTTTGGGTGTTTTTTGTGTGTGTTTGAAGTAGCATCAACTTATTCCTTTCTTGGGTGCTTCCACCGGATGGAAAGCCCTGCAGGTGAGCCAACTCTCTTATCAGAGCCATGAGCCTCTGCTACACAAAACCAGCATGTGTGCTTGTGACCAGCCTCTAAATACATCTCAGGAAACGGTATCAGCTGTTAAAAGGTTCGGCCCAGTTTTTTTTTTCCCCTCTGGCATTAAAACAAAAAAAAAGAGAAAAGAATAGCAATTTACTTTGCATATCCAGCTTTCATTACTCTACAATAAAATAGTTAATTAAAAGACTTTATAAAGACTCTGTTGTGTTTTTTTTTTTTCTAAACAATGCTTTTCTTACCCCCCCAGTTACTCTACATTGAATCTAAAAACAATAAAAGTCAATTTTCCAAATGCAGATTATTAAATTTTACCCAACAGCTTCACCTTTATGAGCCTTTGAACAGAGGGAGATACTGTATATTTCCTCTTTGAACTTATTTCTGTTTGCAGAAAAGCAACATCTGAGTATCCAGGGGCTTCTGGATGGACGTAGCAAAGGGATTGGGAATAATTAATTATCCCAAGATACATCAATTGACAAAGTAAACAGTGACACAATATATATGGTCTGTAATGTTCTCTTAAGCAGTCTAAGTCATATTTTAAAGAGGGAAAAAAAAGAATCTTAACTAAAAAATATAATATAACAGTATGAGGATATTTTTTTTTGTAAAAGCTCAATATTAATACAGATTACTATCTATAAAAGTGCATAAATATAGAGACTTTGTATAGACTGTAATACAACCTTTGAAAGAACACACATAACAGCAAAAAACTGGTGTGTGCATGCAGAGAGAAACTGATTTATATAATCCAATGTTGTCCGTCACATGATAAGTGAGAACAAGCCCGGCTGCAGGGATTGCTTCCAGGAAGCAGTGGTTATCTCAGTGACGATCACATGATGACAAGTCCTCCTGCTCCTCCTTCTGCTGCTACACTCATAAAAATATAAGATCAATCACTATAATGCCTGGCCTCTAAATAATAATGCATAAAGACATATTTGCTTTATATTGGTGTACTCCCGTCAGGGTCCCTAAGAATTGAAGCAATCACACTCATACTACAAATAAAAAAAATATATTCAATATTTTCAAATCATATATTTCTGTCATCAGCTCAGAACACTGACCCTTTACGCTGTTTGAGGAACCAGAAATTAGATTTGAGTTAGTGCTTATGGCCACTGAGAGGAAGCAACAGAGACCCTTCAGAGTGGAGCCGAACGGTCTGCTCATCATAGTCTAACAGAGGAAGCACACTCAGTAATAATTTTTCAGTGATGTACAGAGAAGCAGATGGCACAATGTTAGAGCTTCTGGATTTATTAAATTTTTACAAAAAAAAATAAATAATTGTTTTTATCCTGAATAAAAAGGACATATATGTTTTTTATCGGTCATATATAGCCATTATATACATATATTACATCTCATGTATGGTTTCATTACATGTATCCGCTATTGATATTAACATTTTTATGTATTTATATGGTAACAACAACTAAGAAGTTAATTTTTCCTTAATCACCTCTAAGCAATGACCAGCTGAATGTATGGATGTGAAAAAAATTACAACAAAGATTCATCACAGAAAGGCATGAAAATATTCTAAATGATGTTCTAATATCTTCTTATATTCTACTTCTTAAAAAAAAATTTCAGCAGGTTAAAATCCACAATTTTCCAGTTTAGGCAGTACAGAATAAGCAGGATATTATGCACATTTTAGCAGGGACCTGCAATGTTGCCTTGCAGAAAGACTGTCCTGTGTTTGATTCCTGTCTTTTTTGACCTCTTTTTTTCCTCTCTGGGTACATTTATATTCGGCTATTTACTTGGCTAATTTTGCACCAATTTTAAATATAAATAACGAAATATCCTCAACTGGTATAGCAGTTGTATTTCTCCAAATTTATTTTGAGTATTTTTACGCATTACACAAACTTGGAAAGAATTAATTAAATTAGTTTAATGTTGTTTTATCTCATATGTGGTGAGATTCATTAAAAATCCATAGACTAAATGTTATATATGTTCCTTTTGCTTAAGAAAAGTACAAACACAGTTTATATATAATATGTCAAAAGTCACCTGAACCATTATTAATGCAGTTATTTATTAACTAAATTTATTGACTCATTTGAAACCATCAGGTTTAAAAAACATTTTGGCATTTATATTTTAAGTCACACTTTATAATAAATTGAAAGTAAAAAGTAAAAATAAACTTTTGAAGCTGTTTAACCCTAGTAAGTATTAGGGCCACACATGAAGAGAAAAAATATTTTTGCCATGACGAGATTAAACTCGACATGTCGACTTTAAAGTCGACATGTCGACATTAAACTCGCCATTTCGAGAATAAAGTTGATATATCGTGGCGACTTTAATCTCGACATTCCAAAGTTTGGAGAAAAGAGCAACCGCGCTCCACAGCTGCAGTCTGCATTTTAAGAGTGAAGGTAGTCTTTGACGTGCTGCAACTGTATAATCATCACAGCAAGCGGTGGCCTACCAATAATAACGTAACGTCTTTCCCTATGCTTACCCAGGCTCGCAGTTCTGAATTTGAGAACATGTCAGTCATTTCAACTTTATTCTCGAAATGGCGAGTTTAAAGTCGACAGAGCGAGTTTAAAGTCGACACGTCGAGATTAAACTCAACATGACATTTCAACTTTATTCTCGAAATGTTGAGTTTAATGTCGACATGTCGACTTTAAAGTTGACATGTCGAGTTTAATCTCGTAATGGCAAAAATATTTTTTCTCTTCATGTGTGGCCCTAATACTCCGTCGTAGGTTTCTGTGGAAACTTTCATACACTCGATTTAAATAATCACTTTACCTGCACATGTGCAGATCTGGTCCATCTTCTTCATTCCATTTATAATTGTTTAGATAATGTTAATACCTACTTGAATTTAAATCAAAGTAGACCTATGAGTCATCATTCATTATGTTACATGAAAAATTTCACTGTCTCTGAAATAATGTTGTAGATAAGTTATTACAGGAACTTTTTTTGTGCGTTTCATTCATGAATCAATCCTGCATGTCCTAGTTTTATCCTGTTCGTCTTTCTGGACACTAAGGCTGTGTCCAAATGTTTGCCCTAAACCCTTTAATCACTATGTAGAGCAGGGACTTAATAGTGAACTAAGTTAACTGACTGTTAGTACTCATGATCACTACTTTTTGCTCCCCGTCAGTCACGTGACTCCAGCTCCCTGCATGGTGCCCTCGCCATCTGTGATCTCTTTCAGAGATCACATAAATTTTTTATTTTACCTATATGTAGTAATTATTTTTTTTATCATATTTTTTCAATAAATCAACAGCTTTGAATTGTGAACCAGCATCAGTGGTTAGATTAAAATTAAAAATAGAGGTATGTTTTTATCACCCTTTCTAAATTCTGTCTGCATCCAAGCTTTCCTATAGCAAATAAAAAAACAGACACTGGAAAACTTAAACAATTAGGGAATCTTATTTCTAACAACTTAAAGAATTTAACATAAACATTCTTTAAACTTTGAATTACATGTCAGTCATATGATTAAATGTTATGAAATGTCCCGCTTACTGAAGCTTTCACATAAACTTAATTTATCCTCCTCGGTAACAGTCAGGGTTGCTAACAAGATGGTCTCCGTTTGGTATCAGTCAAATTAAATATGCGCTCATGGAGCACACAGGAAACTATTAAAAACAGAGTCCCAGACTCTAACAACCAGTCTCCCTACATGGCGGCAACAAATACAGAATACCTCATGCAGAAGGCAGCTCCAAAATGTGACAAAACTGTCCTATGCCAGTTTCCTCCTCCAGCACACCCTACGCCCCGAGCCAGCACAACCTCCTCACCACCACCACCATCCCAGCCCCTCCTCTGGGCCTCCTTCAGTAGGCTGCATGTCTCTGGAGGTCGCCTCTGACGTCAGCAGCTCAACTGGGCAGATTGCCAGCCCTGTGGGCCCTTGATGGATGTGGTTGGTCTAAGAAAAAGTCTGCTGTGTGTGGAGCGCGCGGCACAAACTAGATTCGTAGCGCTCAAACACATCTAATGACCCGTAAAGACCTTTCTTTCTCACTCTCTGTCTTCCATGTATAAAACTCCTACAATTAAAAGAAGCCACATGCAAAGTTGAGTTGTTTGAACTGCAGAAAGCCATGCAGCTCCTCCCTCCACCTTCAACCTTTCTGAAAGGTATTTTGGCCGATAAATCCTAACTTCGTATGCAGCTTACCAAAAGTCAAAGAGCGCAACATTTTTACAGAAATTACAACTGTGCCTCAGGAAAAATTTGAACCAAATCTACTCATCCAATTAGAATGTACAGTGATCCCGAGAGCTGCAGCCAGCATCACTGCATGTGTTGGTCTGTGTGTGGGACAGTTGTACCTGCAGGCCTGCTGCTGGTCTTCCTCTTCAGCCATCTGTCTAATGTCTCAGCACTCACGCTTTCCAACACAAACTCGTCCAGCATATGCGGGTGCAGTGAGAGGTAGGCCTTCACTTTTTCATCCGTCAAGCCTGAAAAAAAGCAACAACAAAAAAACACACTTGAAAACAAAGAAATTTAAAAAACAGTTGCATATCTGCTGGTTCTGGGATTATTATCACTAAACTCCTGACTGACAGATTGTAAGGCCCACTGAATAAAAAACAGCTGAAATCCAAGAAAAACTCTGAGAAGAGACACATACGATGCCTTGGAAAAGCATTCATAGCTTTCAGACATAACCAAATGGTCTCATATTTCAAACACTAATTACAAACCAACACAACCCCCAAAAAAACACTGTTCTTTACAAATTTAGACTAAATATTAAAGGTTATTGTCTTCCTGGAAGGTAAGTCTTCACCTCAATCTCAAGACTTTAATAGTTTCTTACAGGTTTTTCTTTCAGAACTACCCTATATTTAGCTTCAACCATTTTCCCATCAGCCCTGTCCCCACTGAAGAAAACCATTCCTTGTGGCCTGTGGCAAATAACAAATCAGCCTGCTTCCTTTCAATAAGAACTTTCTCCGTAACACCTTCGTAAATAAAGTCTTTATTTGTTGACTCCAAGGCGAACACCTGTCCTGTCAACAAATTATTTTAGCTAAGCTGTGCATCCCTTGCCCAGCCTGCTTGTGTCAGTCTATAAAGTATGAAACACAACAAAGCATAAAAAAATTCAAGAGTCATGAACACTTTTGTCAAGCAGTAAGAATGCACTTTGGCATAACCAAGTGAATCTTTGAACATGTAATCTGAAGAACTCTGTGTTGCAGGCAGCACGTCACTTAGCAAAAAGTAGTTTATTCAAGTGTACTAAAAATGCGCTAATTTCATACAATCAGGCAGTGCACTTAGAGTTTACTTATTCTAAACTATATTTCATATACTCATTAACTATACTATTGTTTACTTTATTGTTTACTAAAGTATACTTTAGTAAACTTAAAAATGTCCCAATTTAGTTCAAAGAAGTATTACTTTACTAATAATTCAAGTACACTAAAAGTACATTGTTCTGTACACTTTCTAAACTTATACTTTGACTGTATGATCTGGTTGAACTGTAAAGTGCCTTGAGATGACTTGTGTTGTGAATTGGCACTATATAAATAAACTGAATTGAATTGTATTGAATTAAGTATTCTTAATAGAATTTACTTCAAGTATACTACTTTTTGCTGGGTTTCATCAAAAACCTCCAACAGTAAGGCTAGCCCACTTATGTTTCCTGTAAAGCAACATCTCTGGGGAAAAGAGTCCAACAACACAAAGTTAATGATAAAGGAGGCTTCACATATGTTTAATAACCATTTAGGTTCTTGAGAGCTTGCTAGGTGCTGTAGTTTATGGTCTTTGTTTTCCATTAGTTACACCATCATTGGGAGACAGTCTTTTCAAAAGAACCACTGGCCTCTAAGAACCAGTGAAATCACACCCAGTAACAATTTCATATAGACTGTACATCAAAAATATTTACATCTTTATTTTTTAACTAATATCTGGTCCATGCACTATCAAGTGCATGCACTATAAGTCAAAATGCAAAAGCAGCCTATGTGTTCAAGAGATGTAGAAATTTTACCCGAATTGAAAGTGAAAAAAACATTTGGTCAAGTGCATTCAAATTTTTGTGTCAACACAACAATAACCTTAGGGAAGTAACTGTTGCTACTAGAGATGCCCTGATCCCATAGTGATATTGGAAATCATTCTGATATTACACAGAAATTGACCATATATACTGTATGTATACAGCTTGAAACTAAAATCTTCAAGAAACACTTCCATTTAAAGATTTTGTATGCAATTGGTTAATAATACATGAATCAGTTATATGTCATCTGATCAAACTTTTCTAGCATCCACGCTACAAAATGAGTTATAAAAGTGTATATGGTTTATGTTGATATCGTATCTGGTCAATATCGGTATTGCGTAATACTTCAGGATGCAGTATCAGTATCATATCAGAAATAAAAAAGTTGTATCAACATATCCGTAGTTGCTACCTATAATTACAAAGGAGTTTAGAAGGCGATTTGAAAACAATTTGAAGTGCAAAGTTTCATAACAAGAAAAAATGCTTATCAGTGGAAAGTAGTGAACACAGATTTGCCCAGGGTGGAATGTTTCAGGATGTTCACCACAAATATATGTTTGTAGGCCATGGTTCCCATTTCTATGCTCTCAGCTTGTCCTTTAACTAGTTAACGCTAAGCATCCTCAAAGCATAACACTTCAACCTTAATGCTTTTTTCCTGGAATGCTATGTCTAATGCTTTTACCTGTTGTCTAAATAATTCCTGTTTTTGAGTAATCTTTCCAAATACCATTAGTTTAAACCCCCTTTTTTTATACCATCTCTCTTGTAACCTCCAATCTAACCTTTATTATCTTCTCGAGGGGCAAAGGTTTTGTACTTCCATATCCTTTGGAACAAAATGATAAAGACAACATTGACCTTAGGATATTATGGGACAGTTATAAAGCCTACATTAGGGGAATAATTATCTCATACTCAAGCTATACTAAAAAACAATGTTTGGCTGAACAAGTTAAGCTAAAAAATAAAATAAAACAGCTAGAAGAGGTTTATTATTGAACAAAAACACTAGAGATAAACACTAAGCTCACATCCACGAGAACCAAATCATGTTATCTAATAACAAAGAAAGCTGAAAATGATGTTCACTAAACAACAAATGTTTGACATAGGATATAGACTCAATTGCCTCTTGGAAAGACTTTTAAGAAATACCCTGTTGAAATCCATTATTCCAGCTGTAATAATCAAAGACAAATAAATAATCAGTGGATTAATGATAGCTTAAATGAATTCTATACCAATTTATGTAAGAGATTGATATGATTGTGTTTTTTTAATGAATTGATCTTTGCACAAATACCAGAGAAACTGGTTACCATTCTGGTATCCCCTATATCCCATCAGGCAGTGGACAAGGCTATCTCAGTACTCCAGTCAGGGAAATGACCGAGAGCTGACTGCTTTCCAAGTGAACTTTTCACAATATTAAAATGGAGAATAAGAAACTTGTTGTTGAGGGTTTTCAATAAATACATTGACAAATTAAGACTTTCAGAATCAATTTACAGAGTATACCACACTAATAGCCAAGATAAATGAGAATCCAGAACTATGTTCCTCCTATCAGCTAATTGTTCTGTTGTCTAGAATATTGGCTAATGGGCTAGAGCAGGTTCTAGCATTTGTAGACCAGACAGCATTTATTAAACAACACAAGAATTCTTTAATATCATGCATTATTTGAATGATAATCACATTCCTGGCTGGGCCTATTGTTTCTATTGATGCAAAGAAAGTATTTGATAGAATGGAGTGGGAATATAGGCTTGAGATAATGAAAAGATTTGGATTTGGACCAAATTATGTGACTTGGGTCAAACTTTCATACAGAGCTAACAATGCTTTCATTTTAACAAAAGGTCTCTTATCGACTCTTTTTAAACTAATCAGAGGTCAATCTCAAGGGAGTTGCTATCCCATCTACTTTCTCTGGCAATCATGCCTTCTATGTCTGTTAGACAAAACTTAAATATTCGAGGACTAACCATTGGCATGAGACAAAACAAAACTCTCCTATATGCAGACTACGTCCTGTTAATCTTAACAGAAGCAACTTAATCCCTAACCGCTGTAATTAAAAGTATCCAAGAATTTCAGATATGAGCCCACCTACATCGCCATATGGAAGTAGTTGCTTCTTGACGTTCTTGGATAAAACTGGGATATTATATTGACAGAAGGATGGATAATTTTCTACAAAAGTTGACTAGACCATTGAAGGCTTTTGGGACTGGACTTTGACTCGAATAAGACGCTGATCTGTGCAGGAATGCAGAGATATGTGGACCTACAATAAGCAAAACCTACTATTACTTACCCCGTTCACATACATGTGTCTAATGCTGCTATTGTTGGGAGTTATTTTCCCTCACTTCTTTGCTATGTTAATGACCTGCTAAGTTATTTTGTTTGTATGTGCTGTTCCATTTTTATTATGTAACCTTAAAAAAAAAAAAAAAAAAAAAAAAAAAAAAAGCAACACTCTTGCAAAACAGTAAACATGACAGAGAAAAACTGGGGGAAAAAAAGTTTTTATTTTAAAATCAACACTTTTAGCAGAGATTTGGGATTTAACTCAGCAGATTAACAACTCTTTGGAGGAACTACCTCTTGCTTAATTGAAATAGACTGATCAAGTGTTCCATTAACACTGTACCTTTAACATACAACACCGATAGTGAATATGTAACAGGTTTTATTTTTTTATAGGTTATTTTGACAAAACTTGCAAGTAAAAGCCTTTTCCTTTTTGCAATAGCTATGGGTGTAGACGTGTCCGACTAAACTAGAAACATTATTTGTGAACAAGTAAGACCAAAAAAAGTTGTGCAGAAAAAAACCCCAAACATTCTGCAGCAACTTCAAGGTTGTATCAGCTTCAGAATTAGACTTGATCCCTGGTCCTCTCCTACTCCATGCTTGATCGTTCAACAACCAGTAAACTATCAAGCATGGAGGAGAGCCAATTGGATCTGATTCTGCGGCTGTTATAACCCTTAACCATTAAGTTATTATCAGTTTTGAATAATTACCAAAACATGTGCTCCATTGTTAGATATCTCTCTCCATCTTTTAATGTCACTACACTGTCACAAGTTCAGAGCAACGAAATTAACTCTGCATGTAACCCATTCTCTTGGGGAGCAGTGGGCTGCCATTGTGCGTTGCCTAGGGAGCAGTGTGGTGTTATGGTTTTTTGCTCAGGAACCCAGTGGGGCTCAAAATCAGAACCTCAGGATTCCAAGCTCTATGCCCTAACCACTAGGCCGCCTCTTCCCTCAATACTGATAAACAAATGAAATATGTCAGCATGCCAAATAAAAAGCTATTCCTTTTACAATTCAGTCCAGTAGATGTCATTATGCATATTTCAGTCAGCTAACAAAACTGACAAGACAGCAAGGCATTTAAAATGTACACCTTAACTCCAGTTCCCGAGGGCCGATATCCTGCAACTTTTAGATTCATCCTTGGCTGAACACACCTGAATCCAAAGGCTGAGTTACCTCCTCAGTATGCAGTCAGTTCCTCCAGAGTCCTCTCAATTATCTAACCCCTTGAACCCTACGGACCCACCGGCGGGTCCAGCTGCTACGTGACCTCGTAATTTTACCAAACCCCCAGTATTGATGTAAAAAAACATATTTGGCACACTTTGGTGACATTCATGGATAAATGTGCCAAAATGGCCTCTCCGCCTAAGAAATTTCTCACTAATACCATTCTAAAATAAATATGATTCATCTGATTGAGTCCAAATTTGGTATATTTTTACACAACATTTAGATTTGAAAGTCTGTACTACTTTTTTGTGCTATAAATAATATTTTGGTAGTGTTTTGCAATGTTTATTTCATAGAAAATTTTGGCGAGGTTCAAAAAATGCAAAATATTTTGTATTTTGTCCCTAATATGTCAGGCAGGGTCAAAGCTACAATGGTGCTGACACCAGAAAACCATTCTATGACATCTTACCTTTACAGACGTACCAAAAGTTTCTTCTTAAATCTAATAGCTTTGAGGCTATAAGTTATTTACTTTTGTGTGTTTTTGTCAGGCAGAAATTTATTTATACCCCCTTAGGGTGTAAGAGGCTAATTACATGACAGGTGCTTGATATCTAATCAGATCCATCAGATGGACACAGTGACATTCCTGGGACAGATTAATTTAATAAAAATTAAACCATCTGGCTACAATGGGGCAAAGCTCAGACTATGCAACTAAACGTAGAAACAAAAGTTTCTTTGGTGTTTGAAGAAACACTGCAGATAACAAATACGCAGAGAGTACAATAGCAGCAAGACATGTGGTGTGCAGATCATCAAGCAAAGCGGTGACCCCACAGAACATCTCTGCAGCAACGGGTAGGTGAATGAGACTGCTAGATAGCCATACTGTATGGCCAAGCGTAGAAGCCTATCTAGGTATGGCTAGCCATTAGATAGAAGTTATTCTAGAAATCTTGCTCTTTGGTTATATTATGTAAAGTAATTAGTGATAAAATCTTACAGGGTGGCAGAGCGGTAACACGCTGTGACTTTGAACTAGATCTCTACTATTTATTATATCCCTTCTAGTTAGGGACAAAACAAATAATGTGAAGACAAATTAAATTAAACCGAAAAAACCTAGTGAGAAAACCCAAATCAAACAGCAATGCTGAAAACATGTTTTGAATTAAGGAGCGCTCTGATCATATGCGCTGTTAGATAACATAAATATCACTGACTGTTGTGTTCAGGCAGCCCTAAGTGTTGTTATGACGCTTTCTCACGAAAAGCCTGGTTATCAGCTGTATCAGAGCAGACGCAACGTTCCCTATGATTCCCAGCAGGACATGCAGCTGGAAGGCATGTGTCCTGCCAACAAAGATGTGCACGTAAAGTGAGGTACTGCAGATATCAAAGTATGGGTGCTTCTGCACAACCAGGCTGAGCACAGGAAGACAGAACTAACATTTTAGAGACAATTACCTCTTCATATGTAGATGCAATTGATGAAAATGTGATTTTATTTTTTACATTGAAAAAAAGCTTACAGGGAATCTTTTTAATGATCTGAAAACAGCCAGAATTTTTACTTTTCTCAGCCTAATACAGACATGCGTATAAAAGCTCCGACTATTTTTCATTAACTCCTAACCATGTAGATCCTTGTTAAACATCAGTTACTAGCAAACTCAAGTAGAATTTGATTTTAGGTTTTAATTTTTTAAAAGTATTAATAGGTTTATTTTTGCCTCTTTGCTAGACTAGCTCTCCAGACCCCTAAGGTTTTAAAAGACAAATTAGAAAACTATCTTTGGAGACAGAATTCTATTTGAACTGAACAAATTATTTGTTTTTCTGCTTTTTAACATTATTATTTTTTTTTTATTCAGTTAACAATGCTTAAGTTTCATGTTTTTCTGTTGCAGTCTGTTTTTATCTAAATAGCTTAATAACATATTTCTTTATAATCGATATTTCTAAACATCTTGACATCATTCAAATATAATTTCCTATATAATCTATATTATCTACCTATTAAAATTAAAGCTTTTTTTTTGCTTTAATAATGTTGATATCTAATCTCTTGATATCTTCTCATTTATAGTTATGATTGCATTTCCTTGGTTCATAGTTGTATAAACACTACTGTATTTGTTAATTATTATGGTATTATGAGCATTCTTTGGTTGCCCTTTTAATCAAATTTTTTTCCTTGCATTAGCGTTACTTTTTAATGAATAAAATATATAATATGATGTGCAAAAAAGGCAGCACAAATCGCTTTTTACTTTAAACTAAATAAAACAAATGAGAAACCAGGGGAAAACCTTTCAACCAGCCTAATTTACCAATTTTGACAAGGAGATATGACAGTTTCAAAGCTTTTATAAATAAAAATATGAAAAGTGGGGCATGCATTTGTATTCAGACCTCCAGGAAAAATAAACTATAGAACTACCTGCTGTATCATCCTGCCTGAAAGCTGAATTCTCGTGGTATTTTTGCATCGACTAACACATGAATCCAGCTTGTCCTGCTTCTGTTTCAACTGTTCAAATCACGCTATAGTATCATAGTTTAAGGGGGGGCATATAGCTGTGAAAAGGGCAAGAGCTGCCGAGACCAAAGCAAAAGCAAAATAAACATGCCAGCGCAAGAGAACATACAAGTATCTGCTGCTATTTCATCTGTTAAATCATAATCCATGATTTTTAATTTGAAAGAGCAAGAGCATCAAAACATATGTTACACCTTTTCATGGCAAATTCTGCTTTCTCATTTGTCAACATACTGGCTAAAACCAAACTTCGGTAGGCTAAGAGTAAATGTTGCTTCAGCCATTCAGCTCAGAAGATTCTGCTGAATGAAATAATTTGCAACAGTTCTCCATTATTAATTTTTAGAACTGAACCTAAGTGCCCTATATAATCAATCTGCCTTCCAGGTTTCCTGTTGTAAGAGTTTTGGGCAATGTATCCACCATCCCCATAATTATATCTGATCTTCTTTGGAAAAAAACCTAATACTATGGGAAATTGGAAAGTCCATGAATATATACATATCAGTGCTTCCACAATTAGACGATCTAGTCGATGATGGAAATTTGTTGATGGATATCTTCTTTGTTTATGACTACTTTTTTGTCAGCCTTTTTATCGCTTAATTATTTTGATCAAAGCAAACGGCTCATCTGAGGTAATTCTGTAATTCCACTCACAGCACACACAGCTGGCATATCGGCTTTTCCTCTCTTGTCACGAGCTACTGTTACTGTTGGTTCTGATTTTGAGCGTGATATGAAAATGGAAGCGGCAGGTGAGTCTGAATGGAGGACGGAGGCTTCTGCTAGAAGACCAAAAGTATCCAAAGCATGGAAATACTTTCGGGCAGTTTGTACTAAGCACACCACGTTGCAAGACCGCGATGCACCAGCATCTTAAAAACAAAAATTGCAGGAATTGTTGAGGATGCATTTGAAAAAGAAAAGACCACAGTTGATTACTGTTTAAAAGCCTAGTTAGCATGAGCTTTTTATAAATCTTGTGAAGTATGATGATACTGCCTTTGGAGGTTAAGCAGGCCCCCTCTACTCTTTGGTAATGTTTTTGGTAAGTATGTTAAACAATGCTATCCACACACATTTATAGTAATTCTTTCGCTTTAGAGATGGCACCAGACTCGAGACAGAAGGTTTATCGAATAAGCACACGAGCACAGACACAGTACGTGTCTTGTTTTTTAACTTTTAACCCAGCTACTCTCCCAACTCCCAGCAGCGGGGAATTTTTTAGAAACCCGGCCGTTATGATTAGTCGACTAATCGAAAAATTAGACAAAAGATAAGTCATTTGAAAATTAGTTGTAACTGGCAGCTCTATTATATATGTGTATATATGTATATCAGTGGCGGCCGGCCCATAGGGGGCGCTGGGGCACCGCCCTCCCTGATAAGAAGAGAGAAACGTAAAATATATTTTTAGAAATTAACTCATAAATGTCAGTTTTACTCTCTAGACTGTGTACCTATAAGCAAAACAAATTATATAAACTACATTTCCCTATCTACTGTCATTAATTTGGGGATTTCCACAGACAGACTCCTACCGTCTCTGTTCTGGGGGCGCTGATCAGACTGACCCACATTTGCAGAGAATCTGTCAATCATGTACTATTGCTAGGTGAATTTAATGGCCAATCAGCGTCTCAAAACTTTATGGTCTTGGGGCGCTGAAAATACTGCGCTTTAACAGGCTTCTGAACCCAAGCGCAGGTGCAGACAGTTAGAGGGAAGATGGCGAATGTAACGACCGAGATGCAGCTTCCACCAAATTCGGTGAGATCCTTATTTATCTACCCGTTTGCCAGAAGAATATCCCTGTTGTAGGATATGAACATTTCATGTCATGGTTATTGTGACTGTGACGAATCTGTGTGTGTGTGTGTGGGGGGGGGGGGGGGGGGGGGGGGGGGGGTGTGTACGTGTTTATGCTACGGGGACTTGTCATCTTCAAACCCAGTTTGGTGTAATTGAATAAGTCAATGAATCTGTGTAAAAGAATTAAGTTGTAAAAATTATTTGTTTTTGTACATCAATTGTTTGTGGAGGTAATATATGGACAAAACTGATTAATGAGAAGAAATCAGAAATAAGAGAGCCTGATGTGAGGGGCTTAAACTATTTAATGAGGGCTGTGGGAAGAAAAGCGGCAATTTTTGTTTTCTGTTTCTTTGTTACATTGCTGGTAACTGGAGGGAGGCTGAGGCTCAGAGTATCTTGTATGTTTAGTTTCTTTTGCACCCTGTTTTGAGTTTTTGAGCTCAATAAATCACCAACACCGGTAACCCGACTGAGCCTGGATTCTTGGAGGCCAAAGAACCCCGTCACAGTGACCCAAATCATCACTGTTACTGTTATTATATAGTAAATTAAATCATTACTGTTAAATTGTATGTATTGTGCAATTGTTTATTTGAATTCTTATTCCGGATTAGTTGGAGACATACACTAGGCTATATCAGCCCCACCAAAAATATTTTTCACCAGCCGCCACTGATGTATATGTATATATATATACATATATATATATATATATGAAAATTGTTGTATATATTCAGCCTCATTTACTCTGGATCCTTAAATAAAGTAAAAAATAAATAAATAACATGAAACAAGAAATTGTACTTTTAGATCATGCAGGTTATTTGCAGAAAGTATATATACACATATACATATATATATATATATATATATATATATATATATATATATATATATATATATATATATATATATATATATATATATATATATTATTTATTTTTTACTTTATTTAAGGATCCAGAGTAAATGAGGCTGAATATATACAACAATTTTCATATTTTTTCTTTATTGAAAAAATAATAACTTTTCTTTCATATTTGTTTTCTACGCTCCAGCGATCTTGTGGCTGCAGGCAAATAAAGCAAATAGAGTAGGGGGTAAGATAGAAGTCAGGAGTTGTAGGAGGACGATACAGTCTGACACTGTCCAGACACGAGGCACCGCTCTTTAAGTGTGCAATGCCTCACGAGACTCCTGGCTGGCTCTGACGCACATTGGGAGAATTACGCTTAATAAATCAGAAAAAAAGTCAACGGGGAGTGGGTTGAAGGTAGCTGCAGGGGACGGAGAGGAAGATTTAGAGAAATATAACAGGAGCCCTGTAACATTGTCCTATTTTCAAACAGAGACGAAATGTCACAAGGATGCAGTGTGTACATTTATGATTACAAATTCTGTGGTAAAGGACATTTAGAAATGTGTAGACATTATATCTGCACATGAATAAGATAAGTAAAATGTCTCATATCTTTGTGGGAAATACAAGCAGCTGTACAAAACATCATTAGTCTGTTACTTTTTTAAATCTGTTTTTCATGTATAAGCTTCATATAACAAACTGAACACAGTACATGTCAGATTAGCAGTATCAGACCAAAACGACATAAAAAAAATAATAAAATAAACTCTGTATATCTCTCCTAAGTTTATGGTGGTTAATACTGTAAATCCATGGTTTGGTGTTCTCTTTAGTTATAGGTGGGAATATACTGTTGAATATGTAAACAGCATAAACATGCAGTTTTGCAGTCAAGCAAATCGGGCACCATGAACAACAGGTTCAAGCATGAGATCAGAAATGTGAGACCAAACCCTGATCTTTGGATTTCTAACTCTAGCTACAAACTCCACCTTTAGACTGAGTCTTCCATTGGAAAGTTTCCAGGTTAATGCTTCCTCTGCTCTTTAGTGTTTAGTTCGGAACATTTCTTAGACAATTCCTAACCAGAATACCCTTAAAAAGTGATGTGTTGATTCTTTAAATTTGCTATGATGTTGAGCATTTTTATAAGAGCTTTTATTTGTATCTGTGTTTAGTACATTTACCTTATTAAAGCCTCGGCTGAAGTTAAAATTAAGAAACTAAATTACCTGCACTCATCATCATATGCTCTCTGCCTCTGATGCAAATCAATCAGCTTTGAACTGCACCTCCAAGAAGCCCATTCAGCATCCAAAGTTCATTTTAAAAGGTCTTCAAATCCAACCTGCTACCCAGCCAAAGCGCAAGCAGCAGTTGTGCTATGTCTGATTTTGACTCAGATGACCCTGATTCAACCCTCCCCTTCTCCACCATTGTAGCTAAGCTCCATCTGGCTTCTCCATGGTGCCTCTTCTACCTTGTCATAGTGTAATGCCTCCTTTTCTTTGACTCTATACTTTGACTAGCTGCATCCCCCATCACATCTCAATTGGTCCGGCAGAAGGCCACCATGTTGAGCCTGGTTCTGCCAGAGGTTTCTTCCCAAAGGGGAGTTTTTCCTCTCCACTTTCGCTTCATGCTTGCTCATCATGGACAGGTTCATGCAAACCTGTGTTTATCCAATCTTGATATCTATCTTCCAGGTCCCGAGTTAAGCACTAGTATCAGCTCACACAGTCTACTGGATCTCACCAATACAGCTAAAGCAGATCGTCCCACCAACCAGCAGTCTATGGACTGAACCAACTTCATCTATCTCTACTCCACTAACAGTTTCAGGCCTGGGGGGAAACATCCCTGTTGTCATACACCTGCCTATACATATTAAAGTAAAATTCAGCACTGATGTTTCCTGCCGAGGTCTGAGCGCCAAACTCTTGAAATAATTGTAGTAATAAAATCCTCCTAATTGTCTTTTTCTTTCCATGTGATTTTTTTTCACATTGAATTTTGATTTATATAAAATAAAATTTCATGACAAACCATTAAATTCTCTAAATTATTTGTAGTTTTGAAACCCTAAAATAAGCGCCTCTCTAAGTAGACACATATCCCAGTATATTTTATGATGGTTTAGCAGTAAAGACATGGATGCAGAGCAACTCTATTGGTTTCAAATTAGTTCATGACTATTACTTTTTTTATTGTAAGACAAACTAATTAGATGGTATGCTAAGGTACAAACAGATCTGTTTGCATGCTGTGGTTCAAACTGGTTAATGTTCAGAATGATTTTATTGTTGATACTGATGGCAAAGCTATGACCTTTCCTGAAAAGCACACATGATTTCTTGTGATCATTGATGCTTGTCATTAGTAAGAATGCTTTTCTATGTTTAGTTCTTTCCATGTTAATGTTGAGTGAGCAAGTGTGAGTTTTCCATTATTCACACTTTTCTTAGTATTACTTTTTGTTTACACTTGGAAAAAAATGCTGGTTTAATTACAAGGATTGACAATAGCTGATGTTAGTAAGGTAATTAATTAGACTAGCTACAAACTCTAACTACACGTTTAAAACTGGGTCAGTTACAAAAGGATGATAAGCAGGTTTCTAAGTTTCCATACCATGGATATTTTTTCCCCCTTAAAGATTAGAAATATTTCTAAAGAATTCAAAAGGTTTAGCTGCCTGCTTTAATACTGCAAAACAGTGGCTGCCAGCAACAAGTAGGGAAAGGGCACACACAAACAAATAGATAAATAAAAACAAGCAAAACAGTGGAGCCAGTAACTTATTCATGGCCTTTTAGATCCATCTCTTAATTAATTTTAACTTGATTAAGTCATACATGTTTTGTCCAACGCTTATATAGAAGAGAAAATACTTCATTATAGTAGTGCAACTGAATTTATCCAATTAAATTGTTGTTTGTACTATTGAATAGAAAGAAGCAAATTATATCAGCACCTACTTTTTATGCCTGTAAGTTTCAGCCAAAATCTTTTCCCTCATACTGTACAGTCAGAGTTTTCTAAGCCATGGCTCAAGCTAATGTGACCACAATGACACTATGAACAGAGGAGTAAATGTCAGTATGCTCAGCCAACAACTGTGGCGGTTAATCAAAGCACCCAGATCAGTCTCGCATGCTGTGGTAGTGAGTGGTTAACCCTACTGGGAACCACATGCATTCGTTCAATCATAGGAGAGACTCTTGTGGTAGGTGCAGTGACTTGGTCACTGGTTCGAGCTGGGATTTTCCTTTTATTTTCTAAGACCTCCGAAAAATTTTCCTTCCCTCATGGCAGCGCTGCAAAAGGGAAAGGCGTCATCATGATAAGAAGAAAAAAAATGTTTCTGACAAGAACAATTACAGGGGAAATGCTAACATGTAGAAGAAATACATTAAAAATAACGGTAAAAAATAGGAAAACCTCTATATTCTAATAGGTCATTTAAATTTTCTGTCAGATTTTCATATTTTTTTAAACCTGAAAGCCAAAAAAAAATCTCCAAAACTTTGTGCCAGAGCTGCTTGGTTTTCAGTGTTTACGCAAGCATAAAATTGTCTGTATAATCTGGACTGTGCAAAGTACACAGCAGGGGATATTAGTCATTTTCCTTAAACGTTTTTGATAAAAGTTAAACAGTGGAAAAAAGGACAGCGAAGCTGTATTCAAGAAAAGATGCACTGCTTTGTAGTCAATATAAGTGCTTTCATTAGATTTCTTGCTTTGGTTTTAGAGAAACTTTAATGAATAAATAAACTTAGTAGGGGATAAAAATTTAAATCAGAACAAGTAAAAAAAATACATAAATAATACATTTTAATAATTTCTAAAATTAAAAGGGTGAAACAGTTGTCTTATAGAGACATTGGCATACCAATGTAATTGGTATACCGCTTTTTGCCTAAGGTTTAAGGAAGTTTTAAGGTTAAAACCTAAGGTCTAGACAGCTGTTTTAAGGTTAAGGAAGGTTTAATGATTCTGATCAACTTCATATGGTAGAAAGGGATAAACATACAGTAAACGTTTTAAAAGTTTCTGCTCTGCTCTTCCTTAGGCCTGCATTAGGATGAGGGGCAATTTCTCATCATCACCATCTAATGGACTTGTGTGGTTGGACGATTATTTCTGTTTAGAAGTGTGGTTCAAATCTAGCTGCCTACTGCAGTTCCCCTAAAGTCCATAATAATGCACTTAGTGATTTAAAATAGATTTTCGTTGTGGGTGAAAGTAAACACGCATGATTGTTTATGCTGTGTGTAAGTGGGCTGGGTCAGGGAAGGCCCAGTGACCTGTTTAGTACATTTGGGTATCAATTAAGTTTGGTTCATTATTTACATTACCTTATTTTACAAAAAAAAAAAAAAAAGATTAGAAGCATAAACTAATGCTATTTATATATATAATGAAACCCTTCCAATTACATAAGCAGACTCAAACCAATTGGTAAAATGTTTCCTATCGAAGTGAGCCTATAAAATAAATGCTTTGAGTGAAATGGCAGCAATTTCTCTTCCTGTATCTCTGCTTTCTGTCCGATATAACAGCTGTCTGGACCTGCTGGTAACAGTTTAAATGATTAAAACTAGCAGAAAACATAACATAGTGCATTTTAACTCCCTATTCAAGTACGATAAAAGCTGATTTAGAGTTTTAATAAAGATAATCAAGGATGATAACTAAATAAGAATATCTAAAAATGGACAGATAAATGTTTTGGTATCAAGATTCATCCAATTTTCAGTTGAAACTGTCCAGATAGGTTCATGGCCAGTTGAAAACTTAAAAATCCAATCATTTGTCAACTAGCGAATGCACCATTCCTAAATGAATCAAAGTCATTTTGAAAGAGGAAGTTGTTCATGAAGGAAGATAACTCATTTTATGTATTTTAGTCTATTTCCCCTTTATATCATACAATAAGGAATTTCATCAGAAATAACTGACTAATGATCAAGCATGATCAAGGTAAATTAAAATGTATTAGTAGTGTGTGCCTTAGTTCTTTTTCTAAACAATATAATTTAGTACAGAGAAAATACACATCAGAAGGGCAGCAATAAACCAAACATAAAACTAAAATTTCAATCTGTGTGGCTTAAAAGGTCACTGAGGCAAATATTAAAAAAATATTTGTGTCCAGGCCTATAAAACTATGAAAAGGATAAAATAAGAATAGGAAAGGTACGGTAAGCTAAAACATATGTTTTCAGAGGCTGAATTCAAACTGAAAGTCAAAAATCAAAGTTGTAGGATGTCTACACTTTTTATCAAACTAAACGGGCACACAGTATAATATCTACTTATAAACAGGTATTTTAGTGATTTAATCCGTAAAACAGAGAAACAAATCCTAATCAGATTGTATGGCCGATAGCAGTTACCCTGGCTTTACCCACATCAATTTGTAAATCCCAGAGCTTGCCCAACTTCCAGCTACATCCTGCTCAATTTGGTTGTGACATTGGACACAGCAAATTGGATGGACGAGGAAAATGAAAAATTTAATACACAAGTAAAAAAAAAAGGCATTTTTAACTCAAGGTACCATATATGTAGGAAACTGTTTGTTATGCATGTTTGTAAGTGCCTGCAGCCCACTTGGCAGAAGTTTCGGTGGCTGACTCAGACTTTGGGCTTCCTGAGTCTGAGTCCATACAGTTAGCTTTTCTGTTGCATAACACTTATCTTGACACCACACCCTAAGACTGGGAAGGGAATGCCAAACCAGTAACAGTCTGTCTGGGTATTTGCCTGTTCGCATCCATAGATCCTAATGAACCTGCTCTTTGTTAGACAAAGTGCAATTTGGAAAAATAGATATGAGATTTTAGACATTGCTTGTACATGTTTGCAGGGTTAAACTGGATTGTCATGCATAAAAACACCTCAACAAGGTTTAGGAACAACAGATTTACAGTAGCTTTTATTGAGGGAATCAATTTGGAATAGTTTCATTTTATATGGAAAAGTTAATGGGATGGAGGAAAGCTCTGCACAGAAATTCACTTAATCTTACAATAAAATTGACCCATGTTAATATTTGCTTTCCGTGAGACACAAGTAACCTTTATTGGATTAAGAGTGGGGGAGACATGTAGCATAGGTCTCAAAAGGTCGGGATTCGAACGCAGGAAATCTGCATTGAGGATGAGGCCTCTGCATATTGGCAGTGGGATCTACGACTGTGCCAAACAGCTTACCCCCTAAGTAACTTTAAACCTCTTCTTTTAGGACTTGGTGGCATACATTGCTGTCTGTTGGTCTTTTCTAATCTTAAAGTGATCAAAATTCAAGCAAAGACATTTTGTGTTTTCCAAAATTGGTTGGAATTTTCATTTCTGTCAATCTGGGTTAAAGCACTCTAGAAATTAAACTGGATATGTAAACTTTAGCATTGTTAACATAGTGCAATAAAAGTA
This sequence comes from Cyprinodon tularosa, assembly GCF_016077235.1. Taxonomy (NCBI): domain Eukaryota; kingdom Metazoa; phylum Chordata; class Actinopteri; order Cyprinodontiformes; family Cyprinodontidae; genus Cyprinodon; species Cyprinodon tularosa. The sequence goes on along the minus strand of NW_024038405.1, from coordinate 1,048,226 downwards.
TTCGTATTTAGCAAGACGCTAAATTCCAGGTGCAATTTCTATTTTAGTTGTGCAATAAGTGGGTAAAATTCAGGTGATCTACAAAGATTGCTGGGAAAATGTTCAGACGCACAAACTAGGTTGGTTCTGCCACATTAAATTGAGAAGATTGTGTGTTCTACTCGCAGTTTGAGAGTGGTTGTAAAAAAAAAAATAATAATGTCTAAGCCATATAGTTGGAGGTAATGATGAAAACTATACAAAAAGCAATAATTGTATTTCTAAATAGTACTTGTAGAGCACTTTAGATTGATAGGCTATCCTTAAATGCTACAGCTACAGATAAATATAATATGAGGAGAATAACTAAGTTAGGGAGACAAAAAAAATCCCTGTTGCATTGTGTAGACGATGCACACCTATTGAATATTTGCAACGACCAGGTCCTAACAACACAACATAAGAACAAAGTTGAATTTCTGGACTGCAGTTCTTTTAAATTTCCATTTAAAAAAATGTGCTCTTTGCTTGAATCAATAATTGATAAAAATGTTCTTGCTTGAACAAGCCTAAAGAAGACGTCTTACAGTAGCTGCAGATGGTAAAATTGGTAAACCACCCTTATTTTTAAGTAAAACTGGAAGAAGTGCTTCCTCCTTTATTTCAATATAAGAGTACCATAACAGGGTATCCAGGCCAAAGCATATAATGGGGACTCACAATATTAAAAAAAACAAATTATTCCCTTGACAAGCCAGATGATGACAAAAAATGGATAGCAAGCTCAAGCCTCAAAATCTTTTAAAAGGCTTTCTTTATTAAGAAAATATAAAGTTACCTATACAATAGCTGCTAGAGATGCTCACCATGTTTTTTGTTAAAAAAAAATAATCGCAAAAAGATTATAGAAAATGAAAAGAATTGACTATTTAATTATGCATTATTGTAAGAAGTTATTGAAAATAATTAAACAGCTATGGTCTTGTAAAGAGGTACACTCTTAATATAATGTTTTAACAAACAAAAAAAATACAAATTCAATAAACATGAACTACTTAAGCTTAACTGGACCGGCCTACTGTACATGCCTCTCTGATCATACAATGGTATGATCCTGTATCCTCGTGAGATTGATTATTGCCATTTAACATTTATGTTTGTTTTGTTAAATCTTTGTTTTGACACGCACTACATCCAAGCCATGATCTCTACTCCTGCAGATCTGTCAGCATAAAACTATAGCAAATTTGTATCTATAAGAGGGGTTAAACACCAAACAATTGTTTTCCATAAAAAGCAAGGGCAATGTATTTTTTTATGTACAAGGAAAAGTGAGAGTGCTCTGATCACTACTAAAATATTTTCTTGCTGAACTGTGGCAAAACAATTCATAATTACCTAAATTAGCCAAAAATTTCAAAAACCTGCAGGCAAAAACTGTTTGTCTGTATATTCTGGTTTAGGACTGTAACTAACAATTATTTTGCTAATCGATTGATCTGTCGATTATCTTTTTCGATTAATTGGTTAATAATTTAATAGCAAAAGGTTCCTTAAAGATTCTTTACAGAATTAAATCAGGCAAAACTTAAAATTTGTCTCTTCGGGAACTCTGGGTAGAGCATATTGACAGGCAAAAAAGTTTGTTTTTTGATATTAAAGGCAAAATATTTAGAATATCTGTTAAAATGTAGGTACAATTACTACTCTAAGTGGGTTGCTCTTTCAGTTAAAGGCATGTTTTACTGTCTATATTTCAGTTAACGACAAATTGTTTGCTAAATTAGTTGACAATTACTTCAATAATTAATTAATCAATCTAATTAAAAAGGCTTTATGTTCACTGATCAGCCTTTACCAATGGCAGCAGGAAATAATCCTGATTATCTGCCTGCACAGATTATATTTTGAGCTGTAGTTTCTCACTTAAAAACTATTCTAAAACCATCTTTTGCCTCGCTTAACAAAACAAAATAAAGCCAAGCCACTGTCTCAGTTCCATCTGCCATTGTACAAGAGACAGGCAAAGGAAAAGAACAGAGCGGCTTAATGATCTTGATGGACGTCAGGAGCATCGAGCATCTAGAGAGTCAATAAATCTCTTGATGCAAGTCTGACTGCAGGGAGTGAAGGGAAAAACTGAAAAAATACTTAGTGTTTCTGAATATATATCTCTCTAAAAGCATGATATATATATATATATATATATATATATATATACACACGTGTATATATACGTATATATGTAAAATGTTCCTTTAAGTTGACTCCTGTTATGGTGGATGAATTTTGCATCACCCCTTGCACTGGGCTGGAACAGTTCTTCACATATTATCACCTAAGTGCAGTGAGGCCTGGCATGGCTCTCCATTGTATGGGTGGGGTTTAGTTACATTTGGTACATAATCTGCTTCTGAGCACATGCATCCTTAATACAGCATGTCTGCAAATTTAATTGATTTACAGGTATTTCTCTTAGAGAATCTTTGCAGTGTAATCTACAACACAAACACCTGAGCATCTAAGATTATTTTACATACATGACATTTTGTTTAAGAGCATTGTGCCAATTTTTTAAAGTATGGATATAAAGATAGATGACTTAAAAACTCTGATTATTTTTTTGTATGGATTTCAAGGATTCAATTATTATTATCCATACTACTAAATGTACACATTGTCTGTTTTAATACATGAGAGGAGCAAGGCGAGGCAACAGCAACCTGTGCCAAACCACTAAAAAAGTACAATGCCAAACTGAGGGACAGAATCAAACCTTAATAAGTCTGTTAAGGTTCTATTAAGGTTTCTCTTTGTGGTATTGCCCAGGACGTGGACAAGGATTTAAGTGATCTTACATGATGACGATGTTGGTACAATACTCTGTGAAAACACAGGGCAGTACAATATATAACCAGTGGAAATGTAGTTTGAAGAAAAATGCTTCACAAACACAAAAAATGGCTGTCCACGGTTGGAAAAAAAGTATGGCCGTTTCTCAATTCAAAAGAACACGATTATGGACGAGTGTTCTCGGCAAGTATGTTCTTGACAAAAACAGAAAAGTATGGACTTGAACAGGAGCTCGCAGAACAGAAACGTAGCAGTGACATCAGCGCACACTCGGCTCGTGCGGAGCTGCATTTCACCTCCTGGTATTAGTAGTCTCTAGATGATAACAAATTATTCCTTTTTTCAATTATTTGGGGAATAATAAATAACACAGTCCGATAAACACAAATCAAATAAACGTTTTGACAAATAAAACAAAAAAATCGCATTAGAGCCAGGGGTACTTCACATGCCGAGACAGGGCTACTGCAGACGGGCTAACATTAGTCCTGGTTGCAGTTAGCCTCGGAGGTTTTGTATTGAGAAGTGGCCTATGTTTCTGCTTTGCAAATATTTATACTCAAGAGAGTAAAACAACTAAGAGGAAACCACATTTTGATCTGTTCGCTTATTATATTAAACAACATACAATTTTAGGTAATAACTTCACACTTTTGTTTCTCTTTTGTTTTTTCTCTAGTGGTTTTCTGTTATTCTCTTCTTGCTGTTTTTGAATAAGTGATTAATTTATGTGTCATTCTCTCTGAAAGGAGGACTGAGCATGCAGTCAGCACCAAGTTACAGAAATACCAAGGAGTCTTAGCAAATATACATTGGTGATTATTATTTTAAAAAATGAAGGAAAAAAATGTTGGAAAAGCACAGACTAAATTGGCATTGAAGGAGCTACGAAGACTGAACATCAGCATCCACAACACAAAGATAAGGAAGAACTTTTAAAAGACTTGAATAATAAAACCTGCTAATGGTAAATCTATCACAACATTCAGCTTTAGTTTTTTTGCTGTCATATTGTATATTGTATGTAAGTATTGATTAAAGTGCAACTATAATACCTAAATGCTTTAGCTAATGTCAACTATGATTTCTAACCTTTTATTTTGGGTTCATATATTTGTACATCCGTCAGTGCCTCACCGGTCATCAACCTCATTGCACGTCACTGCTGAAAGCCAACTAATGGTTTGAGCAGTCGTTCCACCATGGGGCCTTGATGACATCAATTCTGTCTTCTAAAAAAGCCACAACAGTCATTTTAGGTCCCTATGTGAGCCAAACTATGTGCAGAACAGAAGTGTGTGAAGCTTCACAATGTGGGGACTTGTGTGTAAAACTTGAGAGGGTAAAGTTCAAAGATTGCACAGGAGACAGACCAGACAAGGAGCAGCCAGTAAAAAACATCAACGATTCTTTAGATATAACTTTTTCTCTAAATGATCAACACACAGTTACCACCTAAAGGACTGGAGATGGAAACTGTGATTGCACTGAGTAATGGGCTAATGGCAAGAATGAGGTGAATGGCCTTGACTAGAATAGAATTCAAATTCATCGTGAATACACTGTCACAAGTACATAGCAACAAGTGTATGCCCGGGGAGAAGTGTGGGGGTTAAGAGTCTTGGTCAGGGATAGTGGCAGTCCGTGGGAGTGCGGCTTGAACTAGGAACCTATGGGATGCAAGCTAGGGCTGGGCGATATAGAAAAAAAGCTTATCGATAAAAAAAAATGCATATTGATCGATATCGATAATTATTGAAAAAATTTGAAACCATATTTTATGTGCAGCTCTGCCTGGACATTTTATGATATTGCTAAATGATTTAATTATAATAAAGAACACAAACACAGACTTCTAATTACAGGTGCTGGTCATAAAATTAGAATATCATGAAAAAGTAGATTGATTTCAGTAATTCCATTTAAAAAGTGAAACTTGTATATTATATTCATACATTACATACAAACTCATATGTTTCAGATGTTTATTTTGTTTAATTTTGATGATTACAAATGACAACAAATGAAAATCTCAAATTCATCATATCAGAAAATTAGAATATTGTGAAAAGGTTCAAAATTGATGGCCCCTGGTGCCACACTCTAATCAGCTAATTAACTCAAACCACCTGCAAAAGCCTTTAAATGGTCTTTCAGTCTAGTTCTATAGGCTACACAATCATGGGGAAGACTGCTGACTTGACAGTTGTCCAAAAGACGACCATCGACACCTTGCACAAGGAGGGCAAGACACAAAAGGTCATCGCTAAAGAGGCTGGCTGTTCACAGAGCTCAGTGTCCAAGCACATTAATAGAGAGGCGAAGGGAAGGAAAAGATGTGGTCGAAAAAAGTGTACAAGCAAGAGAGATAACCGCACCCTGGAGAGGATTGTGAAACAAAACCCATTCAAAAATGTGGGGGAGATTCACAAAGAGTGGACTGCAGCTGGAGTGAGTGCTCCAAGAACCACCACACACAGACGTATGAAAGACATGGGTTTCTGCTGTCGCATTCCTTGTGTCAAGCCACTCTTGAACCACAGACAGCGTCACAAGCGTCTTGCCTGGGCTAAAGAGAAACAGGACTGGACTGCTGGTGAGTGGTCCAAAGTCATGTTCTCTGATGAAAGTAAATTTTGCATTTCCTTTGGAAATCAAGGTCCCAGAGTCTGGAGGAAAAGAAGAGAGGCACGTCATCCACGTTGCTTGAAGTCCAGTGTAAAGTTTCCACAGTCAGTGATGGTTTGGGGTGCCATGTCATCTGCTGGTGTTGGTCCATTGTGTTTTCTGAGGTCCAGGGTCAACGCAGCCACATACCAGGAAGTTTTAGAGCACTTCATGCTTCCTGCAGCTGACCAACTTTTTGGAGATGCAGATTTCATTTTCCAACAGGACTTGGCACCTGCACACAGTGCCAAAGCTACCAGTACCTGGTTGAAGGACCATGGTATCCCTGTTCTTAATTGGCCAGCAAACTCTCCTGACCTTAACCCCATAGAAAATCTATGGGGTATTGTGAAGAAGAAGATGCAATACACCAGACCCAACAATTCAGAAGAGCTAAAAGCCACTATTAGAGCAACCTGGGCTATCATAACACCTGAGCAGTGCCACAGACTGATCGACTCCATGCCACGCCGCATTGCTGCAGTAATACAGGCCAAAGGAGGCCCAACTAAATACTGAGTGCTGTACATGCTCATACTTTTCATGTTCATACTTTTCAGTTGGCCAACATTTCTATAAATCCTTTGTTTTTATTGGTCTTCAGTAATATTCTAATTTTCTGATATGATGAATTTGAGATTTTCATTTGTTGTCATTTGTAATCATCAAAATTAAACAAAATAAACATCTGAAATATATGAGTTTGTATGTAATGTATGAATATAATATACAAGTTTCACTTTTTAAATGGAATTACTGAAATCAATCTACTTTTTCATGATATTCTAATTTTATGACCAGCACCTGTAAATCTTTATTTAATCAACTTTTTTAACTATAACAGAATTGTTTTAAAGAAAAATAACTTAAGAGACCTGAGTTATGTTATTAAATACTGACAAAGAATAAACTAAAGTGACCAGAAAAGTGACCAAAATAAATATAACAAATAAATAAATGGACCCCCCCCCCCGGTTCCCCACACATTTTACAGATGACTGTGGTTTGTTTTTTGTCCGACTTGCCATGACCGAAATACTGCCAAACTGGCGAACTACAAAAACCCTTCTTTGGAACAATTTCCTCCGCCTCTCCTTGCTGTGACATCTTCATGTGCTCTGTGTTGTGGTTTGAGAAGGCGGCGCTTGGTGACGGAGTGCCTGGGTCCGCGATTGTGATTGGTTGGGAGGAAGTAGCGATTAGCATAAACCTACATGCTAGGCTACAATGAGAAGGAAGGAAAACTGCTTTTTTTTATCGAACTTTTATCGACTCTCTTTTTTTCTATTGCGCCACATGTCTATCGATCGATGTATATCGTTATTGAATTATCGCCCAGCCCTAATGCAAGCCCAATGCCCTATCCACTAGGCCACCACTCCCCCAAACTAGACAAAAGTTCTGACTTCTTCCAACCAATGAAAACACCAACGGCTTTAACAGGCTGTGCTAACAATAGCTCTCTTTGGTATCAAAGTAGACAATTATGATGGAGGAGTTTCCAGCATAACTTGGCAAGCTTTGTTCATCAATTAAAGACTGAGTCGCTTGTCTGACAGGTTTGGACAGGGGAATTCAGAAATGCATCACACCTCATTGACTTAAACAAAAACACATTATGTCTTCATATGGTCTTTGTGTGACACAAGCTAATGTACACACCTTCATATGTTTTGGGTTTTATACTGGACAGATTTAGCCGACTGCCAGAGTTGTGTAACCTTTTTTTTTTCATGTTGTCCTTTTCCAGAAGGCTATAGTCCAAATTTGACAGCAACATCTACATGTGTTTCCCTTGTGTAATAACGTCTGTAAGGCTGATGGGTTTCTGGATCCAGCAGTCCACAGTTCCTTTCCTACCCTGGATAGAATTTTTACTGTTGACCCCACGAAAGGTGAAGGAAGAGGAGCCAGGAGCTACGACTTGATACCGTTGGACAGACTCCCTGAATCTTTGATAGGCTACTTTTTACCCTTTTAAGATAAGTCTCTATAGTGTTAATCTATTTTTCATTAGAATTGAATCAGTTTTTGATAGAGGCAATTTAAAAAAATCATTAATCTGTGTCCAGCTGTCTTCATTTTCATCCAGTTTTGTAAACTTCTGCTCTTGAAAATACACAGACATAGATAGATTTTATTGTAGGTAAGGGCAAAACAATATAGTTTTAAATTTAAATTTCAAACATGGTATAAACAGGTACACCCTGTTGAACAAGGGCTTACATTCTGCTAGGATGAAAACATTTATTTTGCTCTCTGAAACAAATTTTTTTCCATGACATAACAAACAGATATATGCAAACAAAAGATTATTTGAAGCCAGGCTAAAAACTAGTTGCACTCTTCCTATATCACTAATATTCTTCCCATGTTGAAGTATTTAGCCGTATGACAGAGCTGAACAGAGATGAACACTCAGGAGTTTTGTCACACAATATCTAGGGCAGAAATTTTGCGTTCAAGATGTTCCTCCTTTGCAACATATAGATGAAAAATGCACATGAGAGCAAAAGGGGAAAAGAGCACTTCTTTTGCAGCGAACTCCTTCTGGCGACAAGTCAAGGGCAAGCCGCCAAGGCACTACATTTTACTTTCCTGACATGAGGCTGAGGCTGGGAAGGGGAGGGGCACGGGAGGTGATGGGGGACTGCTGTTGGGTGCGTGCGTCAGCAGGTCCGCATGGGACTCCCTTGCCAGGAGGTGGGAAGAGCATGTGTTTCTTATCTTATGGACGGGAGGCCTGGAGTGCAGCGTCCAAAACGGACATTCAGGGAGCAGCAGAGAGCAACCGCTTAAAATTACAATCCCTCACCTCCTGCCACTCACTTCATTCACTTATTTACTGAGGCTGTAGAGGTGAACATGTATGCCTCAGTGTTTGACTGATCATCATTTGCCCAACTCTTTTTAAATTCCAAAGCCAAAACCATTAAAGGAGTCACTGAGAATAAGTAAAATGAGAAAAAGCTGTTTCACAGTCCTTTCATTTTTGTGGATAAGTAGATATTTCTGCAAAAACATGCAAGCTCGCATGTCACACTTAACAAAGGAGTTTTTGATGGAATTTAAATTTGCATTATTTCCATCTACACAATTTAGCTGATTAGCCATTAAGGGAAGGGACAAAAAATGAGTCACTGCCACTCATCATCAGTAGATATATATTTTTTTAAAACGTAAAGAAGACTAAAATTTAGCTAATTTCAGAATCAGTCAGCGGTTTCAAAATAAAGTCATAGGAAGGAGAGATTATGATTTAAAGCAGCTAACAGGAAGGCTTACTGTAAGAGTCTTGCATATATATATATATATATATATATATATATATATATATATATATATATATATATATATATATATATATATACACTATATTGCCAAAAGTATTTGCTCACCTGCCTTGACTCACATATGAGCTTAAGTGACATCCCGTTCCTAATCCATAGGGTTCAATATGACGTCGGTCCACCCTTTGCAGCTAGAACAGCTTCAACTCTTCTGGGAAGGCTGTCCACAAGGTTTAGGAGTGTGTTTATGGGAATTTTTGACCATTCTTCCAGAAGCGCATTTGTGAGGTCGCACACTGATGTTGGACGAGAAGGCCTGGCTCTCAGTCTCCGCTCTAATTCATCCCAAAGGTGTTCTATCGGGTTGAGGTCAGGACTCTGTGCAGGCCAGTCAAGTTCATCCACACCAGACTCTGTCATCCATGTCTTTATGGACCTTGCTTTGTGCACTGGTGCACAGTCATGTTGGAAGAGGAAGGGGCCAGCTCCAAACTGTTCCCACAAAGTTGGGAGCATGGAATTGTCCAAAATGTCTTGGTATGCTGAAGCATTCAGAGTTCCTTTCACTGGAACTAAGGGGCCAAGCCCAGCTCCTGAAAAACAACCCCACACCATAATCCCCCCTCCACCAAACTTTACACTTGGCACAATGCAGTCAGACAAGTACCGTTCTCCTGGCAACCGCCAAACCCAGACCCGTCCATCAGATTGCCAGATGGAGAAGCGCGATTCGTCACTCCAGAGAACGCGTCTCCACTGCTCTAGAGTCCAGTGGCGGCGTGCTTTACACCACCGCATCCGACGCTTTGCATTGCACTTGGTGATGTATGGCTTGGATGCAGCTGCTCGCCCATGGAAACCCATTCCATGAAGCTCTCTGCGCACTGTTCTTGAGCTACATGAAGTTTGGAGGTCTGTAGTGATTGACTCTGCAGAAAGTTGGCGACCTCTTCGCACTATGCGCGTCAGCATCCGCTGACCCCGCTCCGTCAGTTTACGTGGCCTACCACTTCGTGGCTGAGTTGCTGTCGTTCCCAAACACTTCCATTTTCTTATAATACAGCTGACAGTTGACTGTGGAATATTTAGGAGCGAGGAAATTTCACGACTGGATTTGTTGCACAGGTGGCATCCTATCACAGTTCCACGCTGGAATTCACTGAGCTCCTGAGAGCGACCCATTCTTTCACAAATGTTTGTAAAAACAGTCTGCATGCCTAGGTGCTTGAATTTATACACCTGTGGCCATGGAAGTGATTGGAACACCTGATTCCAATAATTTGGATGGGTGAGCAAATACTTTTGGCAATATAGTGTATATATATATATATATATATATATATATATATATATATATATATATATATATATATTATTTTTTTCTATTACGCTATGAACCTTTGTTATAGAACATGTTGAATCTATAAATATAGATTATTTTGTTCAATTACTTTTTCTTCACACATCCTATACAATTCACATTAAAAAAATTACAATGTTTTTTTTTATTAAATGTGCAAACTCTAAAATTAATACTAGTTAATGCTTTCAACACTTTTCCTGTGCTTCAGTCCTTTAAACTTTGACATGTGTAGAGGTTTAAAAAAACAAACAAAAAAACTAGAAGAATTTAATTGTAAAAAGGTATCTGTCAGGACTCCTCATATTTTTCTCACTTCAAAAAAGGTTTTAAAGTTCACCATATCCCCAATAAAACATGGTGGTGGCAGCATCATGCACTGGATTTTTTTTCCCTACAGATTGATTTTTGTCTAGGTAGAGAATGTTTTGAAAGTGTGAACCAAAACTCTCCTAAAACGCTAAAACTGAAGTGTGCTTAATTTTTCTGCATCACAGTGAGTTCATGCATACAGTACGTATAAATTAACAAAAGAATGGTGATTAAAGATTTGGTACAGTGTGTGACATCAGATCTGAAGGTTGACCTGAAGGGATCAGTCCTCAGTAAGTGTTTCCACAATCAGATGGGTGCAGAATGGGCACCTACTGAAGGACGACAATTCAAGAGACTGATAGACAGACTTGTAGCAAAGAATGCTGAAATCAGTGGGAAAGTTTCAGAAATTATTCTCACCTAAACTGAGATTAAAATAGTGAGAAAGAATGAATATAAATGAAAAAAATTGGTCTATGCCATAAAATATGCACATTTATGTCAAACTTATAACTCAACTTCATTTGGCATATTTACTAAAACAGTATTTCGATGCACTAGCGGCCACAACTCTATCTAACACCACATCAGGGGTCATGTTCCCAAATCCACATCTGGTCTGTTGCTGAAATGAAGTGGGGCCTATGGGGACCCAATAATGAGAACCACAGATCTTTGCTCCTTCTGCAGAGACGTTTTCTTTTATGAGCCTTGTCACAAGAACAAGCTGCCCATGAATCTCTGTGCAAGAGGCCTCTTTCCCATCCTTTCAGACACCAACTCTAGACAAAGGGGTCAATGGATGTCTTGAGGAGAAATGTCACCCATTTTGATGCACAGAATATGTGCCCTGTACCCCAGTCCTGATCCAGTGGTGTTCTGAACAGGGTACACAAAAAGGCCTCAAACTGCAAACCCTGTTTTTGGCTTAAATTTCTTGATTACACTTGAAATTAACGAGAAACTATTCTCCTGTAGTCAAAGCTCAAACAGGCTTTGATTTTCAAATAGAACACGTTGTATATATATATGTATATATACATTTTATCAGTTGTGCTGGGTGAAGTTCTCAGCGTGTCACAGACTGCAGGAAGTGTCTAGCATGAGCACTTCCTGTCTGACAAAGCAGCCTTATTTCTTCTAGTTAAGCAATTCGTCGACAACCAACTGCGTTTAAAATGGCCTGACAGATTTCATGAGGGCCGACCCTGACAGACCTATCCACTCACTCACATAGCTGCATATTGTCCTGAAAAAAAGCATGCAGCTACATTATGTCAAAAACTGGCTCATTGCAAATTGCAATTCAACATAGTTGGTATCTCCTTTTTTGATTTTTCAACATGAACTTACAGCAGTTCGTGTTATTTCATAAATAAAAAAGCAATTTTGACCCCTTTTTGACTCCATAGACAATCTGACATTAAACCAATACTTTTCTCATATACAGCCGACTAGTAAAAAAAAAAGAAAAAAAGGCAAAAAAAGGGAAAGCCAACATGGAGAAGAAAAACAGCGTGTCAAATTAATCCCACATTAAATCTAGATTAACTCAGTGCTATAAAACATTTTCAAAAAGCCAGTTCTGAACTCCGACACAAACGGCTACAACAGATGTGGAACTGGAGGGCCGATGATGAACTTCTGCTCACTTGCTTTATGAATGACTCATTCATTAAAAAGGTACACCATACCCCTGAATCCTTCTTATCCCACAAAAGTATTAACATCTAACATCTGAGCCACTGTTGAGCTGATTCAATGAGACAGGAAGTTTAAACAGGCTTCTAAAAGCATTCTTGTCCTTTTTTGGTAAACTTAAGAGCAGGGTACCTCGAAAGTGTACCCTATTAATAATGTACATGCATGAAGTTTATTACAATGTTTGTTCATCCACATAAACAGGAAATCTATAAATGGAATTTAGGTAGTGTTAAAATGATGTAAACTCTAGTTAAGAATATCAATTTGTAAATGTAATATAAAAGTCTAATAAATGATTTCATTTTTATTTGGGGGACAAAATACTCAAACATTTTAATTTCAACTTAATTGCATGTTGCTTCACTAAGCTTCACATTCCAGTTGAAGAACTATTTTTTTATATTTTAGTGCAACAATTTTAGTTTGCATTAAGCTTTAGATAGTTTTGCATAAGTGCTAATGTTAAATTCAAACAAGGTCACATATTAGCTAAGGTTAAAGTACAGATTAATAAACAGCTGAGGTTAGCAAAACTTAAGACCTTGCATAAGACTTTATGGCTGCAACAATAAACCTGAATAATCCTGATTAATCAATTACTGAAATAATGATAACCAATACAGTAATCAAATAATCATTAACAGGAGTATGTATACTCTAAAACATCCCATTAGATAAAAGCATAACCTACACAGAACATTCAGACAACATTCAGACAAACATTATATAAATTTTGCATTTAAGACAAAAAGTCTTTATTTGTAATCATGCTCTATCCAGAACTCTTTCAGTAGCATTTCTGTGCATCAATTGAGTTTATTTAAGATTTACTAGTCATTTAGAATGCATTTAAAATGTGCATCAAATGCTAAGTTTTCTAATATTTGTTTATTAAGATATTTTCCAATAAGAGAAACTCTTTTGAAATGTAAAATAATTTGGAATAATATTTGCTTACCATATAAAAGATATGGTTCAGATAATTTCAGTGTTAGAATGAGAATTTTAATTTGCAATATACACCATATGTTTTATTTATAAAGCACTTTAAAAGCAATATTCCTGAGAAAAGTGTTGTATATCTACACTTAACATTAGAGATGTATATGTGTATTTATGTTCCGCTCCTTCAGAGACAAAACTACAGTCAAATTAATTAATTTAGTTCCCAACTACATTTTTTTTAATTTATTTTTTTCAAAGACAATCGCAGTTTAACATTTATAGTTAACCTTGTTTAAGTACATCCAAAAATCTTATTACGACTTCTGCTAGGCTTTAACAAAAACCGCTTTCTAATTGTTGTTTTTTTTAGCATAGGGAAAGAAACAGAAACAAGCAAGGTTCTGATTGTTTGGAGCCATTTAGCCCAATAACTGAAATAAAATAAATGGCTCCAGTGACCCTTAAATAAATCCTAACAAGAGTGACTGATAAGATGAAATTTACAAAAATAAAATGAATGCAAATTTTTACAAAGGTTTTCTTCAATTCTGAGATTCAATAACCTGACCTTTTTCTGGCTGATGCTAATTTCCAGTGTTCTTCAGCCAATTATAATTTTTACTTAATCTTTTCCAAAGATAAAAAGGTTTGCATTTTAAAAAATCAGCAAATTAAAAGATTCTCATTAGCTATGCATCAGAGCAAATGTCGGTAACCTTAATCTGATATATATTTTTATGTGCAAAGAACATTGTAATGCGTTTATAAATAGAAAATTGTGTAGTTTTAGTGTTGTTAAGTTTGAAAAATATTACTTTTTCCATTCACTGTTAAGAGCTGATCAGGGGAAAATCAACCAACTCCACTCTAACTGATTAGTACATGGCATCTATTTCAATCAGTACAAATAAAAGTAGTTTACTATTCTAATTTACTAACTTATTAGTTACTTGCCACAGTATGAGATGCCCCAGAAGGCACAAGGAACGGTAGCAAAGTGTAGTTTATCGCTAACCAAAGTAGTAGTGACGCTTTTAATTGATGTAACCCAAAATCTTTGACACCCCGGGCGAATTTAGAGTAAAACGTTTTCTTTAACGAGATTATATTGGCTCTGATAGAAAATAACGAAAGTGTCTTTTCTAAAAGTAAAAGTGGAGCAGGCATGCTTTTTATTCTTGTATAAATCCTGATTTCTACATATTTCAACAGAGATTTTATTTGTAGTGCGAAAGACTAAGCCAATTATATTTGCAGGCCTATGTAATTGCCATAAACCTTAGCTCCCTCCAAAGATTCCCTGGCTGCAGCATTTAAAACTCTTAATATTACAGTAAAAAAAAAAAAAAGCAAAGGTGTCATATTAAATGCACCCAGCAGATTTATTAAAATATTTAACTTGAACTTACTTTAATTTCAGATGTATAGTAGTCATATTGTTGTCTGTATAAAAACTAAACCAACATTAAAGTTGTCATAAAAAGCTGTAGTTTAGATAAGATAAAATAGAATAAAACTTGTTTTTTAGATACATGGCATGCCAAATATTTTGTTTACTCTATTCTATTCTATTCTATTCTAATGTTGCAATACTTTATTATGCATGAGTATATTATGTTCAAGCTTATAATCACTTTGTAATCATCTTCCCTTTTGCCACATTTGTACTGGTTCTAATGGTTTGTGCAGCACTCTGCCCTGCTGCTGCAGACCAGGCTTTCTTCTTGCGGAACTGTTGACTGTCTTCCACCATGATTCAGACCAATCTACCTACTGTTTAAAATCCTGAAAATATAATCTGAAATCCCCACCCTGTCTGTCCCTATCCTCTAGTTCAGCTTCCAAACAGCCACTCATAAAAAAAAAGTTAAATATCGTCACCCTGCAGGACCGAACATCCCAGCTGAGCTCCCTGTGTCTGCGCCCCTGCGGTGTATTTCTGAACATGTCAATATTTTGTTTTCTCTTTCACACATCGTTAAGTGTCTGTCAGTCAGAAATACCTACTTGCACCCAGGAAGCAGTCCGTTAACCTTCTGAAACAGCTTGTTGAAGACGGACCATCTTCCATGTCGGATTATGAGCGCAGAAAGGGAGAGAAGAGCGTCGAGAGAAGTGCGCCTCTGCAGCTGCAACTTTGTGCGTCCTTTGGAGCGCGAAAAATATCAACCAAACAAAAACAAATAAAAAAACAAAAAACAAATCAAAAGAAAAACAAAACTATTCCAGGACGCGATGGGGTCCTTAATGCTTGAAGCTGTGCACTGTTAAAGAGGGGGGTAAGAGCAGAGTGCTGCCGCTCCCCTCCCTCCCTCCCTCCCTCTTTCTCCTCCTGCAGCAGCAGCGCTTTGACCCAGCACCGCTGGCCGAGCTCAGCTACGATCAGTCCGCCTCAGCGGCGTGGTGGCTCCGCGGTGGATGTGCAGCGGCAGACTGAGCAGAGCGCAGCCGTCAGCACAGAGCCACACGGGGAAGGGAGTGAACGGGAAGACGCGCGGCGGGCATTGGAGTGGAAAACCCGCACGGATCCGTCCTAGCTTTCAAAATAAAAGATCAGCTTAACCATCAAAGATAACACGTCAGATTTAATTATCTTCATTACCTACACATACGCGCTTAATAAATAATGCCTAAAAGTACAAATCACGCAAAGAGAGATGTTAAGAGCTGTTCATGAAGGGGATGATCGCCTCTTCAGATGGATTTTAAAATCCAACCAGTTTCGTTTCCGGTGTAGTTGTGCGCTTTAAGGCCAAACATCAACCAAACTCAGTTCAACGTTACTGAATGTCGCTCTGTTCCTGTTCCTGAATTATGCTGCGTAAAAAGGAGGCTGAGCTCATGCGTTATGGTGACCACCTACACCCTAGGGCACTAAATCAATTAGAATGTCATTACCTGATTATTACTTTTAATTGATCCAATGCAAAAACAAATATTCACGCACAGAGTGGTATAGCTGAATATCTTATTCAGACTAATATGGCTTAAGACATATTATAAGGTTTTGATTTTATAATTGAAATGGATTACACGATTCTGGAAAATATTGCTGACTCAAGGCTCCTCCAGCGTGTGACATGAGAGTTAGTCAGAGGAGGTTCACTGATAAAAGAAGTGGTCTGTTCTCAGAGAGCTTTATTAATAGCAAATTAAATTGAGGGAAAACAGTGTGGTAGAAAAGAGGTTTATGAGGCCAAACCTATACTGTTTACAAAGTTAAAGTAGGGTTATTTTGTTTTAATAATGGTCCCAAAGAAATAATATAGAGTCAGATTATATGGTTTGTTGGAGATGCACTGTGAAGTTTCCAGTCAGTATCTATTTGGAGAACTATGTCATTTTTTTGATCCGCTGTGTTTTATTAACTCTGAGGTCAGTTCATCCATCTTCAACAACATTTTGGAGCCCATCATGGTCCTTTCTGCTAACCATCTACACTGCCAATACTTTGCAATTATTGATTTGCCACCAAACTAGCTTAAAGGAATAGTACACCCAAAACATGATTACCGGTAGCCTTCATTTTCTACTCACCCCCATGCTGAACAACACTCTGGAGTACTTTTTTGATACCTCAAATGCATCTGGAGATCTGGGAGGCTTCTTGCTGTCTGCTGACATTCAAATAATGGAGGTCTATGGTGCCCGAGGCAGAAAGGTCCATAAAAGTCCACAAAAAACGTGTCAATATTCCTCCATACTGCTCGTCCAATGTATTCCAAGTGTCCTGAGTGGGTAGCATCCAGAATTTACTCGAAACGAAGTCATTTAGAATGTTTTTAGAGCATAAACAGTAGTGTATAGGATTTCCTGAAAGCACGCACATGCGCGCTCATGACGCTACGGAAGCCGGCAGACCAAACCAGATGAAAGTGCGCATTCAGCGTCTGCTCTGCCAATAATGCAAGCGTAGAAGAAGAAATGTGCTGTTTACCTGTGCAAAGAAAGAAACAACGAAAGAAAAATGTCTGAGGACTTCAGTGTTGAGGAAGAGCATGAGTTCTTTGCCGAGCTGAATGCGCTGGTTTGGTCTGCCGGCTTCCGTAGCGTCGTGAGCGCGCATGTGCGCGCTTTCAGGAAATCCTATACACTACTGTTTATGCTCTAAAAACATTCTAAATGACTTCGTTTCGAGTAAATTCTGGATGCTACCCACTCAGGACACTTGGAATACATTGGACGAGCAGTATGGAGGAATATTGACACGTTTTTTGTGGACTTTTATGGACCTTTCTGTCTCGGTCACCATAGACCTCCATTATTTGAATGTCAGCAGACAGCAAGAAGCCTCCCAGATCTCCAGATGCATTTGAGATATCAAAAAAGTACTCCAGAGTGTTGTTCAGCATGGGGGTGAGTAGAAAATGAAGGCTAATCATGTTTTGGGTGTACTATTCCTTTAACTATGAACCCCTTATGAAGAATCCCAGGAATATTGTGAACATTGTTTTTTATTGGCTGTAAACCATGTTCATGAAAACTAACATAAATAATATTCAGTTTATTTATACTGTACTGCAGTGATTCACAATGTGCCTCAAATCACTTTACAAAGTACTATCATTTCACTCGAGTCATATTTAGATTCCTGATGAAACAAGTTCAAATGATCAATATCAATAATCTAATGAATGCAATGTTGAATCCAGCAGATTACATAAACTGTTTGACTGGCAGCACTCAAACCTGAATGATCATCTAGCTAAAATGGACATTTGAATGCATTGTGTTGTTTACTTTGCTGCAAAAACCAAAGCTGGAATGTAGCAAAGGAAAAGAAAATTCCCTCTTATCAAGAAGAAACCTCCAGCAGAACCATGCTCAGTGTGAACAGTTATACATAGCAGCCTACTGGGCTTTTAGGAGGACAGCGAAGATGCACCAAAATTTGCACTGATCTAGAACTTCCTTTTGTTATGTAAAAGTAAAAAAAATGTAATGGGAGTAGCACCTCCTACGAGTAAAGTACATCTCTTACTCATTGAGGTATGTGCCCGCTATATTTCCTTTACAACCTGACACCAGTGTCCTTGTGTCCTTTATTAGGCACAACCTGTGGTTTAAAGTTATATCAAGCAAGAACTGTGAATGAAAATAAAACATAAAGGACATCAAAATGAAAAGTACCATCAATGGAGTTAATATTTTCACACAATATGAATATCCAGAGTTATTTTTTTTAAATAAACATTATCAAGGTCAAAAAAGAGAGCAGACAGGTTTATTTATCCCAAATTCTGAGGCATTTCAATCCATAATCTGAAAACAAAAACACTGTAAAAAGACAGCAAACCGACCAAAATGGGACTGTCTAACTTAACAGAGAAGGAAGTCAATGAGAGTATGTTTCAGAAAAGAAACAGTGAGGCCCATGGTAACTCTGGTGCACCTGCAGAGATCCACAGCTCAGGTAGGGGATTCAGACAACAGGACATGCAACAGGAAAGGTTCAGTTAAAAGTCAAAGCTAAAACGAGTTTGTTTCTACCTGTACAGTATATCTAACTCTCTATATTGTAAACAATCCTTCATCGGAAGGTAACCAAATTACTCAAAGGTATAGAGGAGGATTTTTGCAGATTTTGAAAGGACTCGCCCTTTCCACTTCAAAAAAAAAAAAAAAACTTACATGCACAACCCTGCATGCCTATTAAACCCATTCGAGAGCATGCACCAGCCAATTTCTCCTCGTGCACGCTCTGTTTAAAAGTTGCTATTTGCATTGCTCATACAAGCTTACTTTGCAAAAGAAGATTTGCAGTTTTTCGACTATTTCAGACTTACCACAGGTACATGAAAATGGGGACGAGCACGTAGGATGGCCTTACGTAAACATATCACCAGAATGATTGACAATTAAGAGGACCACTTATTTTGATGAAAAAAACAACATCCTCCACTACAACTTTAATGTAAGATAGAAATTATAAGAGAAGAAATAGGTGATGGAATACAAATAAAAAAAATAAGCAAAAAGAAATCAGCAATAAAAGTTAAAGAGGAGACAAGGCTGTCCTCTTGAATTAAAAATCAAGTTTTAAAGCTACAGTGTGTAATAATTACAGGGATATACAGTCAGAAATGCAATATATTATACATAACTATGTTATTTATCATCATCTACGAGCTCAGCCTCTTAACCTTAATATTTGCGTTGCCTTAGAATTCGTTATTTATAATTACATAAGAGCGGGTCTCGCAGCCATGGAGGCAGACATCTTTGCGCTACGGCAGCGCAGAGCCAACAAACTAGCGATTGCGAGATCGCCAAAACGTCACAACGATGTAGAAAAAATAACAGGTATATTTATTATCTTAAGTCTACATGAAATCTATACCCTACACAGACTAATGAAATACTATCTGTAAAATTATCTATGTAAACAAACCTCATCACTTGAGAAGGTAGGTGATGCGGACGTCGTGGAAGACATTTTGTACCGTAACGCTCGCCGTACTGTTGGGGGGGAGAAGCGGTGGGGGGGAGATGTACATGTTGCTGCAGTCTGCAGTCTGACCACTAGATATCGCTAAAAGTTACACACTGTAGCTTTAAAAGATTTTACTTTTTAAAATAAGATCTAAAATCCTTGCGCAGATCTCACCGAAAGAGGGAGACTGCTCAAGAGCCGATGGGCTGTGGCCAAAAAAATTCTGCTTCCTTTGGTCATGAGCTGAGTCCTGAGAACAACTGAGAGCTTTTGATCTAAAGATCTTAGATCTACTGACGATGGGAAAATTCTTTGAGATAAAGAGGTGCTACAACATTTGGACATTTAATAACAACAAATGCAATCTTGTACTTGTTGCTTTGCACTTATCCCCTCCTGCTCTGCTGGGGAAAGGCTGAGGTGCTTTCAGGCCAGCCAAGAGACTTAGTCCCTCCAGCATTTCCTGGGTCGTCCCTCGGGCCTCTTCCTAATGAGACTTGTGTGGAATACATCTCGATGGAGGCATCCAAAAAGATGTCCAGGCCACCTCAGCTGACACCCTTCAGCAGTTAAATTATAAACAGGCTGAAGATGGCGAGATTATAGAGACAGCTGCACTAATGCAATCTAGAAGTTAGAAAAAAAAAATGAAAAAACTGTTAAGGATTATATGAGGAAGTTAATGTTTGATTTTACTTATGAGCCTCATATGATAAAACCTAGGCTGGACTACTGCACTCCAGAGACCCAACAGCCCTGCTGTTTCCTGTCAGCAGGCCAGATTTACCAAATATATGAGCTCTGTATTCTCATCCATGCTCTCATCTGCCAAACACTGTATCAGCCTCTTCGCTGAGTTAGACACAGTCTCATGTACAAGTCCACTTGCTTTATGGAAAGACAAGAATCTAAGTTTGTTTCAAGAAAAAATATATCTATTGGGATCAATTGTAGGCTTCCTTATTTATAAAGGAAGTGCTCGATAACTCCTTACTATAGTTCAACTGTTTCTTATTGCTCCTATCTTTATAATTGTTTTGCTAAAGATATTTTGTAGAATCACTGAAACTAGCGTATCACTCAGCACCTTGTTTTCAAGAAGTTAAAATTTAGCAACTTTGAAATAGTTCTGGATTTTTTGATTGTTGATTGTGAATTGCTGTTTTTCTAGTTGTGCAAACAGAAAGAGCAAACAACAGAGAAGACATTTTCACATACAGTTTGCCACAAAATGTGTAAGGGAGAAAACAAACTTAGTGTAAGGTGCTCTAGTCCAATGATGATGTCAATTAGCCTTGTTACATAAAACAATGCTTCATGAGGGAAGAAAATTAACACTGCACATCAGTCTGACTCTTCAACCCAAAGGTAAAAGATGGCGGTCGTGGTGTAATGTTGTTTGGATGCTTTTCTTAAGATGGCCAGAATAAAAGTGAAGATCTACATCCTATTGCACTTTTGAGGTGAGTTGTCCTTATAAGAATATTAATTCAGAATGAGCTGAAAGCAAATGGTACAGCACACTGTTTATTTTGTTATTATTAAAAAACAAAAAGGAGAAAAAAAACATATTTGTGTCGTTATACTTCACTATCATGTCTTTGTGCTGGTCTGTTTCATAAAGTCCTCAAATGTATGTAACCTTAACTTAATCAGGTCTGTCTCATTGAGATCATAACTTTCTCCACATGAGAGATGATTTTTTCCACACCATGCCACAAACGCAATAATAACAAAATAAATGAAAATGTTCGACAGAATTTAAAATAGGTAAAAGGGGTGCACATTTTTTATAAGGTACTGTGAATTTAATGCTTAAAACTCCTGGTGTTTACAACCTCCTGGCAACCTTCAGGCTTTGTGGCTTGCTAAAGAAAACAAATAACTTTGACATTAAAAAAAATTTATAAATCACATGATTTGTAAGAAGATCAAGGCAGTTGTATGTATTATCTGCGATACATTTAGTTGCCTGGGGCAGCGCCAGTTTACAGGATACCCACAGGGCCCATTTCCAACCGATAAAGTCATTGGAACTGAAGGATTGAAGGTTTAGATTACATGATCAACCACTATCGGTGTAGATGCAAATGAAATTTGCTTAAAAGGATAATCCGTCTGTCAGTTGGAGCTGTTGAGACACAGCCTCAGCATCAGGCTCCCAAATAAAGTGAGTTGCCTATCTGTGCAACCTTTGCAGATGTGCGTTCATGCTATCAGCACTCAGAGCAGCTGAAAGGCTTTGACTGTGCAACATGATACGGCGCAAAGCGTGTCAGACTCCCTCTCAGCTGCAGCCTCACATACTGATCATATCGAGACAGAGAGGGAGAGAGAGGTGTGGGAGCTGCGATGGCCTACGTCAGCAAGTGCGCTATCAATCACAGGCATTCCTACACTTTGAGCAGCTGGCGCATTTAGAGGTCATGGATTCTCTCTGACAAACTCAGATACTTTTTTCCTCCATTTTACCCCAATTTGAACAAACCTGTATAATAAGAAGCAACAGCTTAGGTCGTTTCTCAAGCGGGACATTGCTGTTTTTTCCTATCTGCAAAAAGAGCCCATGCAGTTAGAATCCAACAATTCTAAGAAACCTCTGGTACAGATGTGTACCAAAGCATATCATATATTGTTATAGAATCTCAGTGCAGCAGATTGCAGTCTTTGCTACTATTCTCCAAGATGACCTTTGGACACATTTTTTTTATATCTTTTTCATGATTTGCATGTTGACAAGATAAATATGGCTTCCCATCCTGCTTTATTGGTCTTAATTCAAGTTGTTTAAAATTACACTTCAGACTCCAGATGTAAGACACTTTTTGCTTGTAGCTATTTAACAGATGCATTTTTTTTAGCACTCCCCTGCCTTATGTTTGTTATATACTTTTTGATTACATGTATTTCATATTTTTCTCCCTATTTTAGATAAATATCCTATGCACAATGCATAGGTTCAAAACTTCATTATGTTCCGTTTTCCATTTTGTTCCAGTGTTCATGGGGTGGACTTCCCATCTATATATTCTGGAGAATCACAGAAAACAGATTTTCCGGATATCCGTCGGCTGCTGCACTTAGGAGATTGAGACATTGAGAAACAATTGATGTATTTTGGAGAGCTGATGAGAAAATGTAGATTCATTAGTTTTAAAGATACAAAACAGACAGAATGACTTAAAGAAATCCTTAAAGGAATAGTACACCCAAAACATGATTAGCCTTCATTTTCTACTCACCTCCATGCTGAACAACACCCTGGAGTACTTTTTTGATATCTCAAATGCATCTGGAGATCTGGGAGGCTTCTTGCTGTCTGCTGACATTCAAATAATGGAGGTCTATTGTGCCCGAGACAGAAAGGTCAATAAAAGTCCACAAAAACGTGTCAATATTCCTCCATACTGCTCGTCCAATGTATTCCAAGTGTCCTGAGTGGGTAGCATCCAGAATTTACTCGAAACGAAGTCATTTAGAATGTTTTTAGAGCATAAACAGTAGTGTATAGGATTTCCTGAAAGCGAGCACATGCGCGTTCACGAGCCTACGGAAGCCGGCAGACCAAACCAGCGCATTCAGCTCGGCAAAGAACTCATGCTCTTCCTCAACACTGAAGTCCTCAGACATTTTTCTTTCGTTGTTTCTTTCTTTGCACAGGTAAACAGCACATTTCTTCTTCTACGCTTGCATTATCGACAGAGCAGACGCGAATGCGCACTTTCATCTGGTTTAGTCTGCCGGCTTCCGTAGCGTCATGAACGCGCCGGCGCGCGCTTTCAGGAAATCCTATACACTACTGTTTATGCTCTAAAAACATTCTAAATGACTTCGTTTCGAGTAAATTCTGGATGCTACCCACTCAGGACACTTGGAATACATTGGACGAGCAGTATGGAGGAATATTGACACGTTTTTTGTGGACTTTTATGGACCTTTCTGTCTCGGGCACCGTAGACCTCCATTATTTGAATGTCAGCAGACAGCAAGAAGCCTCCCAGATCTCCAGATGCATTTGAGATATCAAAAAAGTACTCCAGAGTGTTGTTCAGCATGGGGGTGAGTAGAAAATGAAGGCTAATCATGTTTTGGGTGTACTATTCCTTTAACCATCAGATGTCCATTTAATTACAAAAGAGTTTTCCTCATTGAATAGCTACATGTCTGCTGCTAGACACTGCTTGTGATCTCTGTTGGTAACTGAATGGTTGGTTTGTCAATAAAAGTCAATTGGTTCAGCTAAGACAGAGTGCAGATACGTTTTCACTATATTGTACTCTTTATTTTGGTGCTAATAAAATTTTCCAGACTGTTAATATTGTTGGCTTAAATATTAATAGGAATTTAAAAAGTCTTGTTCATAATAATTAAATGTTTTGCTGCATCTTGTTTCAAATTAGAGCAGTTTCTTTTAAACTAAATTGCAAAATAAATGCTCATGTCCATTCACAATGTCAATCACTCTATTTTATTATTTCACTTCTATCTGTAGATACATTTGTATACCTAGTTACATCAGCTTAAGCTGATAATCTGCCTCCAAACAGATATTATTGGCACCATATCATTCCATACCATATCATATTAATTAATGAAAAACTACACTTTGGTTCCACACAACACTTTTGGTAATATATAGCACTTCAGTTGACCAAAATCCTACATAACAAGTAAGACAAAAGATATATGAAAATCTTAAAAACTTTAATAGCAGCATGATAAAAATTATCTCTAGTACAATAAAGTCAGACCCACATTTTGTTAAAAGCCAAAAGTAAAAGCAGGTAAGAGCAGGTAGTTACAGAGCTTAGCGGGCCACAAAAAAAAATGCTCAATCACCTCTCAGTTTCTTTGTCTATGACCCACCAGCAGGTTCTGATCGGCAAACCTGATGGATAGAACTGCTGTCTGGGGAAGCAGCAGGATACACAAGCAATACTCGAGTTGAGGGGGGATAAGGGTGATGGGATCCACCTTTTTAAAAACAACTTTAAAAAATCATCCCCCTTCTTAAATGACCATCCTCTCATATCATCCCCTGTGGCATTTTATTGCAGAATGTGTAAAGTTGGTACTATATATTACCAGTAATGGGAATAATATTGCCCTTTCAACATTTGGCAGGCTGTGGGCTTACGAGTAGCCTGAGCAAAATAAATAAAATCAAAGAAATGGCCTGCCATGACTATAAAGTTGATCCCAGTGGGAAATTTGTCCTCTGCATTTGTCCCTAACTATATAGGGGCAGTGATAGCCATGCCAGTCCAGGGACTGACCGCAGTTCTACTGCAAGGTTCCTTGGTCAAGTTCCATGACCGTCGTACCTAACATGTAAGGACTATACGATGCATACTGCTTTAGGTTAATAGATTAAGTTAGTTGGGCTATGTATGCTTCTAAAAAAAAGAAAATAAAAAAAAATTCCACCATCCCCCTTCTTTTTTTTTTTACAACTAGACTACTGTGCACAAGTATGCTCATATAAGGCTAAGAGGAGACTTAAAATAAATAAAAGAACTTTGGAATTGAGCTTGAAATAAATAAGCAGGTATTGTAAAGATGCAAACACTGAAGTGATGTGCTCTTATTTATTTGTACCTTTTCTAAAGTCCAGCTGAATCATTTATGACTTTATGTCCTGCGTTAAAACACATTTGCGTCCCGAATGTGATGTATTAAATTTGCCCTAAAGCTAACCACATAGAAAGTTAGAGTTAAAAAAATCCAAAAACAGCTATCTCCCAGAAAAAAACTATAAATGAATAAATCATGAGACATGTACAAGAAAATTTTAAGTTTAACACCAAAAATGTAAACAATCTAGCCTCTCTTTTACGTATATACATTTTTCTTTTTCTTTCACGATTCTGGTAGTCTAAAGGATTTGTAATTAAAAAAAAAAAGGAATCTTTATACTATACATAACTGTGGAAATTATTTTTTTTTTTTCATGATTAAATATAACGATCACTACTTGCTTCCAAATATTCTCCAGTAGATCACAATATCTTGCAAATTAGTTTATATCCCTTTAACCCTTTCATATTTTCTCACATTGAAACTTTGAACCAGTAAAGGTTTCTTTATGTAAAAGATCAACACAACACAGTATGGAAGAAAAAAAAAAGAACTGTGTGTAGCTTTTATTTAGGCTCGATTTATTCTGGTACTCTTAATTAAAACCCTATGCAGCTAGTTTCCTCCAGAAACTGCCTGCTTAATGAATACATTTCAGAACTGAATACAGCTGAATTTTTTTGTTCTGTCATGTAAAATCCCACTAATGTTTGTGTTTGCCAAGAAGAAAAATGTGTTGAAGGGTATGAATAATTTTGCAAGACATTCTGCTAGTAAAGTAGAAGTCAGTCCAGAATTTTACACTCTATGTTTTGGTTCGCCACGGTTGCCAGAATGATAAATATTCCTCCTCTGAATTAAGAAGAAAGCTTAGAAAACTGTTTAACAGACATGGAAATTTCTCATGCAGGATTTTGAAGCTGCAATTTGCAACATAATTCCTTTTCACTCAAAAATGAGCAAGACCAGCTTCCAAGATAGTTTTCCTTATACTAAAATCAGAATCCATCTGTTCATGATGCGCTATAGGCTAAAAAGATCAACCATAATCTCATCCCTCTTAATATGAGACGTGCGAGCATAAGGTTCTGTTTGTGCTTTTACTTCTGCCTGATCAACAGCTGACTACTGGCGAGGGGTTGGCCGCCACGCTTAACTGTCCCCCCCTTTGGCTGCTTTTTCAAACACAGAAAGGCTGCACACCTTCAGACATGTGTGTGCATGCTCACCCCCCTCCACAGCTCACATGAGACCTCATCCACTTAAGCATATTTCAGATGCAAGGCACTATACGCTCTTTTTGCCCAGAAACACACACACACAAACACACACACTAGATAAAACATTTACAGATCACATGTGCAAATGAAAACACACACATACTTACATCTACGTAGACATACACATACAGACACAGACACACACATCACATGCAGCAGACACACCACAGAGACTTTCAGTCCCCTCCCCCCAAACCGAATAGTCTGTTCTGACAATCCACAGGACAGCCGGAGCATTGACGTCAGAGACAGGCCCATGAAAATACAGGGTCCCTGGGGGGTTGAGGGAGTTATGCACATCTTCAGAGCTTGGCTTGCAACTAGCTCAACAGCCAAAGAGCATATAACTGCCTCTGTTTACTCTTATACACGTACGTAGGAGAAGGCATGATGAAAAAAAAGAAGGGTCCACGTTTACAGAAAGGCTGCCGTGCACAAATTTGTATGCGACTGCAATGCGGCTCATCTCAAATGTGACGTCAATGGACGTCATTGCGCTGTGATCCATTAGGACAAATGTAAGATAGGTGCATAATTTAGGTTAATGGAAATACAAATCATAGCACACCATTTACCTGCCCTGTGCCGTCTTAATCACTGCCGTTTTGAATAACTGCTGTCAGAGTGTAATATGTTAGATGCACCCAGAGGAAAGGTTTGTTTCTCCCTCATACGTCCCTGTTCCCCAGGGAGAAGATGACATCTTTGTTTTTCGCTTAATATTATGAAACTTTTTCTGTTTTTTTTTTTTTCTTCTTCTTTGGAGACATCATTAGAACACAATGTCCAATAATCTCTTTGTTTTCATTCCTATCATGTTTTTTAAAGCTTGGAACAGGTGCACAGTAGTTGCTCCAAGAGACCAAATAGTAGTTTTTGTCTCGCCTGAGGGAATAAATTCAATTTTAAAGAAACAGAAATTCATTCCAGTTGACAGAGCTAATGTTTGTATTTAAATTAAGAAAACGTACTTATGCATTTTTATATAATCAAGATATTTTTTTTTCTTTCTTTTTTTGTTTTTGTTTTAATGATACATACTTAAACCTGAAAAACGGGTACTTTTTGTAAAAACAACTTTTTAAAGGTATTAGAAAGATTCTTTCTGAGGTCTGGCGAAGATCAGAAGTCTGGCTTGGATGTGAAAAAAGCATCTTTCCCAGCTGCTCTGACTCAAATTTAAATCTACAGTTCACAGACAGAACTGTGAGGCCACAGTAGAGAACGGGGCTCAGCTTTGTGGCAACTTCCAACAGGATTTTACTGATGTGAATGAGCTTCTACAGGTGCTGGTCATAAAATTAGAATATCATGAAAAAGTAGATTGATTTCAGTAATTCCATTTTAAAAGTGAAACTTGTATATTATATTCATACATTACATACAAACTCATATATTTCAGATGTTTATTTTGTTTAATTTTGATGATTACAAATGACAACAAATGAAAATCTCAAATTCATCATATCAGAAAATTAGAATATTGTGAAAAGGTTCAAAATTGATGGCCCCTGGTGCCACACTCTAATCAGCTAATTAACTCAAACCACCTGCAAAAGCCTTTAAATGGTCTTTCAGTCTAGTTCTATAGGCTACACAATCATGGGGAAGACTGCTGACTTGACAGTTGTCCAAAAGACGACCATCGACACCTTGCACATGGAGGGCAAGACACAAAAGGTCATCGCTAAAGAGGCTGGCTGTTCACAGAGCTCAGTGTCCAAGCACATTAATAGAGAGGCGAAGGGAAGGAAAAGATGTGGTCGAAAAAAGTGTACAAGCAAGAGAGATAACCGCACCCTGGAGAGGATTGTGAAACAAAACCCATTCAAAAATGTGGGGGAGATTCACAAAGAGTGGACTGCAGCTGGAGTGAGTGCTTCAAGAACCACCACACACAGACGTATGAAAGACATGGGTTTCTGCTGTCGCATTCCTTGTGTCAAGCCACTCTTGAACCACAGACAGCGTCAGAAGCGTCTTGCCTGGGCTAAAGAGAAACAGGACTGGACTGCTGGTGAGTGGTCCAAAGTCATGTTCTCTGATGAAAGTAAATTTTGCATTTCCTTTGGAAATCAAGGTCCCAGAGTCTGGAGGAAAAGAAGAGAGGCACTTCATCCACGTTGCTTGAAGTCCAGTGTAAAGTTTCCACAGTCAGTGATGGTTTGGGGTGCCATGTCATCTGCTGGTGTTGGTCCATTGTGTTTTCTGAGGTCCAGGGTCAACGCAGCCACATACCAGGAAGTTTTAGAGCACTTCATGCTTCCTGCAGCTGACCAACTTTTTGGAGATGCAGATTTCATTTTCCAACAGGACTTGGCACCTGCACACAGTGCCAAAGCTACCAGTACCTGGTTGAAGGACCATGGTATCCCTGTTCTTAATTGGCCAGCAAACTCTCCTGACCTTAACCCCATAGAAAATCTATGGGGTATTGTGAAGAAGAAGATGCAATACACCAGACCCAACAATTCAGAAGAGCTAAAAGCCACTATTAGAGCAACCTGGGCTATCATAACACCTGAGCAGTGCCACAGACTGATCGACTCCATGCCACGCCGCATTGCTGCAGTAATACAGGCCAAAGGAGGCCCAACTAAATACTGAGTGCTGTACATGCTCATACTTTTCATGTTCATACTTTTCAGTTGGCCAACATTTCTATAAATCCTTTGTTTTTATTGGTCTTCAGTAATATTCTAATTTTCTGATATGATGAATTTGAGATTTTCATTTGTTGTCATTTGTAATCATCAAAATTAAACAAAATAAACATCTGAAATATATGAGTTTGTATGTAATGTATGAATATAATATACAAGTTTCACTTTTTAAATGGAATTACTGAAATCAATCTACTTTTTCATGATATTCTAATTTTATGACCAGCACCTGTATTCGTGTCTAGTAAGTGACTGGAGAGGGACATTTTATGTGAAAAATAAAGAAATGTTGCAACTTACATTATTAAGGAAAGAGAATCATACAAAAACATTAGATACCTGACAAAGATCATAACTGAGTGTCCTTCTTATTTAACTGTGGCTACCTGGCTGCAGCCATAGGGTACAAACCAATGGTTAAATGCTATTAAAAGGCCATATTGTGCAATATCTTTGTTTAACACAAGTGTTGGCATCTCAGTTAAACTTTCATGGCTTCTATTAAAACGCTAATTTCACCAAAAAAGTAAGCTGGGCCTGAGTTGCATTATGCTTACTTCCGTGGCTGCAAAATATTAGAAAATCCTACAGTGGCAAATACTTGATTAAGATTGCAATGACATTATCATTTGTGATAGATGTCTTTTTTCTTTCTTTCTATTCCCTGCTTCTATCTCTATATTTGACTAAAAACATTTTGACTCATGTTTTTCTTTCTGTCCAGTGGAAGGATCTGCAGCAGTGATACTATCCAAAATTTTACCTTAACATGTAGAGGTCAAATGCAAGGACAGAGGCAGTGTCTTGGGGTCTCCATAATAACCATTAGATACTGTATACAGTCTTGTAAAAACAATATGATAACCTGTGAGTTTTGCCAACATACTGTATTTGAACATATAAATTTTTACAAAACTGCATCAGTCGAGGCTTGGCACTACAATACAGCGCTGTAGCCTAATTTGTCCCTGTCAGTAACATTAGCAAATGAAGGCTAACTTAGAGAGACAAGCAATATGAAATGATGACTGAATAAAACTCAAACAATGAAGGCTATTTCTTGCTAGCAGGCAATAAGGGATCAATGCATAGATCCCCTGAAAAAAGGTCTATAAATTACATAAAATACAAATTTTTACTCTACAGAAAATACATAATTGAAAAAACTGTCAATACACTCATATCTGTCATCCCAGCCCAGTTATCTTGAAAACAAACTGAAAGATGCTAAGAGAAGTCTCCAAAAACTCTCAAACGTCATCCTGTAACCTACAGCAACCTCTTACTACTGTACAATCAGGACGAGACTGCAACATTATGTTTGAATGGGGGGAGTGTAAGACAGAAACCTGAAATCATGTTCTTTGGAAAGATGTGTCTGAAGCTGAAAAGGCAAACCTGGACCCTTGAACAAGACAATGATCCAAGGCACAGCAGTAGCAAGAAATTAGGAAGGTAAAAGTCCTGGGTCGTCTCAGAGACTCGATCTGGATCTTATCTATACACTGCTTGCAGAATTAGGCAAGTTGTATTTTTGAGGATTATTTTTATTACTGGGCCACAATTGTGTTTTCAATCAACCCAAAAGACTCCTTAATATCAAAGTTTCATATTTTTTTAAATTGATGTGTTGTTTTATAGAGTTGGCCATTTAATGAGGATGTCTGTGTGTGCAAGTAAATATTACTGTGCAGAATTATTTGGCAACGTAATAAAAAAACAAATGTATACCCATCTAACTTTTTTTTTTTTACCAGGTAAACCAATATAACAACTCAAAATTCAGAAATAAACATTTGCAACATTCAAAAGAAACAAAAAAAAAAAAAAAAATCGGTGACCAATATAGCCACCATTCTTAGTCATGACACTCCTTCCATCCATAGATTCTGTCAGTGTCTTGATCTGTTTGCGATCCACATTGCATGCAGCAGCCACCACAGCCTCCCAGACACTGTTCAGAGAGGTGCACTGTTTTCCCTCCCTGTAGATCTCACATTTCATGAAGGACCACATGTCCTTGATGGGGTTCAGATCAGGGGGCCATGTCATTATTTTTTTTCTTTTAGACTTTTTCTTACCAACTACGTTGTGGTGTATTTTGATTTGTGTGATGGAGCATCGTCCTGCATGAATATCATATTTTTCTTGAAAGATGGCAACTTCTTCTTGTACCACTGTTTGAAGAAATTGTCTTCCAGAAACTGGCAGTAGGTCTGGGAGTTGATCTTGACTCCATCATCAACCCAAAAAGGTCCCACAAGCTCATCTTTGATGATACCAGCCCATACCAGTACCCCACCTCCATCTTGCTGGCGTCTGAGTCTATAAGGAACTTTCTGCCCTTACTGATCCTGCCTCGTTCTCATCCATCTGGCCCATCAAGACTCACTCTCATTTCATCAGACCAAAACACCTTGGAAAAATCAGTCTTCAGATATTTCTTGGCCCAATCTTGACACTTTGTCTTGTGTGTCTTGTTCAAAGGTGGCCTTTTTTCAGGTACCTAAGTATTGAGCATCTTGTGCTTCCCGGCACTCCAGACATGTTGCAGCTCTAAAATATGGCACAACTGGTAGCTAAGGGCTTCATGGAAGCTTCACGCTTGATCCTTCTCAATTCATGGGGAGTTATTTTGCGTCTTCTTTTTTCAAAATGCTTCTTGCGCTCCTGTTGGCTATTTGCCATGAACCGCTTGATTGTGCAATGATCCCGCCTCAAAAGCTTGGCAATTTCCAAACTGCTGCACCCCTCTGAAAGACACCTGACAATTTTTTACTTTTCAGAGTCTGTCAAATCTCTTTTTGCCATTTTGCCAAAGGAAAGGACGTTGCACACCTTATATAGGGTGTTGATTTCATTAGACCACACCCCTTCTCATTACGAAGATGCACACCACCTGATTTACTTAATTGGTAGTTGGCTTTCAAGCCTAAACAGCTTGGAGTAGGCCAACATGTATGAAAAGGATGATGTGGTCGAAATACTAATTTGTCTAATAATTATGCACACAGTGTATGTTGAGATTACCTGAATTGCGCTTGACATAACAGAAACATCTCAAACATCTCAGCCCTCAGTTGGTATTGAGCAAACCCTTCTCCTCCTACCATCACAAAAGGAATGTGATTGGCTAAACGTTCTTAGGATTTTTAGCAGCAACTGTGTGCAACAAATGCTTAAAGGATCTGTATTAGAATGTCCTTTTGTCCTCTTTAAAGTGACATGTTATGAAGAATGACCTGTTTAACACATTTCATTGAAAATGACTTGCAGCCTGAATACTAAGGACTTACTGAAACATAGGGAACATGTTTTTTCAACATGATAATGGTCCAAGAAAACTGCCAAACCAACACAGAAATGCACACAGAGACAGAAAATAATCTTTTCCAGTGGTTGTTTCAGTTCACAGACCTAACTCCTTCAAAGAAAATGTTTGTTGAGTTGAAGAAAAAGGAGCAAACATCAAGATATTGTGCAAAAGTCTGTATGCTCAAGCCTTGGTAAATGAAAATAATAAAACAAACGGCACAAAACAACAACAGAGCTACATTTTTCTATGCAGATGTTGTCTTTCATGCGATTCAAATAATTTATAAGGATATGCTTGTTCAAGTGTGTTTAAACCACCCAGGCCAGATCATGTTTAGGCAGTACTATCTAGATAAACAATCGTCGAAGTCATCAGTCAGGTCATTAGTTTGCCATTAAAAGCCATTAAATCAGACAACAAACTCGTGCACGGATGAACAAACACAAATTGTCTCGTGTTCAAGCAGAAAAATATTTAGTAATAACACACAGTAAAGCTCTCATCTCTGTTAGAACTATATTTAGTTTAAAGCTTGTTAACTAAATGTGGTACTTTCCTCTGATACTCCTTACAGCAAAAGGGGACCAAACCAAAGTAAGATAAAACAAAATTATGAATTTATTTATAGTAGATAGATAGTAATAGATTTAAGATTACTGTGAAATAATTTTAAGTTAAGCAAAATGCAATACATTGAGTCTTATTCTGCCAAATGAAAACCAGGTTACAACATATTTATTTGAATTGAATTTTATGGAATATACCTACTGGAAGCTGTGCATCATAAACATCTTAAATTGAAGTGATGTGATATTTTATCAGAACACTGCTCAAATCAGGTTCTTGCCCTAATTCAGTACCCTGTTTACTTGTTATTACTACTGCCAAGGAAGTTATGTTTTTTACTGTGTTCGTTAGTTAGATTTTTTGTTTGTTTGTATGTTAGCTACATTACTTAAGAATGAATTTTATTGAATTGGATTAATTAAAATTTCTTTCTTTATTAGGTTTGCCTCATGCCAAAGAACAATTCATTAGCTTTCAATTATCTAGATCATAATCAAGATGCAGGATTTTTTTTTTAAGAATTTAACATTGTTAAGTAAGTAAGTGAGTAATTAATGTTTATCTATATAGCACCTTACACAGACATAGAGGTCACAAAGGGCTTCACAAAAATAAAATACAAATAAAATACATTTACAGTCTCAAAAGACATGGTCATAAAACAACCTTTAATCTACTGGAATTAAAATGCTTTCTTAAATAAATAGGTTTTCAGTTCACTCTTAAAAACATCAGCAGAGTCAAGTAAGCGCAAGGAAAGCGGAAGATCTCTCCAGAGTGTCAGCGCGAGCACCTAAAAGGAGCGATCTCCCCTGGTTCTGTAACGAGAACAAGGGACCATGAGCAGGTTCTGGTCCTGAGACCTCAGCCTCGGAGAGGGGGTATATGGACACAACAAGTCTCTAATGTAGGAGGGAGCCTGACCCTGAAAGGCCATGAAGGTCAGCACTAGGATTTTAAGCTGGAAAAGAAAAGGGACTGGGAGCCAACTAAAAGTTTTAGAATCTGTGTAATATGAGCCCTTCTGTTAGCCAGTAACCTCGCAGCAGAGTTCTGAACCTGCTGAAGACGAGACAACTCCTTTTTGTTTAGACATGAGAATAGATTGTTACAGTAGTCTAAACAGGGAGTCACTAAGGTGTGGATAATCATTTCAAGATAATCTCTGGACACAATTTTTTTGAGTGGTGCTCTAAGGGCAATGTTTTGTCAAAAATAATACCTACGTTTCTAAGGCTTGGTTTAGCAGACAAACTGAAGTTACCCAGATACTGGTGGATACCTGGAATAGCATCATCAGGGGCAATCACGAGCACCTCTGTTTTATCTGAGTTTAGTTGCAGGGAATTTGCACCGAGCCATTGTTTAATGTGCACAAAACAATTCAGCAGAAGTTAACTTCTGGATCTCTGAGGACCTAAAAGAGTAGTAAAGCTGTATATAATCAGCAAACAGATGATTGGAAACATCATCAAATATCTGAATGATTTTTCCTAATGGAAGGACATACAGTAAGAACAAAATTGGGCCCAAAACAGAGCCCTGAGGAACCCCACGCAACAATTAGGCAGAGTCAGCAGGATCAGGTTTGCAGAGACACTAAAGCTCCTACCCGAAAAGTAAGAGGAGAACCATGCTAAGACTGGTCCCGACATTCCGACCAGGTCACATAATCTTGTCAACAAAATGTCATGGTTGACCATGTCAAATGCTGATGAGAGATCTAATGACACAAGAACAGTGCATTTTCCAGAGTCTGCAGACATCATATCATCATTGGACACTTTAAGCAGGGCGGTTTCTGTGGAGTGATGCTTGTAAAGCCAGACTGAAAAGTGTCAAAAATTTTATATTTTTCCAGGAAGGGTACCAACTGATCACATACCACCTTCTCTACAACTTTAGATAAAAACAGAAGTTTTGAAATGGGCCGGAAGTTTTTTAAATTGGTAGGGTCCAGATTAGGTTTTTTGAGAAGTGGTTCCACAATGGTGTGTTTAAAAGAAATGGGAAAAACACCAGTAGAAAGTAAAAGATTGATCAGATTGGTAACCCAGGGGCCAATGACATCAAATATTTTTACAAAAAGCTTACAGGGCACAACATCAGATGCGCAGAAAGAAGGCTTCATTCTGGTTACCAGAGTTAAGACATCGGCCTGTGTTACAGGATTAAAAGGGGACCTTTCGTCGGGTACATCCTCAACAACACCAGGAGTGCACAACGAGAGCATTGGAAGTTGATCTTTAATTTCCTGTATTTTATCAATAAAAAACTTTAGACAATCATTGCTGTTAGCTTTACAAAAAACAGCAGTAAGGGGAACAGCAGGACATACAGTCCAATAGAGTTGATTATATCAAACGATACTTTAGATGTTTTCCTGTTAAGGGTGATAAACTGGCGGAAGTAGTCAGATCTGGCCTTTTTTCAAATTTCATTTAAAGAAGACAAGTTCCCTCAGGTGCAACCTATGGAACTCAAGTTTTTTCGATTTTCACAGATGCTCAGTTCTTCGACAAAGTCTCTTCATATCGCAAACACCGTCATTAACCTCTGTGACCAAAACTCAATGGGCAAAGGCTCAGGAATGGATATCAAATAAAATAAAACACAATAATGGTCACTCAGGTGGATATCCAAGGTCTAAAATTTGCGCTTTTGATGGGTGGAGCCAGAGATATGTTGCTCAAAATTAAAAGTCTCAGACACTGTTAAAAGTTCCACTGATGTGCTATCGTCAACATGAATATTAAAATCTCCAAGGATTAAAACATTTTCCGACTTAATAATAGAACAACTAGCGAGTTGGACCAATGACATGTTTTTTGGGGCGGGACATGTAGGAATGACAACAGTCAGAAGGGCCTTGCCGGTGCATCGTTTAAAAAAGGAGCAAAGAGAAGCACTTTGTAGATGGGAAACATAATGATTCGCTGCTATGATTGGCTGAAAGCATATTATCAAAGGCGAGTAATAGCTGGAACATCACCCAATGAGCTCTAAGTATTGTACTAAACGTCCCTCGTTTTCACGGACAGACTAAACAGCAGCCATCCCAGATTGATAATGTAAAACTCAACTCAGTTCTAGACATATCAATCTGGCTACTGCCTGGTTAAACCTAAGTCTTTGTGTTCACAAATTCTGGCCCTACGAACCTTTTTGTATCTGTATGTTCACCAGAGGTACTTATAAGAACTTGTTCCCTGGTTATACTACTTGTCAAAGTATACTGCAAAACATATCTTTGTTGGTCAGAACCCCTAAAATGTAAAATACGGTAGTGTAAAAGAGAAGAAACATCTCTAGAAGCCCTTATGTACGTATAAGTGCTGAATTATGTATACTTTAACACTCATTTTGTATTATTGTATGATTCTGTGTTAAATTACTATTTTTGATACAGGTAATGGAAACCTTTTCAGGAGAAGGTACTGATTTTTATTAAAATGCGCAAAAGATTTTTTCTGCATTCTCTGAACAAAGATTATTCTAAAAATTATATTTGTACTTTGGCTATGAATAGAAATTATAGTAAATGTATGGGCAGATTAAAGATCAAAAAATTGTGCCTTTCCCACAAATAAATACTGGGGAGGTCAATAAAAAAGTTTAGCATTTATACAGTAGCAATAGCCTTAACTGCAGGAGACCATGTGACATTAAGAAGTCATTCTGAGAAGCTTCTAAAATATTCAGCAAAAACTAATAAACATAAGATAATCTACATTCTCTGGAGGAAGATTATGAACATATAATGCATACCTCCTGCCAGAATTGTAAATTCTAAATGTGTAAAAAATGCCAATACTTCCTTCAAAATGCTGTGTCTTCCATAAAAGGAACATCAGGGGAAAGTTGGGGCAAGTCATCGACGTGGGAATCAGCCCATTGCCATTGCAAACCTCTTAAGGTGAAGAATTGGAAATGGTCATGTTTCTTTTAGGGATAAGCAGAGATCCGTCCATCTTCTCCTGCTTAAACTGCCAGGGTCAAGGTGGGGCTGATGTCTATCTCCAGCAGTCTATAGGCGAAAGGCAGGGTACACCCTAGACAGGTTGCCAGTCCATCACAGGGCAACACAGATACATACAACCATGCACACACACACACACACACACACACACACACACACACACACACACACACACACACACACACACACACACACCCACACACACACACACACACACACACACACACACACACACACACACACACACACACACAGATTCAAATATAATGAAACTTTATAAACTGCAGTTAACCTAACAGTGATGTTTTTGGACTGTGGAAGGAAGCCATAGTACCTGGAGAACATGCAAACTCCATAAAGAAAAAGACCCTGGACTGCTAACTCAACAAAAGACTTTCATGCTACAAGGCTACAAACTGCGCCACCTTGCAACCTGAGATACAGGGATCATTGGTAAAAATAATAAACAAAACATCATCTGCATTCTCTGAGTAAAGATTATAATACATACTTTTCACTAAGAAGGCCACCATAGCTCATAGGAATACAAATGTTTACTTTCTCAAATCAAGCAGGGAAAAAGTCAGCCATTTTTATTTTTTTACTGGTAGAAACTTGAAGGTCATGTGACCTGGCAGCAGGAAATTTAAATTTATAGGCCAAATAAAACATGGGATCAATACTGTATGCTCCTAGGTGCCAAATAGGGAATATTGTACTTTTCCTTGTGGCCCAACAAGGGTATTAGATGTTTTTTTTATTGAGACTGGGTTGCAATAAGAGTTTCTGACATCAGTGTAGCAGTGCAATGATGGGCTCTTGCAAATCCACCTTTTTAGGGTGGCCTAGTCAAAGGCTGAATTGAAATCTAATTCAGATGCTAAGGTATGGCTTCAACTGAAGATACATACATGCTAAGGTGTGGCTTCAACTGAAGATACATACAAGAGGACCAAGAATTGTCAAATTTACAAGTCATTCTTGTTTGATATTTTAGTATTAGTCAAGTTAAAAGGTTTGGACTGTTTTACTGAAACATTTAAGGGTGACAGACAGAGAAAATGAAAAAAAGCTCAACAGTGAATACCTTTTTACTGCTGTGTATGTAAAGAATGTACATGTCAAGACTATATAGGACTTTTTCCCCCCAGCTTTTTATCATCATTTCACTGTCACAAGTACAGAGCAACGAATTGAACTCTGCATTTCACCCATCCCCTTGGGTAGCAGTGGGCTGCCATTGTGCGGTGCACAGGGAGCAGTGTGAGTTAAGGGTCTATGCTCAGAGACCCAGAGTGGTAGTGTATAGGAGTGGGGCTTGAAATCAGAACTTCAGGATTCCAAGCTCTATAACCTAACCGCTAGGCCGCCACTCCCCAAACAACATATACGACAGATATAAAACAACATGTTGATTTAAGGAACATTTGTATTTGAAATTGCAGGTCTTTTTAAAAGCATTGTCATTATAAATTTTCCTTAATAGGTTTGCAAACATCTAAAGGGAAGCAGGAGAACACAAGCTCTTAATGCGAGATTACAGCAGAACTGTTGAGCCTTTGTTGTAGTGGCTGCAATTATGAGGTGAAATTGGGGGTCTAAGCTGATGCACTTCTGAGTCAGCAGCTGAGGTTAAAGAGTCAAAGTTATAACACCGACGCTTTTATCACTTCCCTGACTCTGCTATGGACTGCAGATATTGATACAGCGCACAATCTCCTCTATTTGACATAAACCTACTTGGAACACATCAACAGTGTTTTTCCTTGAAACTGTAAAGAATCACTGCACCTTTTTTTGTTTTCATTTGTTTTCAAAAACAAGATATAACAAACATCCAGAATTTATTTGTTTCTCTGTAGTAGTATATATTTTTTTGAAGTTGCAAAAAATTATTTGTTCCAATATTTAACACTTTGTTTTTTTTTTTACCCCATGTGGGAACAAAAAAGAGCTATCAACTATCTACAAACAATGCATCATTTAATATTTTCTACATTATTTGTCAAACCATTGATTTAAAGCAATTTTCTAAAATATACTAATAGTCTGTTGCATGCAAATGAAGTCATGTGACAAAAAATATCTATCCGCAGTCTATTCTTTGTTGTTCAGTGGAAACAAGATATAACAGTTTTTAGAAAATAATTAAACACTAAAATATATTATATGTGTTATTAGAGCATTTCTGTGATTATTTATCTGTATAAAATAAACCCCCAAAAAACAGTGTTCACTCATCTTGATCCACACATTATTAACCTGTAGGGCATAATATTTAGATGTCTGACAATGTGAAAACCTACTTTTAATGCTACAGTCTAAATTGTTCTAAAAATTAAGATTAACTGAATTTTTTCACTCTATCTGAGTAACAATGTACACAATGTCCACCAATCCGTGTGAGCCCTATAAAGTCAGCTTTGAACTAAATCCATCTCCCTCCCTATTCTTAAGTGGTTTCCTGAAGCCAGCCAGAAATATTCACCTAACCTCAAATTGTCCTTATTTGAATTTCACTTTTTGGTGGATAAGTTAGGCAGACTAAGTAGCCTGCTGCCACCTAGTCCCATGAGCCACGCCCATGAATAGCACCTCACTTCTCAAATGATACCGAAAAGCTGTTGGTGTTATATAGATCAGAATTGAGAAATGGAAATGCAAGGGTGAAAAATTAGAGTAATAAAGCAAATAGTGTTTGAGAGTAGGGGAGAGGGAAAAAATCCAATTGGGCAATATATCATGATATTCGGCTGCCCAATATAACATCGATCTTTCAGTTCATAATATCGATTTTTTTTTTAAACTAAAGATTTTTACCTAAAACAATGAGGGAAAAATGAGCTAACTTTGCATTAACCTGACTCCGCCAGATGGATTTGCTCCGCATATCCATCTGGAAACCTTCCGTTGAAGTAATTTTGGGAAGGGGCGAAAAAACTGGTTAGCCGATTGGCCTATGTTGGTGATAGACGGGCCAAATAAACCAATCAGATCAACGAAGCATAAGACTTACTAACAGTGCGACGACGAAAACACAACCACTAGCCAGGCTACTCTTGCCGAAACCAGTCGGGAGAAGAGCAAAGCCTCCAGAGAAGTGTTTTGCTCTGCTTTCAGTGAAGAAATACTCTGTAATTCCGATAAAACTTGCTCGATAGCCACGCTAATGCTAGTTTCATCGGCTGAAGCCGCCATGTTCTTTAGACTGAACTGTCGCGCTTCTCGTTGCATCACACCTCAACACGCCTCAAAGCCAACGCTGATTGGACGTTCGTTTGGTGAACGGCTCCAAATTTTCTTTAACGGGGAGTCTCCAGACTGATCTGCGAGTGAAACCATGAAAGCCCGCGAGATCAGGATGGTTTCACTCTGGCAGATAGTGTGGAGCCCTTTTGCTGTGCTGGGCAGCACCCTATCTTAAGTCCAACTGTTTTTAATGTTCTTTTTTGTTTCTGCATTTTTTTTTCCTGGTTGCTTTGATTCTGTTTTATTTTCCTATATTTTAATCATGTAAAGCACTTTGCATTGTCTTTGTACTGAATTGCGATATACAAATTAATGTGCCTTGCCTAGCTGTAGTTGGTGCATTCACAGTGAAAGACGTGGACTGACTCAAACTCCAAACAATATGGTTACCAAATAACTAAATGATCAATATCTTCTGATGAACATATACAGCACTTTTTATTTTATTTATTTTATTATTTATTTATTTATTTATTTATTTTATTTTTTATTTATACTTTTAATTTGATGGCTGGTAAAAATATGGCAATATATAGTGATATTGCAATTTCGTGATAATAGCGTATCTAGACCCAAGTATTGTGACACATATCATATCGCAACACACATGCCAATACTCACTGCTATTTGAGAGGCTATTGAGTACAACAGCTTCTCTAACACCATTCCCACAAAATGTTTGACATTTATACTGCTATTTTATTTCCTGCCCTGTAAAGGCACAACAGAATGGCTTCTTAGAAAGCACACATGATAATCATTAAGCAATGATATCCGCAACATCCTAAATTTAATGATTAAATCAGATGTAATCCAAAGCTTCCTGCATGCATCCAGGACATAAAAACTGCCTCATATGGATGAGGAACATGGTGAGCCCATCGAAGGTTTCTCTAACTGAAGTGCATCACTTTGAAACCTGAGTAGAGCATCACATTAAGAGCTATAACCTGCTTTCACTGGAACAAATACAGCATTTTTTCTGTGTAAGGACAAGGCTTGCAGGATGTGTGAAGGACTGAGGAAAAACAAACAAATGCAACCTCACTAATATATAATAATAATGATAATAATAATAGCACCATAATTCTTTGATATATTTTTTTTATGTAAAATTGTTGAAAAGCAGCAGCTGAAGCCATTAGTATCCCATTTTTTTCTTTTAAAAATGTTTATGTTTTATTCCAGCACGAGGCTAAAGTAGGCTTTTGGGAATCTGTATAAAATGTACATCACTGTTAGAAATTGAAAAATTTCTGTTAGAAATTGTTAGAAATTGAAAAATCACTGTTAGAAATTGAAAAATCACTGTTAGAAATTGAAAAAACTCAGTTAGGCTTAGGTGTCATGATATGGCCTGTTTCCTCTCCCTTAATTAGTCATTCCTTTCACCTGTTATTTTCCCACCCTGCCTCAATTATAATTTATTCCTCTCACCTGCTTCCTCTGGTTTATATTCAGTTCAGCCTGATTATTCAGTGCCAGATCATTACTTGTCTTTCTGTTAGCCTGTCTGTTAGTTTTGTTCCTTGGTTCGTGTCCTGGATCCTGGCAGCCAGTGGAAAGAGGGTTTTAGTGTTTGTCTCGTCTCCTGATCGTCCACTGTTCCTCCCCCGCGGAGTCCTCTGGGTTTTTGGCTCTAAAGGTGGGGAGGTTCAGTTTTTATCCAGTAAGCCTGGCTCCAGGGAGGAGACCGGTTTAAAGTCCTGCATCAAGTTCCAGGTTCTACGTCCTGTCTCGGCAACCCTCTTCCACTGAGCCTGCCTGTCTGCATCTGATCCTGTCTGCTCCTGTGCGTGACCACCTGGTCATGCTTCTGGTCCCAGTCAGACTCTGAACCCTCCTGGGAGCTTGTGGATGCCTGGAAGTCTGGATCCTGCCACCTGTTCTGTTCCTGCCTGATCTGGATCCTGTTCCTGTCTGTTCCTGTCTGTTCTGGATCCCTGACCAGGATCGGCTTCCAGCATGTCCTCTGGAGCTGCAGCACTTGAGAACATTCATGGACTGAACTGCTAAACCAGGTAAGTGACTCACTGAGAACATCATCTTTAGTCAGATGACCGTGGTCACTTACCTGTGTTTCTCCTGCAGAGTGTCTGTGATTGGGCGGTGCCCTGCTCCCCATCCTGCAGTGTCCGCAAGCCACAGCTCCGCGTTTGTGTTGTTTGTTTATTTAATAAACATTTTTAACTTTCCTACTGACTGTCTCTCCTTGAATACTGGGTCCCTCTGTCCAAGTTTCATGACATTAGGTATGTGTTCTGATGTCATAAAGTGGGTACACTTACTGTAGATCTCATTTAGACAATTATTCATTTCTCCTGATAAGTAATTCATATAAGAGCCATTTTTAAGTAAAGAGCAAAGAAATTAAATCTCGATTAAAAAAAAAATTGTTAAAAAAATCCCCTCATCTTTAAAACAACCAACAGAGCTTCTTCAACCAGCAGCCACCCTGAAGAGCAAAAGTCAAGCAGATCTGGCATTTAATCCAGAACCAGATTCAAAATTTCACTGCAGTTTTGCTGCACCTAAAGTTATCAAGAGCTGAGAAATGGATTTCTCAATGGGTGCATTCAGACAGGAAGGGAAAGTATAAGCTCAGGGAAATTAATGTCAATATTAATGAATACATTAAATTAAAAAAATGTATTTATTAAATATTCGCCTCTGACTTCTCTTATTTGTGTGCTTGGTTTGATGACATCACAAGAAACACAAGAACTATTATCATCAGATTGCATAGTAACATTTACCAGATTATAATATAAATTATAATATACATTCTGAGGCTTTAATAATTAATAATAATTGAACTTTATCTCACATTGGAGAAATTGACCTCTGCATTTACCCCATCCCCTTGGGAAGCAGTGGGCTTCCATCATGGGCAGCTAGGGTTTTAAAGGTTAAGGGTTTTTAGAGCTATTTTGTGTTTAAAAGGGCCTCAATCCAAATACAAGAATAAGTCTGATCATTTGTTTTCAGAAGGATGGATTTAATTTTGATTAAATCATTATGTAGAAGATTGCAAAGCAAATAGAAAAAATGTCACCTGTAAATAAACTAAAACTGAAGAGCTGTTGCCATTTTAGGTTTTTTAGTTTTTAAGTTTCCCCCCAAAAATAATGACAAGTAAAGTCTACTTTGTGTTAAATTTTGATGAACCATAGGGATGTACCGTTCTGATCATGAAATCTGAAATACAAGTCCAGCATCAGCCAAAACATTAACATTGGAATCTATTGGCCAGCATCTAAAATCTCTGATTTAAGGAACCAGATGGAGGCCCTCTGACTCTGTCCATTTCTGTTTAGTTTATGTAACCCATTAGTTATTAATACATGGGTCTGTTGTTTAAATATCCATGATTGTTGACTATTGTTCTCTGAGTAATGTCTATTGATCAAGCCTTTTCTGAAACTTTATATCACAAAATGAGTAAAAGTCTGCCTGATTAGTGCTGATATGATAGAGCATCAATATCATTATCAGTTAATGCTCAAAGCTGCAACATCTGTGTTGTATCATGAATGAAAACATTGATAAATTCCCTAGAAATAAATCAACAAATTAGTGCAGGTTTAAAGATATAAAATGAGGTAGATTGTCAAAGAGCTACAAAATCATATTTATATGCTAGAATGTTGTACTCAAAGTACAGACATAAATCAAATTGCAAATTTGTATTAAGTCTTAAAACTGATGTTAGGAATTTCTCCATATCATATTAGGTTGGTATATGTTAGGTATATGTTAAGAAGAAATTACAAAAACAATCCGATTCACGCTGGTAGAATCATGCACATTGATTTCAGGAGGTAAATAACGAGAGAGAGGATGTTTACCACAGACAAGTTGTGCAGCTTTCCAATGCTGTGTGATTTGAGCTGCAGAAAGAACATAAATAAAAGGAAAAGAAATGTGCAATAAAAAAGGACTGTTAAAGAAGTGCATGGGGCGGTGTTGGTTGCGGTGATGCCTGGTAGTAGTGGCGGTGGTGGTTGTCTTGTGTGGGGGAGTTGGGAGGTGCATTTGCGTCAGAGCCGAAGCCAATGAAGTCAGAGATAGGGCAGGCTCGAGCAAGGAGATGCTGTTACTGCCACTCACAGGAACCCACTACGGCCTCATGTCCTCCACATCACAGCGCCGGCGTAAATTATGTCTGCCTGAGCGTCTGTGACACATGCATGCACAGTAAAACGTAATTTATGTGCATTACAGACATGTTTTCTGCATGTCTCTGACACTGAAATCAGTTTGCTGATAAACCTCTAACCCCAGTAGAAGATTTGAAATCGATTTTTAGTCTGCATGTCATGTTCTCAAAACTCATGACACATAATATATGTCTTTACTCTTTAAAAAGCAAAAACATTGTTTATTTATTTACATATTTGTGGCTAGTATAATGTAGCATTGTCAATATGTTTATGCCAACAGATTAAAATGCAGCAAAAACCTGAACAG
The DNA here is from genome assembly GCF_016077235.1 of Cyprinodon tularosa. Classification (NCBI taxonomy): domain Eukaryota; kingdom Metazoa; phylum Chordata; class Actinopteri; order Cyprinodontiformes; family Cyprinodontidae; genus Cyprinodon; species Cyprinodon tularosa. The sequence continues at coordinate 1,003,579 of NW_024038405.1, read as the reverse complement.
ATAATTATATTGTTATAAAGTACATTCGAATGATTGGGTCTGAAGTGTTAATTTTGAATAAAAATTTTACTCAAAAAAAAAACAACAACTCTACAAAGGAAGAATATTAAAAAGACAGCGGTACAACCATAGATAGAAAAAATCCCACTCTACTTTCTTTTTTTCTGTGTTTGACGTGCATCTCACCACAATTACACCAACACAACCGTCACGTATGTAAATTCTGTTTTTTTAGATTAGCAGTTTGTGTTTCTGTTGGCACCAGTGCTGACCCACATTATTGTGTATGTAATTCTAGAGGATGATTATGATTATGATGATGGTGATGAGCATGTGGTCTGAGCTCTTTGTGGGGAGGGGAGAACGAAAGACAAAAGCCAAACTGTGCCTGTTTGCTTTGCTGATGTCATGAAGTCAAGCAGAATTGTGCAATCTTGTCAAACTGCATGCATGCAAAAAAAGAATTAAAAACAAGCCAAAAAAAAAGGAAATAAAATGTTCTTCCTCTAAAGTGCTTAGAATGTGTTTTACCCACACGAATCTATTGCTATTCATGAACAAAATGCGGGCTTTAAGCTTGCTTCCCTTTTCATTTTTTTTTTGTGCGTGTGTGTGGTGTTAACAAAGGAGAATCAGCTGCAGCTCCATTCGCAGGAAACACATCGTGCAGCTGATGACGCAAGCAGGAGACATGAGCCGTGACCTCATCCGCTCCCCATCAAACCGTTACTCTGCTCTCTACCTCACAAAAACACAAGCGCACACACCTGCACATTTAATACTGAGTTAGTGTTGGCTTCAAAACGACATTCATTCCTCCTCAGTGCTTTATGATGCAGTCGCTTTCCGCGCTGACCACATAAATATGCACACATACTGACATGCTAACAATGACTCGGCCTACTGCAGACCTTTTGCCAAACACATGCTAGGAACATTAGTGATGCACATGGTTGGTTTACATTTTTTAAATTCAGAAAGAGTGTGTTCAGAATTGTAAGCATAATATATGGCTTCTTTAGTCTGGCTTTTATTACTGCATAATTTTTTGACTGGGATGTCTTTTTGCCTACTTCTTATATAATAATATTATTATTATTGTTATATTTATCATCATCATAATCATAGAGGTATTTTCTTTCTTACATTCTAAAGCAGTGAGAAATGTGCATGCAGTTGAGCTTTTAATAATAATAATAATAGCCGTATTAGTATGAATATTATCACTTTTATCATCATAATAGCGGTAGGAAAGTGGTGCACTTTTATAAAGAACAAAAAAAAAAAATTCTAGAATATTTAAAAAATAGGCCTACTTTTTTTTCTGAGTAGTTTTATAAAAGGAAAAGTATAAATGCAGTTTTTGCACTGATTTTTTTCTAAATCAGTTGTTTCCTTTACCTTTGATTTTCAACCAAAGGTAAGTTAGTTCATTAGTCCCAAAAGTCACAAAGCGATTTCCAGTGCCAGGCGAAGCAATGGCCCAGGAACTTTATTGAAAATGTCACCTTACAAGCACAGAATTAAGTTTTTACCTTAATGGGATTTAATGTGACCAACAAACACAAAGTAATCGGTTTAAAAAATTTTTTAAAAGAGTCTGAACATTTTGCTATGTAAATATATTCAGCTCTTTTTAAACAGAGACCCTTAAATAAAGGAATTTCAAATCAACCAATGAAAATCATCTAACTAGCAAAAAGAACATTTGTGAGAAAAAAAAAACACAGGCAGGGTGCAGATGTGAATCCGATGCTTGGCAGAGCACTGCACATCAAGCTGAACGCATCAACCACACTATCAAAAAATGTGTGCTGGTTGCATCAGGCTGTGTTTTAATGTTTCTTCAACATGAATGTAATGCAGGCAAGACAGAAAAATGTTTGGAGCTATGAAAATATTGAATTTAGTGGGAAAAAATGTATGCCACACATTTTAGTTTTTTATATTGCTGAATACATAAAAACAATCTACATAATTTTCTTTTCATTTTAAAAATTTGTTAGAAACCTTTTATTTGCATCTCTCAAAATATCAATAAAATGTTGATATTTGCGTTTGCAAGCTGATAAAAGAGTAAACCATTCAAGGGGAAATTAAGACACTGCATAAAATACATACATAAATTAATGGTAGATTACTGAACAAAAAAAATAAACATTTTTTTGTTGTGGTTGGTGAGGTGAGGGGCAGCGGGCTTCCTGCAGCCCTTATCCGAAACCAAACAGAGTCTGCATGAGTCTGCATGAATCATAACTGGGAAATATGGGTGCTGACGTAGAGGCCTGTTGATTTCTTTGTGAAGCAAAAATCAGCAAAAGCTGAGGAGACCAAGCAGCCAGACGCCAGACCTGCCTGTTTACTGATAACACATGGACACAGTCCATTCATAATCTTAAACCTAATACACACACATGCAGTCACACACTCGTCTTTTACCCGTTGCTTTAATCTGAACTCCTTTGATAAGCTGCAGCAATACTTTTACAGCTCAAGGTTTAATTGCTTTAACTTTGTGCTTGCTTATTAATCGGGTCAAAATGAAAAGAAATAAACTCAGTGTTATGAGTCAACAAATTTCACAGTAAATCACTTAACATTTTATGTCTTTTATTGATTGATAAAAGCTTTAACAGTAAAGCTTCCCTCTGAAATTAGGGCACATATAAATCTGCCAAGGGACGGCTTTCTTTATTTGTTTCAATAATTAGGAATAAGGCTTTTAATCTGAACTATATAACAATTATAAAGCGATCAAAGTCCTGCTTTGTTTAGTTGGTTGCTGCGGAATTATATTTTAGCACCACCTAGTGTCTTGGTTGAAATATACTGAAGGACCATTTTAGCTTTTAACAGTAAATACATAAAATATGATAGACAGAGAAAACATCTTAAAAGAGTTGATCTTACATTTGTAGCTTTATGCTAAGATTTTCATTAAAAGGAGGTTAGCTATGAATAATACATGCAGAAGTTCAGCTTGTTTTAGTTCCAGCTTGTCTTCATTATAAGAGGCTGTGGACGGCTGTGGACATTTATCTAAGAAGAGCATGAGTTTGACCATGTGTGATGACTTTTGGGCAGAGTAGCGCTGCTTCATAAAGCTTAGCAGCAGCTCCAGTTAATGCTTTGAAAACAAACCCAAAACACACAGGGGTCAAGTATCTCACACACAATCTCAGTTCAACAGACAACTGCGCTGGCCTTTTATGGTTAGGTTTCAGAAACAACTGTTTTTCCCGTTGACAGAGGCCATTTAAAAAAAAAAAAGGTTTATTGAGTATAGGGGCGGATATAAAAGCACCATTTCCACACTGTCTCTAACACTCCTATGAAAAATATAGGACAAAATGCCATGAAACTGACTCTTCTTCACCAAAAGTATTGATTCTCGCCTCAAACAATTAAATAAACCAATGGATAAACAATCAATTTCACAAAAGCAGGTTTGTAAAACCAAGCATCTTCTATCTATGCATGCAAACAAACCCCTGTGAACTAATGGGTCGCTCTAGGGGGGGATCAGCGAGTTCAAATGATCATGCGTCTGCAAGTGGGATTGAACGAAAATAACATTCACTCAATCAAAAAATAGTTGGCCATTTAATATCATAGCATTGATTCAGAGGTTCTGTCTTTTTGCTGAATCAATAGTCACTGACAACCAAACTTAACTTTTATCATGGTAAATTTTAGATTAAATTAACTCTCAGTTATTTTAGCTGAGATTAAAATTCCATTTTTAAAGAGAGACCTGACCATAATGGCAGCAGCACACAGACAGTTCCGAATAAAAAGAAAAAAACCAGATCAAAAAAATTAAAAACCTAAAATACGACTTAAAATAAGTCAACATGTTACTATCAGAAATGGGTTTAAAATGTCCATAAAGACGTTAACAGGAAACCAAGTCCTTCAGCTTCAAGTCCTTCTGCAGTTGTCCCCTAATTCAAGAGATCCTCAATTCAGGACTGTTCGCATTTATCAGTACAAACTGGACTTAGGTACATTTAGTAGAATGAACAGCTCCAAATGCAAAGAGCTCCCGAATAGCTTCTATCAACTTCTCCTTCTGCTTTAGATTGCTGTGATCCATGCTTTGATCCAGATTCTAGAAGGAGAGAAATAGAAGTATTGGATAGACAGAGAGTAATTATAATTCTATGAATACTTTTAAAGCTAAAAAAACAAACTCTTTTAAATGTTTAATATAACCAAACTAATCAGTTAAATCAGCGTTGTTATGGACATGTTTTTTTTAATGTTCCTGTGTTAGTGGGCCATGATCAATTACATATAAAGGAAACCCTGCACTCTGTTGCATGAACAACTCAAAAGTGGTTTTGAGCTATATTGAACAACAGGAAGCAGTGTCAAGCCTACTGTTACATTCTCACAGCAAACCCGGATACAGAGTTAGATTTTTTTTCTGCAATCTAATCTCTTTTCCATGATCTTTCATACTAGAAATTAAATATAATTGCTATCGAACTTTATTAACCTGACCTGACTACTACAAAAAGTGTTCAAGAAAGCTTTGTTGGAAAAAAAATCCCAAGAAAAGTGGATACCGATGTCTCAATGTAGTTATTAACCTCTCGAGCAATGGGAGTTTACAATATTAACAAAGAAGGAAGGTAAAATAAAAACAGCACATAACTATTAACAACAGCTATTTGCAAAGCAACTACATATATATAGAAAACTTTTGGATATGCATCTAATTTAGTACTATATATGTAGTTGGGTGAAATCAGATTTTGAGTTTAAAAGATCCCAATTAGGCCCTTCAGCCTGATGTGAAAAATTTGCATAAGTCACATGTAGGCAAACATTTTGGATTTAGGCAGTGGTGTCAAAAGTACACACATTTCTTAATTAAGTAGAAGTATAGATACTACAGTTTAAAAACACTCTGGTAAAAATTGAAGTATCAACTTGACTTCTTTACTCAAGCAAAAGTGAAAAAGTATGTGCTCCAAAAACTACTGAAAGTATAAAAGTATAAAGTAACCTTTAAAAAAAACAGCCAGATGCCACTCTATGAATTGAAAGCTCAATTTTAGGACTATCAAAAATTCTTTGAGATAAGGCCAAGGATGAGGAAGGTCTTGTTGGTCTCCGTCTCCATCTCCCGATACGCTCTCGCCTGTGTCCGACCTTTCAAACATTTCAACATCTTTTTCTGAATCCGACATTATAGCATGGCATAGACAATTCATGTTTACAGTTTGAAGAACACCTGCTTGCCTCTGATGATTTCCTTTAGCTAACCAATGAGTGTTTGCGTTAAATGACTCATTTAATTACACAAGTTTTCACTAGATGTGGATGGCGCCAATGTTCTGCATTGGATGGCACACATGACGTGAAATAAATATTTATAAACATTAAACCAGGGGAAACCAATTAAAAATCAGCGGGGTCCGAATAAAAGAAATCATCAACCATTAAAGGTTTCAGAGGCATTTTTAATGATCTGTTACTGTAAACAGAAATTAACACTGAAATAAAATGAGGTGTTTATGCATCCATGATATATATTGAATTTCTAAACAAAAAATATTTAAAATATATATATAAAATTTAAAAATCTAAAGTATTTTTTTTAGGTAGAGAACAACAATCTCTGTTTGGTATATAGACAATTTCCTGATTCACATATTTTATAAAACACCTGAACTGACTGTTATTTTACTTTTTTCTGGCTTAATGAGGGCAGTGGGCTTTAGGCTGCCCTGCAAGGCTTTAAACCTGGGTCTGAATGGAGACAAAGCCATTCTCAAGTACATATCAATGTGCTCATTCATGAGCCTGGATCGATATATATTTTTGATTATCTTCATGGTGGAGAATCCTGCTTCACAGCAGTAGGTTGAGCTAAACATCCTCAAAATGTTCAGGGGAAGATCCGCTATTGCAATCACACCGAACAGGAAAAAGTTTGTCAGATTAAAATATAGTAACAACAGATCGGTAACTACGAATTAGAGCATAATTCTTATATATTTCAAAACATTAACACCGTTTATTTAAATTGTATGCAAACTATTGGTTATTCAAACGACCAGGAAGCAGATTTCTCATCTCCATCAGAAACCGCACATATGCTGGATGCTGATGGAGATTTTTTTTTCGTCATACTAAATTAAGCTTTCATTTCTGCATGTTTTGCTCCTACAAATTTAATGATAATATTGCGCATGCTGGTAAAGTATAGATACCTAAAAAGTGTACTTAAGTATAGTATTTGTACTTCGCTACTTGACACCTCTGGATTTAGGTCACCCTTGCCAGCTGTGATAACATAGTGAACATAGTCTATGGTATGCAATGCGTTTAGTAAGGAAGTTATATCCTAGAGAGGTGGTGAAAGCAGCTAGCCAGGGCCCGAATTTTTGCCTTGGGGCTTAGGAATCCTGAGGGTGCCTCTGCTCACAAATAACCACAAACATGGCGCCATTTATTGTTCTGCTCATGCCAAGGAAAATATTAGCTTTGTTACAACGGCATCCACAGATTGTTTCTTTCAAACGAGTCCTAACTGCAGTAGTGAGTTTCAAACGAACATGCATACAACTATAGTTTTTAAGCACTTTCTTTTTTAATCATTCCAGGTGGATTAGACCTTATCCACAGTTCCTGGCTCAAAAAATAATTTAAAGCTAACCTTAAATGTTATGCACACAGAGCTGACAACACACTCCCCAAAATCATCAAATAAACAAAAAACGAAACACAGAGCTGCCCTAGTGCTTCCTCTCTGTTTCAGGGGGTTTAAGTAAGGAAAGCATCACCAAGATGCTGCTAATAATTTGTATTGATCAACTGAACAGAGTCAGTGTAGCTAATGACACAACGGCATGAGGTGTAAGAGTTTACTGCTCAGAAGCATACAGAATAAAACTGCAAGAAATAAAAAAAATAAGCAAACAAAAGATTGGTCTAATAATAATTGAACTTTATTGATCTCACATTGGAGAAATTTATCTCCGCATTTAACCCATTCCCTTGGGGAGCAGTGGGCTGCCTTCGTGGGGCTATTGGGGAGCAATTGGGGGTTAAAGGTCTTGCCCAGGGACCCAGAGTGGCATTGTGTGGTGGTGGGGCTCAAACTCAGAACCTCAGGATTCCAAGCTCTACACCCTAACCACTAGTCCACCATTCCCCTTAGATCCCTCCCTCCCTCTCAGGTCTGTTAACATGATAAATGTTTCTGACGCATTTAGAAATATATTGAAATGTAGCTTTCTGATAAGGTTGTAAAAAAAAAAAGCCTTTCTGTTTAGAAAAAAGCACATAGAAGCATAACTTATGTTTGTAGAGTTGCACCTGTATCGACTACAACACCTCTGGAGCAATGTCCAATGGAGTGCTGAGGGCAAAGGAAAGATGTCTGGCCACAAATGTCAACAATGGGTGGTGAGGTTGCTTGAGGACCCAGATGCTGAGACGAGTGAAGCAGAGATGAGTTCTGACAGATTTAATTGAAGAACACAGGCAAAAACAGAGGCACCAATCCAAAAATCCAACTTAAAATGTTAAACAAACCAAAAAACCATGGAGACATCCGGGGAAAACGAGCATGAAGGAGAGCCAGGGAGAGACGAGGTGAGAAGACAATAACAGCGACGACAAGGGACCAGCACTGAGTGACTGCAGACGTGGAGTATTTAAGGGGAACAGAACAAAGGATGGACTAATGAGCTGAATAAGGAGCAGGTGTAGGTGGAATCCAAGAAATCCAAGGTGAAAGAAAACAAGCACAAGGGGGCAACAGAGAGTAACTAAAGAATGCTTGCATATAATGGTAAATAAATCAAAGAACATAACAGAACAACTGATAACAGAAAACGGAAAACTCAGAGTCACAACAAATGGGAAGAACCATAACAACAATGGACTATCATCCTTGGAGAAAGCTTCAACACCATATCACCAGACAGTCACTGCCTACACACTATGAAGCACATTACCTGCACAGCATGCATTTATCAAGTTTACCATGAGCCCCCTTGTGTGTCACAGTATCAATGTAAGAAATGTGTTGGCATCTTTCCTACATATAAAACTGTCCCCAAACGGAATCATCAAAGAGGAAAATTATCCGAAATGCACCAGCAAACGGAAAGAAAAAAAGTTGATGGAAAGTTCCCCTCTCAATTACTTTAACCAGTTGATTTGGGACATTTACACAGCTTTTCCACCAAAAGTGTTTCTGCTTCATACACTATATAAATCTGTTTTATAAAGCAGTAAGTATTTATATTTTTTTATTGTGCTTTAGTATTTTATTCTTGGTGCATACATTACACCGATGTACAAGAGAATATTTTAAAACAGGCTATATCTATACAGTTCAGGGAACAAAAACTTGACTGAAAAATATCCCTGAAACTGAAAATAGCATGATCCTCGTATCCATTACCTGTTAGACAAAATAATTAGTCTTAGAATCGAAAAAAATAAATTATTGTTTTTAAAATATTCTGCTATATAAAATCCTGAAATACAGCTGGGAGAGCAGCTCATTTGCACAGCTGTGCCAGTTATAAATGCATAAGTGTGGCGTAATTGACTGGTTTATGCGGTACACTAGGAGGAGAGACAAAAACACATTGTTGTCCTAATATGAATCTAAATGCTCCCGCCTCTACACCTCTCCTGGCTCAGACGTGGATATCTGAGCAAACAAAAACCATCTCCATGAGAAAATACAATCAAGTATTTAGATGTTAAATTGAACAGGGCAACAACAGCCTCACATTGGTTGCGGCACGCTTTGAGGTTTTGTTCTAGATGCATTCATCACATAGATATTTACAGCATTTAATTGTTTAAATGTTGGTGAAAACACCAAATTCATATACCTTGCTCTGTTGGAAAATTAAAGGTAGAGAAATTGTATTTCAGCAGCTTCAAGCCACAATCAGATTATTCATGATAAATTGATTATTAAAATAATCATTAACACATTTGATGATGCAGTCAAATATTTACCTAAACGGTACACGGACTGCCGTCTGCTGAAAGTATAACCCACTTACAGCAGTAATTAAGACAAAACTCTACAAAAATAGATATCTCTCTCGCTCTTTACATTGTTAAAACTATATTATATATAGTTTTTATTTAGTTTGAGCAAATTTTAAGTGTTTAAAACTTAGAAAAGTGTATAAATAGTGAAGAGTGAAACGAATAAAATAAACAAATACAATACTATACTGTTAAGTGTTTTTACAATATAAATAAATATAAAGCTATGGACATTTTTACAGTAACTGAAATGTGAAAATAGCAGAAGCATCAGAGATGTGCAAAAAGACAGCAGCATGTTATTTAACTGACTAAAACAGAAACAGTGCAAAAATCAGCATGAATGTAACAACTTATCGAGGTTGTTGGGAACAGAGATGGTTAAAAAATCTTACAGCTGCTGAGAGGAAGGATCTGTGATGACGCTCCCTGGTGCATTTAGGATGTAGGAGTCTGTCACTGAAGGAGCTTCCAGTTCTTCAACAGCTTCATGCATGGGGTGGGAGACATTATCCAACAGATATGTTATTTTAGTTAGGATCCTTTTGTGTCCCACCTCTTGTACTGAGTCCAGAGGGCATCCAATCACAGAACTGGCCTTTTTGATCAGCTTCCTGATCAGCCGGCCATCCTGAGTACTGGCTTCCTGATAAGCCACTGCTCCAACAGACAGCTCCATAGAGGATGTCTGATGACCCAACAGAGTTATTATCACTCATTCTTCCCACCTGTGCAGCAACTGCTCCCCTCACTATTTAACCAGACCTCTAACAGGTACCAGCCAAATTATTTAAAAACCTCACAGCAATAGATGTCTAGTGCCCCTTCCATGCCTGATTGCATGATTCTGACCTTACTTTCGCCTCATCGATATCATACTTTTGCCTTGCCCTTGCCGAACTATACTGAGCTTTCACATTTTTTGACATAACTTGGTTTTTGCCCTCTGATTACTAATTTTCACCTTCCCCTCAGTTACCTCCACCTGATTCTAGGCTCTTCGCTCTGACCCTGTGTGTACCATGACCGGCGAGTTCTGTTTTTTTTCCCTCGGACGCAAAAATGGAGAATCCGCCTCTGAGTTTCTTACCCTGCCTATTTATTCTTGTGGAGAACATGTTCTACCTCAAAGCGTTACAAGCCAGCATTGATGTCACCACTGAACCAAGCACTATTCCGTGTGCTGTTGTAGAACCAAAGCTCTGTCTCCTCCTAAGTGGTTTTATTTATGTTTGTTTAAAACACTTTGAGATCCAAAGCAGCAACTAACCTGAGATCTCTCTTCCTCGGAGGTTCCCGCTGCTGATTGGGTTTCTTCTCACTTTGAATTCAATAAATTTTTTATTGATGTTTGGTTGAATATTGAGTCCTCAGTCTGGTTCATTACAGAAATATAATCTGTCTTAAGATGGACCCATCACCCCCATGGAGGGCAATTGTTGGCAACTCTAATGCTCGGTTAGACGTTGGAACGAGTGAAATAACCTCTATGCTGTGTAGTTTATCAGGCCCAGGTCTGATCATGTTTCTCCATAACAGATTCCTACTCTTGTTTCTCATGGTACAGAGATGTGAGCTGCGGTTAACCCCTCTTTAGGTGTTTAAAGGTGATCCAGATCAATGAAAGGCTTTCCATACTCATTTTGAGCTGCAACCTTCTTCCTTCTCCACTGAACATTCCAAAGGGGCCAATGTGATTTCACTACTCTCTGGCTAGGTTACACATTTTCCCAAGTTCAAAATAATTAACATAATGCCATTCCCCAGGCAAATCTGTTTATATTATTATAACTTAAACGTTTAGCAAGGCTACTTTAAATAACAGAGCACAACAAAAGAAAATTTGAAGAGCTTTATCAATCTTCATTAGCTATAGCCATATAATATGAAAAACATACAGGGTCATACTAGACACACAATAGATAATCTTAATACTCTGGTTAAAATGGAATGGATATAAAGAACAACAGCGATAAGATAAATAGATAAATCAAGATTCAGTTATTCCTACAGTATATTAAACAAACATTGCTAAGAGCTGAGCTTTTAGTTTTGTCTGAAAGATGGAGATGGAAGATGACATTATTAGTTTTAATCAAGCTCATTTCATATCTGTGGTCCGCTGGACACAATGCTAAAGGTCGAACATTTTGATTTTCATTTCTTTATAGTAATTCATTTTTTATTCCTAGCGGTATAGTTGTGCTTATGAAAACAGATTGGAATGAGGTTGCATATTTTATCGTTTAGTTTGTGAACAGTACATTACACAAACTTTTTTTTAAAGTAGTTATACTCGCTAAGCCTATTGGTGGACAATCATTTTAGTGGAAAAAGTGTTTTAGATGGTTTGAGAATGTGTTACATCATATGATATTACAGTATTGTAAATAAGGTTCAAAATGAACCAAGTAAAAAATTTTAAAAAAAGTAGCATATTTAGATAGTTTAGTTGTAAGTTCATAAATTTGTCTTTTAAAGTTAATGAACTTAATGAACTTAAGTGGATCCCCAGGAATTTTGTAGAATAAACTTTTTTCCGTATTTTATCCATTTATTTTTAATAAAATTGGTTGTTCTCTGGTCCCTTGTGTTCTTATGGCCCCACTTTAAACAGCTTTATGTGAAGATCTAAACTTCAGCTAATACCTACTAGTTTGTAATTTCCCAAAAATTATACCTTTGTAGAGCCTGAAGAAAAGTTTAAACATAACTATAAAATGTATCATCTGTTTTTTTGATATATATTTTTCTCTGTCGATTCAATTCAGTTTATTTATGTAGTGTCAATTCACAACACATGTCATCTCAAGGCATTTTACGGAGATAATTCAAACAGATCATACATTCAGAATGTTTAAAAGTTGTTTATCTAAGAAAAACCAGCTAATTGGATCGACTCACTGACTCTTCAGCAATCCCTCAAATCAAGCATGCTTGATTCTACAAAATTCCTGGGGATCCATTTTGATGAGATCCTTAACTTTAAAAGACATATTTCTGGGCTTACAACTAAACTATCTAAATATGCTGCTTTGTTTGTTGTGGAGAGAAATACTCCCTTTTAACAGGAAGAAACCTCCAGCAGAACCAGGCTCAGTGGGAGTGACCATCTGTCTTTTTGAAAAAATTTTATGATTTTCTTTGCCTTTGCATTCAACTTCTCCTGCTTGTCAGTCTCAGCTTGGGAACACATGGGGACGCTTCCAGTGGAGAGAAGGATGTTCATGTTTTCATTGATGTTTATATCATATCATTTACAGTTGAGTGATATAAATGAATAAATACAATGAAAAAGCTCAGGATTGTGTGCTTTTTAATGACACAAAATATGAAAATTGTTAAGGGAGATGAATATGTTTTTAAGGCACTGATGGCATTCCACTGCTTAGCTGCAGCTGCATACCCACTGACTTTACTTTACAGTGTTAATGCAAATGAAGTGAGGATAGGTAAAACATCTTGCATTTGCAGGGTGCATTTAAAATAAAAATTGAAAGGCCACTTGAGTTTAACTCTGAGTTGAATTAATATAAACACAGAATTTATTGTTCTTATAATAACATAGAAGCATTAAACTTATATTATGCTCCTATTTCTGTAGTATAATTCTCATAATTATTGGCTTGATATTACAATCCATCATATCATGTCTCTTTAGCTTGTAGCAGAAAACCATCATAAAGAAATAGAGGTCCTATAGCGTTGCCTGCAAGTGGACTGAGGGTTATGAAGGGACCCACGCTGCCCCTGCCAGACTGATGATGAAAACAGCAAAGACGTAAAGTCGGAAAGTCTGCCTCTCACTTTATTTGTTGGAATGTGTGTAATAAATAAATAACAGAAAAAAATCAGGAAAATATCAGCCAAGTTCAAAGCGTATCTAAAATAAGATTAAGCAGCAATGTCAGATAATTTTATCATAATCACCGTCATATCAGTTATTTCTTTGCTCTGTCTATAAATCTTTCACTCTCCATCTGTCGATTCACACTGCAAAAATGTAAATCGTTTTTTTATTATTTGTAACAAATTAGTGTTCCTATTGCTGGCTTTGTTGTGGACAGCCATGTCTAACCATATGTTGCTTGTACACTTGTTCGTTGCTCTGTTCGAGTTGATCACATGTGACATTAGGCTGTTAGACTGTGTGACAGCCACCATCTTAAGTATCATTCTATTTTATTTCATTTCCCTTCACATTGGTTAAACCAGTTTTAACTTTTATTTGACCCAGGTTTTAGGAAATGTTTGGATAATATCATGACGCTGACCATGGTGCTGAAACAGCCTATCAACAATTATGCCGCTGGATTATAGACAGTTGGCTGTTTAACCATAAATACATGTTGGCTGTTTAACCATGAATTAATGGCAATGTCCATGGAGCTGAAATAATACAACGTGTTTAGCAAACCATCATAACTCACTCTCTTTGTTCTTCCTGTCTGCCTGGTTTAATAGCCTGCCTGGCTAATAGATGATCAGTTGAGTCATACATGATTTCACTGTGCAGGGTTAGATTTACTTTGTTATATCTAATAGATTTAACAAATTTAAGAGCAAACTGTGGCTACCTTTTGATTTATGATTTCCCTTCATATTTTGGTTGTTCAGAGTGTGTTTCTTTTTATATTCTATCTAAATTATTCAGACCATTTTTGGCAGCAGCCATGTTTAAATTTGCCTTTAGTTTGTCAAAAGCTGAGCCAGGGTTCAAGTTCCTGTTGCAATTTAGTGTCCAAAGCTGGCGTCTGATGGATCAAAAAAAAACTGCACTTTAGTGTAGTTTTAAAGGAAAAGTCTGATCATATTCAGAATTAAAACTTCGGAAAGTACTTTAAATATGAAATTATTACATACTGTTCAATAAATAAAAAGTGTTTTTTCTCTGGTCAGAAGTTCGATGACAAATCCTCCCTCTTCAAATTGGCAATCCAACGGCAAACCCGCCTTGGAGGATTTCGAATTGGAAAAGTGAAATAACAATTTTTTTTTTCACTTTTACCTGTTTTATTACAACATCCAACAGCCATGCACGTGGGCATTGTCAGTTTAACTATAGCTCCTGCAAATTTCAATGGTGAAGTCTTCTCAAAATCTTAAATAACTGTTGTGGATTGCATAAGTGTCTAGTAGCTCCCCTTGATTTTGCTTGTAAAGCGGGGAGAATGGCCCTAAGCTTACCACACCGTGATGTCCCTGCCAGAAGATGTCAGGAGTGAGGTGTTACTATAATAGGGGAAAAATGGCTGGTCCCAGAGTCACTGATTGAAAAAAATAATTCAAATTTTTATTTTTTTACTGGTTAACACTAAATTCATTAAATCACTGTGAATGTATTAGTTTAAGGTATAAATAATGATCCACTGATCAATCCTTGCTGGCCGTACTTTTCCTTTACACTTGATCAGTGGTTCTGAAGAAAAGAAGTCTGCAAAGCTTAATGACAGAAGTCCTGAGATGAGCCATAAGAAAAAAAAATTTCTGACCAACCAGGGTTGAAGAGTCAGTTTTCAGGGTTAGTTTAGGAGTCCAGTTATTTTCAGAAGAAGAACAAGTTAGTTGAGTTCTTGACTAAAGTGAAAGCTGAGGTGCTGAAGAACTGAAGTTAGGTTTCCAAGAAGACTGGCCATCCAATGGCTGACCATTGTGTTTCTTAGGTCTAGTGTCGGAACCCAACTCCAGTACTTTTCAGAAGAAGGGAGCATTGCACACATTTTGTTAACTTTATTTGTCATTTTCTTATATTTTGGTTAAAATGCAAATGACTAACTTATTTTTCTATGAGTTGCCAGTATCCTTTCTAGTTGCTGCTTGAGGGCTGCAATAAGCTCCAGCTTTCTTCTCCTTATTTGGTCGTTGCATCCTAATAAGCAGGTCACACCACTTGTTGTAATGAGAGGGGAAATTTGTTGTCATTTGTTTAGATCTTATTTGTTTTGTATAGTTTTGTTAATATTTTTTTTTATTTAAATAGTACTTAGTTTCTGGCAAGTATTTGTCTGTTTAATTCACTTCATTTGTTTGCTAGCCAGTTATCCCACTTGTGTGTCAACAGTGGTCTGATCAGCCACTATTTAAGTTTCCCTCGTCTTGTTTGATAGGTCATTTTATGCATGAGTTCTTTCTGTTACAGTAGTTCCTGAATTGAAGTCTGTTTTGTTGACCACTGTTTATAATTTTTGAACACTTTTTTAAAATAAATTGAGACCTTTTTGAAAACTTTCAGTGGTTTTCTTGCTTGTTTGAGCAAATCCCTCACACTCTTCAACAATGCAAAAAAATAAAATAAAAATAAAACTAGAGAGAGGGATTAGGGTTCAATCAATGTAGTGAAAGAGTATATTAAAAGTAGTGATGGTGAGATGAAGCCTCATAAGGGATTGAACCATCTGGCCAAATTGCTTCAACGGCCCCCACAGTTCATGAAGCTTCATTTGAACGTGTCATCACCTACTGGTGCAGTGAATAACTACAGTTAGAAATATAATCTGTGATTTTTTGCAATTGTTTTTCTTGTTTTTTTGTTTTTTTTTCCAATTTAAGTTCCTTTGAAATAGTAAATGATTGGTGAGTATAATAAAATCTTTTATAAGATTTTTTTGTGTAAAATATTATTTTAGTGAAATAAGCTCAAGCAGACAATGAAAGTGCTTGTGCAAAGTAGTCAAGAAAAACAAAATGAAAGGTGTCACTCATTTTATTCAAACATAATAGTTTTTCCACAGTGTTCGGTTTTAATTGGGTTGGAAGTTATGTGTTCAACCAATCTTTTGGCTAAACCAACCAATCTTATTTGGCAGTGTTTTTACCAAATCTATACTAGGGAGAACCAATACAAATTGGTCACATTAGTGAGAATAGTTAAGTATTATTGCCAGAAAGCAATACTACTTCACACTAATGTTACAACTGTAACCACTTGCTTGATTTTGATCATTAGATTGTTTAATCTAACCAAAATAGTTTTAACCAACTAGATTGGTTGTTTTTTCAATCAATCTATTCTTAGGCTATCCAAAATCTATCCTACTGACAGCAACTCAATGCAGTACCAGAAGTCACATTGATTGTGAGTATTATAACAACATTATTTTAAAAAATCACAGGCTTTTTATACTCAGATTTAGTTGAATTCAGTCTTATAATATATTTTTTGGCTGTCACTGAAATAAAAGTTCGAAATATTTTGCTTTCATGGCTCTCTGAATTAAAAGAGTTCCCGACCCCTGCTCTACATGTATAAAAAGTCTCTCAAAGGTCTGTGATTGCACCTAGGCACTAGAAATAAATTTGGGTTTAAATATTCCTGTTTGAGGATTATATGTATGTGTCTAAAAGGGTTGCTTCATGTTGTCATATAGCTGCCTTTAACACAGGCCCAACCCTATGTGTCCGAGCAGTATAAAAAGGAACAGCCAGGGTGCTTACAGCAAACCGGCTCATGTATCATGAAATAAATGATGCTGTGTGAATAACACTTACCTTAAAGCTTCAATGATGATTTTAAATAGAGAAGAAACATATCTCTGGCCGACAGAATTCACATAGGTCAAGAAATAGCACAGGTCATGTGAGGACATAGCAGGGCATGTCCTGAAAGTGACATATCAGATTGAATGCAGACAAAATGACATGCCAAATGTAACAAAATGCTTATTTTGAAGTAAAAAAAAATGCAGACCACACTTTACAAAATGACAGGAAACAATTGGGATTGACTCCGGGGGCTGACTAAGGCTGAATCCCAAACCGCCCACTAAGCACTAACCATTAACTATCTAGTGTCTCTCCCAATGAAGTCTCACTCACTGCTCTGCAAGGTGCCTTGATTGAAGGTGGGGGAGTATAAACAAGAATAGGATGGCTTCTTCCCTCCAACAGAAAATGCAAGCAGTCATTGCTATTGTAACACAGTGATGCCCCATGTTTGTGGCCGTAGCTCTGTGGGCTGACATAAAATCAAACAATCGCCGCTATCTTGAAACAAATGTATATGGTCAGATAAAATTATTTCAAAGCGGACCTTCCCTTTTGGAATTTATTATGGTTTTTTTTTTCATGTACCTGACCTGTGATTTTATGACAGAGCAATTGTCATGGTCTTAGAAATTGATGTCTGTTATGATTACTCATTTAACACATTTCACACACCTGCTTAGCTCCGCCCAGTTCTCATTAATCCATCTATGTATTAACAGCCTTCAGACCAGTCATCAGTGTCAGATTATTCTTGAGCCGTTGGGAAGAACTTTTTCCACTTTTAAAATTGTTTGGTTTTTTCTCCATTGTCATTACACTGTCACAACTACAGAGGAACTCATTTAATTCTCTGCATTTAACCCATCCCCTTGGGGAGCAATGGGCTACCATTGTGCAGCCCCTGGGAAGCAGTCTGGGGTTAAGGGTCCTGCTCTGGGAGCCAGAGTGGCAGTCCTCTTGAATGTACTCAGAACCTCAGAGACCCAAGCACAATGCTCTAACCAATAGGCCCTAACTCCACCTAATTATTCTAGTGTTCCTGCCTTCTGATCACCTGATCCTGACCTGTTCTGCCTCTCGACCTCAGAGCTAGCCTTAACACGTCTGATCTGTTTGCCTGACCTGTCTTCTGACTCCTGTCGGATTTCTGCCTGTGTACCATACCTGGAACTGTGACCCGACTCTGTCCTAAATTCTCTCTCAGCACCTCATCAGATCTCTGACCTGTTGGCTCTGACTCCCGAGGACATGACCAACATCGGCTTTGGCTTCGCCCACTGGATTATCCTGGCTACATTTGTCTGCTCGGCTCTAATCACCTGCCTGTCCTCTGACCACCGATTCATCAGCGTCTGGGACTCTCTGCAGGGTGACACTCACTCTCTCTGTTCAGTCCGAGCACTCCCCCTCTTGTCTCTTACTGAACTATGAGACCATGTCAGGGACTCACAGGCTTGTTATCATCTAGTTCCAGAAAGACGTGGTCAATAACCTGCTGTCTCCTACTGTAGAGGTTCCTGCCTCCGGCTCAGTATACAATAAATGTTTTGAGAATTCTATCTGTTTGTCCGCTTTGAATACTGGTTCTTTCTGTTCTGAGCTTGACAGCAATGAAGATGCAGCAACCAGTTCAGCATTAGGGTGCAATTACACCCTATGCCGAATTCCAGCAAGCCTGCAATTATGCAGAGTCACTATTTAACGGCTAGAAGTTCCACACGCCCTACCCACTATGTGGTTTGCATTGACACTTAATGTGGCGCACCCTCCATGGGAACGAGCAAACGGAGGCCTTGTGCTCAGGGTAAGTTTTTAGGGGCAGGTTTGGGATTGGGCCATAGCAAAGGAAGCGTAACCAACTGCCATTTGCTGATGTCATTAACCTGTTCAAATATATGTGTGGAGTTATGTCCAGATGGGGGGACAGAAATAGCACGTAGGTCAAGCACATAGGATGGCTTTATGTAAACATATCACCAGAATGATTGATAATTAGGAGGACCATTTATTTTGATGATCCAGCTGGAAAAAGAAAATCCTCCACTACACCTTTAATGGATCTTCTGCAGATGTTGCATGACCCACATATTATCATTTACATTTAATCAAAGCCAAAGCAGACAGTTATGCCATTACAATGTGTTAGCTTTATCAATTAAATCAAACTGCAGCACATTTTAGAGAAAAAAGACTATTCTCAATGCATTCTTTAAACAGGCACAGCTCTGTTTTAAGGCTGTAAATGTTATCTTTGTTATGGCTGTTCTTGCTGCTTAGATTTTTCCAAAGCTGCTCATTAAAATTAAAGAAAAAGCTGCCATTTTGAACCCAGCAGAGAAAAACAGTTATGTTTATCCTGCCCATCTTTGATTATTTAAGTCAAGTAAGTTGGAAGTGAGTAGCCTATAATCAAACAAGACCAGCAACCTGCCCTTCTTTTACCGTACACTTCCAATGGAGAGATGAGGCATTCCTTCTCATCCTACAGAGAACAATGAAAAACAGTGACATCTGGTGACCAATTAAAGCCAGTGCAACAGACACTGGTATGGCTTCAGTTCCTTAGCAGTAATAAAAGAAGTACCAGAAATAATACTGGGTTGTTGATAAATTGACAAATAAGAAGAAAGTGGGTGCACCATGACACAGAGTCCTGAACTGGGTCGGCTACCCATATAAAATGTACATCTACGGGTAGAAAAAAAACCCATATTATTTCACGAGTGCGTGGGTATATATGATAGAGTTACAGAATGAATTAAACTTATTTACAGTTTCTTTTTTATTAACTGTACATCTTGAAAAATAAGTTTATTTAACAATGTTACAATAACCGTAACTTTTTCAGCAACGAGGAAAACCTACTTACTTCAATTTCCATGCATCCATTTTCTGACACACTTTTTCCGGAGTGGGTCACGAGGGGTACTGGTGCCTATCTCCAACTTTCTACAGGCGAGAGGCAAGATACACCCTAGACACTTCGCAAGTCCATTACAGGGCAGGATAGAGACAAACCACTCACACACACTAAGGAGAATTTAGAGAAGCCAATTAACCCAACAGTCATATTTTTGGACAGTGGAGGAAGCCAGAGTACCCACAGAGAACCCATCCATGCTCAGGGAGAATATGCAAACTCTATGCAGAAAAACCCCGGGCCAGGAAATGAACCCGCAACTTTCTTGCTGCAAGGTAGCAGCGCTACCCACTGTGCCAGTGAGCAGCTCTTAATCCTATTTACTGCCATTAATCTGTGAGCTCAGCATGCACTGGATGTGATCGTGAGGCAGTGTTCTTTTCTGCCTCTGTTATTGTAAACAGCTGTGTGTACACTTTGTGATCATGGGTCAGCTTGCACTTTATTATTTACAGGTCTGTGCAGTCCCGGCCGGGTTTTAAATGGGGATATTTGCGGGTTACGGTTCAGGTCTCGGTTCTGAACTCTAAAGGTCCGTGCGGATACAGTTTAGAAAAATCGGACCTGTACGGGACTCTGCCATGACACTCTAAACATGAATCATGTGAAAAGGATGTTTGATCAAAGCTAAATTATACTGTTTTAAATTATTACACTTTGAAATGAATGACAAAAGCTATCAAGCTGTAGCCTCATTTAACGATCACTTCATGACTCCTAAGTAGACTAAAAGCCCCTCGAACAAGCATACAACAACAATATTCCATTATTTGTTCAATGGGCTCTATGCACAACTCCACTACTTCCTGAATTTAAGGCAGCTCTTTATGTTCCTGTCTTTTTCTACTGAATGAACTGATTAATCCAGGCGTGCCTGACCTAAGTAACCATGGCCAGACACACCTTGATTAATCATTCCATCCAGTAATGAAAGACAGGAAATAAAAGAGCTACCTTAAGTTCAGGAAGAAGTAGAGCTGTCCATAGAGCCCATTATTCATTACTTCAGCGTAAGCATCTCAGCTCAGTGTTTCATAGTTTTGTCACATTACCACATACTTAAGTGTATGTAATTTCAATATCTATAAAAATAATGCAAGTTTGTTTGCATTTGTAAAATGGACAATGAAAAAAAAAAAGTTTTTAAATTTTCTCTTTACATAAAACAAATAGAAGGTGTTGTAGGCATTCACATTCATCAACTGCGACTCAATATTTCCCCAAACAATCCGATTGTTTCCCCCAAACAATCTCTGATCTTCTGGCATATCTCTCTGCAAGCTTATCTAGAAAACATATATTTGTTGCTCATTCACCTTTAACACATAAGATGTTCTTTAACACATAAGGAATGTCTGTCAATGTTCAAGTCTTGCCACTGATTCTTAATTGGATTAATGCAGAGTTTGAATGGACCATTCTAATACATCTCTGAAGAGTTGAAGTTAAATTCAGCCTCATAAGTAATAACTTTGCATAGCTTAATATTGTGGCTTTGAACATGTTGATCCAAATCCTGACAGAAGAAGTCTCTTTGAGAACAACAGCAGAACTTTGGGCACAAAACAATGTTTCTCCAAAGTTCCTCCTAGCGCAGTAGTGGTCTAAGTAAAAGATGGGTAATTATTTACTATGTTTGAAGCTTTTCCTGTATTATTTAATATTAAAAAGTAGATTTTGATGAAAGAAAAAAAAAAGAGTAAATGTTCACTTACTTGTAATGTGTGCAGCATGACTGCTATTATATATCATTATAATATCATTTGTGAGCCTCATTAGTTTGTTTGCCTCTAGAGAAAGTAGAGGGGAGCTGTTTTGTTATTCTTTTTATTCTCCTTATTCTTTTGAGAAATTTAAATGTTTATAGAGGGCTGTGCTCCATTATAGATTTTTTTTATTTTTTTTATGCAGTTTTCAATAAAATCTGTTAACGGTTTCCCAGTGTCATTATTTTAAGGTTTTCCTTCAGGAAATGCATTTCTAAATGCTTGTATATTGTGTTCAGATATGTTTTACTTTCTTCTCAGCTAAAATGAGACATTTTGCTTTAAAAGCAGAGCATCCAGCTGTAACAGGAGGGGGAGTAATAAGGAGGGGAAGATGTATGTTGAGAAGGAAGCAGAGATAACAGGTTGTTCTTTAGCAAATGTACAACGTCAGTAAAAAACAAACAAAAAATAAATAAATAAATTATATATATATATATATATATATATATATATATATATAATTTTTCTTTAAGTCCTTTGAATTTATTTTGTTATTTTTTCTACTAAGAACAATGAAGATTTTGCACTTTATGTTTAATTACAGGGCCAATAACAGGGGCTATATGACTAGTTCTACAGGGGCCCTGTCCCCTATTGGCACCCGTCTAAAAGCGCCCATGCCCCAGCATTTGACATGACAAACACAAAATTCATGTTTTTTCAGAGCCAGATTTTGCGTATTTTGTGGAGAAGGCAAAGTTATGAGCTCAGGAAGTAATTAGACAGCGTCTGTCCAGCATTTTTTATCTAAATATTATGCTTAACCATAAATAATGAATTCAAACGGCACAGATAAACAAATATATGTTTATTTTTATTAGTGTGGAAAGGCCTTCGAGAAAAATCAAACCTTTCTTTAGGCATTCATTTTGAAAGTACAGATGTGCCCCTTTAGCTTCCTGTTAGTGAAATGAGATCTAACTTTTCTGGCTACTATGTCACTGTCAGACTAAGTGGGGCTGAAAATCAATGGAAACTGTACTTTTGAAATTTATATGAAGTAAAATTTTAAAATCTTATATGAATTTCATTCCACCTCACACACTGCAAAAAATGTAAATCTAAATAAGTAATTTTTTCTTGCAGTGGGTGCATTTTTTCTTGAATTAAGCATGGCCGGAGCTAGATGGGGGGCCAGGGGTGGCCATGGTCACCCTTAGCCAATCATTGGCCACGGCTGTGGCCATTGTTCCCCCCCCTAATAATCAAGTGGAATATTCCAAACAATACTTACTATTTTTTCATATATTCATAATTACTTGATAACAAAAGCACTGTGGTTAATTATGCACATCAATATACTAACATTAAAGATAGTAAGTACAGAATTCCTGCTCTTTTCAGAACTAGATTTTGTGTTATATGGGGTAAAGAGAAAATGATGTGTCTTTGCATTCATCTAGAAGTCTTTAGTGAAATCACAGATAAATAACTAACTTTCATAAAAACCCATTAAATAATCAATTTATGTAGAAAATTTATGCAAGTAGGTAAGTAATGATGATGGAAAAGATGTTCGCCCCAGAACACAAACCTGAAAGAATTTGATCCACTTTACCTTTTATCTAAAAAGCATGGATGTTTACATATATGCATCTATTTTTTAGCAAAGGATGAAGGAAAGTATAGTTTGTCTTTATTTAGAATATATGGAGGTTTTGCTCATTCATTTTCCTGTTGGAACAGCCTAGATTGACCCTGAGGTTCTGGTGCTTATTCATTTTAAGCGCATATTATCTAATTGTCTTATTTTAAGAGTAAAAATACTAATTCCATTGGCAAATTACCTCATTTACCTACTCAAATTAAGGCTAAATTGTTTTAAGACACTTTAGCTCATTCTTAGATCAGTTTTGCAGTGCATTATTTAAAAAATGTGTGTCACTCTTTCACATAAAGTAAATTTTGTGGATCTAACTTGTAATTATATGTATTAAGAAACACCAACTATTCACACACATGCGCTCTCACAACTGCTACAGGTTTTAGCAGCCATCTCTCTTACCTTGCTGCTCGCTGCTCCGTGCAGAGGGAGACTCTTGGATGCCCTGATCATCAGGACTTTTCCGTTTCTTCGACATCTGCTGCTCCGCGGTCTGGTGTTGGAGTGATGCGCCCGCCGAATCGTATATATATCTACGCGTATCTGTTGATAGCGTGAGATACGTTTGACCGGCGGGATATAAAACACATCCAACAGTCTTTGGATGCCAAGAACAGAACCGAGAAAAAAATTCAGCCGCATTCATTCAGATCCCGCCTCTGCTGTGAGCCTCTATCGGCGCGCAAAGTTGCCGAGCACCGGCCAAGCGGGCATCTGGAGACGCGGCAAGGCATGGAGCCGATCAGCTCTTTGAGCAACGCACTGATAATCGGACAAGATGATTTCACAGGATTGTCCACGGCCTATTTTTCCTTCTGCTTTTGGCCAGATGAGATGAAAAAAAAATATTTGTATCCAAAGAGATTTTGTGGATCACGTGTGTGGCGCTCGGATTATGTTTGGATTCTGGTCAGATGGATATTACGCACTGACTGCAATGTTGATCCGCGTCTTAAAAAAAAAAAAAGAAAGAAAGAAAGAAAGAAACGACAGATTTCCGTCACTACGGATGTGATTAAAAAAAGATGTCTGACTTAAAAGTTTCTGTGAGGTATTTAATTCTTGAATGCCGCGCTTGCGACGTCAGACTCCAGGTCTAATCAGGAGTGACGCACGAAAGCTGCTGGGTGTTTTCAGTAAAAAAAAAAAGGCGGATGGTGGGGGGGTAAACGCAGATTATCTGGTTGCAGTGTTCACTCTTTTAAACACGTAAGGAGCCACTGACCCCTTTCCAGACTGACAGCAGGTGTGCAACGTTTGTTAAAGCGGTGGAAAGCAGAAAAGAGACCCGCTTTATGCGACTACCTAAAAAAAAAAATGACCTGAGGGCCAAAGTAACATAACAAAGAGGTTGGTGCAGGTCCTTTTTGCTGTAATTTTCAACACAGTCACGAAAGAGCTTTAAAGGCATGCAGCAGAAATTTACATAAGCCACTTTCCTTGCTCTTAGAAATGAATCTCATTCGTTTCCTTCCATTCCTCTTCTCTCTCTAAGCTATTTGAAGGATTCCCTCTAAGAGTTAAATTGCACAGATCTTCTAATATTGTTTTTTGACACTTAAATTCTGTAAGAAGAGACACTGATCATTATCTCCTTTGCTGATTTATTTATGCGCACTCTCTGGGTCGGAGGATCGCTTTTTCCATTTACATCTGGTTTAGATTACTGGCGCTGCAGCACCTTTACTGTTAATGTAAAATGTGCACGTTTAAAGTCAGGGGATTTTTTTTGATCTTGTTGCTTTTTTGCATATAACTGCATTTGCATTCATGCATTAGACGGTGTATTTTTTTTGAAGAGAAGGTAAACACGCATTTCTCCTTCCCCATTACTCTACCCTCCTCCCATCCCTCATTCACTGCAGCTACTGACGTCAAGAAATGCTTGCGTCAATGTGCCGTGCTTTGACCGAGAGCGTTTTTTTTTTCATTGGGCTCATAATGGGATTATTAGGCTTGGTGAAATACCCTGCCTTCCTAGCTTTTATAGATTTTTTTTAATATAAATCTCTCCATTTCCCCCTCCCTTTGACTAGAGGAAAAAATAATAATACATGAGGTATATAATTGGCTCAACTAGAAAGGTCGACTTATTTCCTCTATCTAATGATGTTAATGTTTCCTTTGGCCATAACAGTGATGGAAATAATTTCAAAAATAACCATCTGAAACAATACTCTTCAATAATGCACCAACACGGCATGGTAATAGGATTAGTGTAAGAATAATCAGAACATTTACAGTTGGAATCGACTATCAAGGGAACACAAAACCTAAAATGCAGTGTAATGAGAGGAAGAATATTTTATATTTTATTAACGTTACTTTTAAAATTTATTTTAAAATGGTACACCCTTAGCTAAACATTATAGGTAATTATTACACACAACCTTCTCATGATGCTGATGAAGGTTCCCAGTCATCCAGGGCATAGTCGTTCCAAAAGAGAAAATTAAAAACAATCCACCGGACTTTGTTGAGTTCAACGCTATTCCTGACATTTTGAATTGAAAAAGCTTCTTGAATGGGAAGCGAAACGTCCTCAAACTTGAAGACAAAGTCTGGTGGATTGTTTTTAATTTTCTTTCTTCTCATGATAGTTTCTTGAATACCCATTCTTCCTGACAGAACAAGTGATTAACTCAGGTTTGCCCCAAAATACTTTTTCAGCTCTGATGTTCTGAGTTTTATTTTCAAGCCAAATTGCTTTGCCTTATTGTTGATTTGGACTGTCAATTTGCCCTCAGATTATAACTTCCGGACTTAAGATGTTGCCTCAATAATTCCACATAACGTTCTCTCTTGGTGGAGTCACATTTGTAGTTCATGGTTTGGTGGGTTCTCTAAGGCTTGCAAACACTGTAGATTTACTTTAAACAGACCACAGAACATAATCTTTGCTCCCGACTAGCATGCTACTGTTGGAGGGATGCTAGAATGGTAGGGACCTGTCTTTCTTCATTCTATCTTAATTCTCCCACTCTACAGAATTTGTTAGTTCAATCTCTAACACTAACACTCTCTCAACACCCTAACACTATGCTCTCTCTGTTTTTTCTCATAGTAGCTTCATCTGGTTTGTTCCTGATTGGCTGTGACACCATCCTAGAGAGAAATATCAGCTTTGCTTCTGCCATGAACACCTTTGTCTAAACAGTAGATGTTCGAGGTCGGCCTCTTTTTCAGTGTAGTCATGTTTCTTTGACTGTGACTGGCTGGATATGCTTTCTTCATCCTCTGACATAAGAGCTGGCTTGGTGCCGCCCCATGGAGCTGGTTGACAGTTGCCTTTTGTATCTCTGCTTCTATTTCTATCTCGGCTTCTGTCTCCTTGAACCCCTGTCATCCTCAGCAGATGGCCAATCACACTGAGCCTGGTTCTGCTGAAGGTTTCTTCCTCTTAAAAGAAAGTTTTTCCTCTCCACTGTCGCTACAAGCATGCTTAGATTGAGGGATTGCCTTTGAGTCAATGAGTCGATGCAATCAACTGGTTTTCCTTAGATAGAAACCTTTGAATCAATCTGACTGCATGATCTGGTTAACTGTAAAGTGCCTTAAGATGACATGTTGTGAATTGGCGCTATAGAAATAAACTGAATTGAATTGAGTTGAATTGAGTGCATTTGCAAACCTTAGTTTGTGTTCTTTGTGTTAGTTTGTGTTCTTTATTACATAATTCACTCTTAGCAGCTTTACCCAGAATTTACAAAATGAACATACACTCACTTACCTCTGATTCAGGTACAATTGTTCAGGCCCTTGAATCAGCCAGTCATGGAAAATACTCAACGTATTTAGCTCTGTACTTAATGCATTCCTTAACACACTTTAGTCCACTTGATAGCTGCTAGGCGTTACTTAAATGTCACTCTCTAAATAAGTAATATGTCAATCCGTTAGTGGCCACATGTACCCATTTTCTGATGGCAACTTCTAGCACAGTAATGCACCATGTCTAAAAACATGTTTCTGGTTATATTATCTTACTTGAGCATAATAATGAGCTTATTTTACTCCTGTGGTTACCACTGTATATAAAACTCAGTTAGATATGTCATCTTTGAGGTTTAGTTGAACGACAGATTGGTGTCATGACTGTTTGGATAAAAAAAAAACAGCAGCTTGGTGCTATCATGTTTTTATAGACGTTGTACAATCTATGCCAAAGTAAAATAACCCAACTGAGAAGGAAGCAGATGGTCTAACCAGGTGATATTAAGGCTTTCCAAACAAATTGACTGTTAACTCCGTATATAGGATATCAGGAAAGGACTAAAGAATTGAGAAAATCTACTGGTGTTGAATGTGGCAAATTTGATTTCTGCTCTGTTCATCTAGAGCCACATCCCCAAATGCATAGGATGACATAATATGCCCTATTGCTCATCTTGATAAACTGGGCTGTGTGGTGCATCTTAGACGACCTCGGGGGACATAGTGCTTTCCTTTCCTTTCAAGAACTAAGTTGCACAGCATTTTTGCTTTGATTTCCTTTCCGTCAAACCATTAACCTTCTGGAGATACTGGGTATGTGTTGAATTTTATCTGCAGAAAGAGGGACAAACTGTTACCTGAAAGGAACAGTAAAGAAACCAAAGAAAGATAAAAATAAGAATGTTAAAGGTTATAATAATGGCTTGAGACGCGTTAAAGAGCTATACAAACTCAGGCCATTTGATAATAAGGCACACCATTAAGACATATGCCGAGCAGTCAATTTGTCTCTTGTTGCCTCTAAAACAGAATTTAAGCCATCGGCCTCTGAAGATGTATTGTGTTGTGTTTATAACAGCAGATACTTCAGTCTTAACTATTGTGAGGTTGGGCCTATATGGGTTTGTTTCTGTTTTTAACCACAAACTCAGTTAGATGGAATACATTTAGCTAAACAGGCAGTATGACCAAGCTGTTTTCTCCAATTAAATCTATCCAACAAGTAATAAAAAGTCTAATTAATCATTATTACACAACGTTAACTAATACTCTTTTCACAGACAATGAGTCCTTCAATCTTGGTAAAATATTTGCTCAAGTTGTGAGTCACAGTGTATTGACCAAAATATGATAGTTTAAGGAAAAATCTAATTGGTTTTGTTACTATAAAAAAAAAAAAAAAAGATGAAAGAGATTTGCACAGCTATTAAACCTGAAATATAAATAAAAACTCTTATAGGAAGCATCTTGTATTTAGAAAACCCTATCAGATATGAACAAGGCTGCAAATGATTTGGTTTTCTTTGGACAACCAGATACATTTTTTACATAATGTTTAAAATACCCTTTCGTTTGCTTAATGACACGCTCATGTTAAAAAGCTGTGTAGGGACTTGTTGGAGGAAACAACAGCTTGCAATTACATTAGAGCCAGACATAGACAGAGGAGCATAGCTACAGCATTTGTTTGTTTAGATAAAAGGGCAATTAACATCCAAATTACACATGAAATGATTTATTTGACCATACTATCTGTTGGACATTTATGCATGCTAGTGTTTTTTGTTTTATTTGTACCTTATAGTTTGTCCAGAATTGAGTGTCTATCAGTTAAGCATTAAAGAAATCACCAAATTATTACAAATTAACTCTCTTTTAACTACATCATTACAAGGATCTGTACTAAATGAATGAAACACTATAAATCTTATCTACTGTTAGTCCTAGTTCTAAGTGAGGCAATTTAGTTTTATTCTGTTGACTATCATATTGTTTCCAGGCTCTGCCCTTTACAGTCGTTCTCTCTAGTAGATTGTTTTTAATTCCTTCACCATTCCCAGTGCTCTATGGAGGACAAGAAAACAGCTATTTTTGAATTAATATTTAAAAAGTAGGTACAATTAGAAATCCGACTTGAAAAGTGTTTTCTAATTTCATATTTTTAATTGAATTATGAGAAAGGAATTGTAAATTGTATTAATTCATTATGAAATACTGCTGTCTGAAATGTGTTTTCAAATCCTATTTCTAAACAGAGATTCAAAAACCACTGTAGGTCATTGCTCATTGATCATTTTGTGAAACAAGTGTGGCATTCTAACCAATTAGAGAGCTGCTTACATCTGAGTCGCAATCATGATTGGTTTAACTGGTTTTCAGTATGCACAGGGACCAGAAGGCTGACTGCAAAGTAAATGGAGAAAGTAAAGTGAAAATAAATTCAGTTGCGAAAAGGATTTGAAAACGCAAGATGAAAAAGAAAACGGAAACTGACTAAAGGTGCAATAAAAAAAAAGGTATTATTAATCAGATTTATGAATTATGTTTTTTAAATCTGCTTTTAGAAACAGGATATTGTCAGGATTTGGTTGTGGTGTGAGGACCCAAATGCAGAGGCAGGGAGGCAGAGGTGAGTTTCTTGTAGGTTTAATGAAAGGTTAACTAAACACAGAGGCAGCAAATCCAACAATCTAACATGAAAACAAAGTCAAACAAACCAGAAACCATGGAGACACCTGGGGGAAAACAATCACGAGGAGGAGGAGGACTCACAGAGACGGAGTTGGAGGAAGTTAGACGAGGAACCTGCACTGAGGAACTGCATAAGGAGTGTACTTAAGGGAGACTGAAACAAAGAGGACTAACGAGATAATTGGGAGCAGGTGTGAACAGAGCAGAACAGGAAAGGAACTAGGGAAAAGGAGAACACAAGGAGGGCAGCAGAGCGCAACAAATAAAAACCTGAAAACTGAAAAATAACCAGAGAACACGACAAAATAGGAATTGAACCACTAAAACTAGAAAACATGGAGCAAAGTAAAACTGAAAACTCAAAAGAAAACATAACAGAACCAGAACTGTGACAGATACGAACATACATTTTTAAAATGAAGTAATTTGTAATGAATTAGTAAACACTATTTACAGTTTAAGATCCTTTAACAATTAAGTTTAAAATGCTTTTATAATTGGATTTCTAATTGTAAGATCTAATTGTTACATTTGAAATTGATGTTTTCTCTCTCAGTGACTCTCCTGGTCCTCCATTGCACTCTGCATATTGGTAAAAGAATATTTTCACTTCAAGCCTTTTTATTTTAATAAATAATTTATTCTATATCAGCTCACTTTTGCAGATCAATATAGATCTACACTATTTCAATAGTATGTTTCTTTCCAAGTTTAAAGAGCAGCATAGACCAATGGGCCCCAGAGTCACTTTTTATTCTTTATCGATAGATTTCTGTTTGCAAGATCCACAACTCTTACCCATTCTAAATTTGATGCATTACTTATAAAATACTTTAGGTTCATTTTCTAAGAATCAATCATTAAGGGTGGCAATAATTCTGGTTCTAGTGATTTTGTTAAAATAAAATAAAAAACAAAAAAAAAACAATAGTTAATCAAACAGTATTTTTTTTACAGCCTAATATATCTAATCCTGTTAAAGGTTAGATTTTTTTACATGTGTTTTTAAGGTTGTCACATATCTAAAGATCATCCTGTTCAGTTTTGCATCTGTACTCTAAACCAGTTTTCCTGTTTACAGCTCACTACTCTACTGGAGTACAGTTGATTGTTCATAAACAAAAAGTATTCATATCTTTTTGGTTTATTTCCTGTATTTCATTAAATCACATCAACAAACATTGTTCTGAGATTGTCTCAAAAAGATGCAGTTATTTCATGTAGGGAACTCAACAAAGATGTAGAACAGGTTCCTCCAATCAGATTATCACTGCCCGATGCTTGGGGATGCTTTTTTGCCCGTAGGGCTAAGCAAGATGATCAGAGCTGATGGGTGGAGTCTGTTAGAATCTACAGAATAATGGAGACCTGCTGATCATCCAGCAATACAACACTGGTAGTGTTCCTAAATGCCCTCCACTGTGTTTTAGAAAGATTGATGAGCATACCCCAAAAGACAATCAGCTGTAACTGCAGCAGAAGGTTCTTTACAAAGTACCACATCTGGTAGTCAACTTCAGACATTATGTATAAGGTTCCCCATTCCAAAGCCATGATCTAATATGCTGGTCTATCCCTAGTGAGAAAAAACTCTAAGGTCTGAGTTTGTAATGTGATTAAATCTTTCAGAGATGTGAACACCCATTTAAAGCACTAAAGTCAACAATGCAAAAAGGCTGAAAGTAAATGAGAAAACAAAAGATGTTCTCTAAACGTGAACGTCTAACATTTCATGTTGTTGCTTATGACATGGCATTTAATTATTTGCTTTATAACCAAGTGTAATTTAATGTAATATCTCCACTGAATGCATTTATTCTGAAGCAAACCAGGGCTACACATGGCCAGTGTCAAAGAAGAGAAGGATACAGAAGAAATGAAAAGTTTGCTTTTAATAATATAGGAAGAACATATTTATTTCCATTCCAATCAAAGTTTTCATAAGGCAATACTTGGTAAAAACAGAAACAAAATCATTTATTTACAGAGCCTCTAATGATTTCTCATTTACAGTATAAACATTCTTCATTCCTAATTAATATTCTCAGAGCTTTATGATTTCCTGCAATTAATTTGTTCAGTTAAGCTTAATATAAGCAGATCAAAAAGATCAACTAATTGAAAAAAAAAAAATAAATTCTTTAGTAAACGGAGGTTACATCCAAACTGCAACCTGAAGTGACCCAAATCCGTTTTTTTTTTGTCCATATGCAACCTGGATCTGATCTTTTCATGCCAGTCTGAACAACACAGATCCAATTTTTTTCCAATGCGACCCAGGCCACTTGGCTATGTGGTCCTGAATCCGATACGAATCTGATCTTTTCAAATGCGAAATGTGTCTGAACGGCCAGGTCGCATTCATTCGACCTGAAGGCCATTAGTAACCGACATAGGTCACTATTTTGCTTATTGCTACACAGAAACGGCAAGAAAAACAAACACCATGGCGGATGATGAGTAGTATTTTTTTTAACAGTCTTGAAAAGATTGAGGTTTTAAGGTTTGGAAAGATCGTTAGATGCTCTCCAGAACTACCTTCATGTTTACTTCCGTAAACACAGAGCATGCTGGCTTGTGACGTCATTGCGTCCTCTACTGCGCATGCGGGAGACTTATGCTGTATGAATGCAGTTTACACAGGAGATCACATATAAGTTGCATATATTTGGAAATGTGAACTGCAATGCAAAAAAAAAAAAAAAAAATCGGATTTCCCAAAAAAATCGGAATTGAGCATTAAGGCTTGCAGTTTGAACGCAGCCTTTGATTTGTTTAGAGGCAGATTAAAACCTGTTTAACACCCTGACATGCACTTCACCAATCAAAGTCTGGAAGCCCCCTTAAAGTAATCAGTGATGAAATATCTGTAGGAGAAGGTTTAAATTAATCCTGACATACTTTAATCAAAGAGATGGGGGGGAAACAGGGGTCCAAGCTGAGGGCAGCCGGCTGAGGGGTGAGGATTCAAAGTGGGTGGCATCATGCACCTCTGTGACGGAGCTGCTGTCATACATGGGAGAGCCAGAGGGGGGCACTGTGGCAGAGTGAGACAGACTGGGATAGTGGCTGGATGATCCTCGGAGGAACTGGGAGCCCAGGCAGCTGTTTAACCCCCCACCCTGAGACACTGGAGTCAGTGGGGAGTTACTCACAGACCACAGGCTGCTGTACTGACTGCAGAGAGACAAACATGGAGCAGATGAGAAATTCCAGTCATTATTAGTACTGATTAAACCTTTTTTTATCATCCTGATGGAATACCTTATCATATAGTTTGGATCCCTTAATTTTTTTTTACGTGCTTTTATCATCATGCGTTAGCCTGCATGTTACCTTACCTTGCATTGCTCCAAGTGTTTAGCTGGAATTGATCAGAGTAAAATTTTTCATTTTCAAGCCATTATCTTTATTCAGCTTATTCTAAAATGAAGCCACTGAAGAAGCTTTACTTGTCCCCAAAGATCTGACTTATGTCACATTTTAAGTGTTTTGCAAAAGTATTGAATACCCTAAATCTAGCTAACTTCAGACTATTAAAATGTTATATGCTAGAGTAGAGAGTAACTGGTATGCTTTTAATGCGTTACAACAATTTTAGTAAATGAAATTGTAAAGTATGGCATGAGTTTCTACTTATTTCCTCATACTCTGTTACTTATAAATAAAATCCCATTCAATTAATTTATTTTCTTCAGCCTGCAGGAGAACCTGATGAAGAATGGTGTGAAAGAATGTTCTCCAGTCAGCCACAGGGGGGCAGTAATGCCTTAGTCCATCTTCTAGGAACTTCATTAATCATGTCAGGCACAGTTCTTACAGATACTGTATGCATTTAATGTTCTCTTTTATCACATACAATGCAAATAAAATACATGAAACTTTGAGGTGAGAGCGGGATATATTTAAAAAAAGATTTATTTGTAATCTTGTTTTTCTTTTTACATCTCCTATTCTGTTGTTTGTGGAATGGAAATCTTCTTAATTTGCATTGTAGGTACCGGTATATTGATTTTTTAATGCATTTTTTTTCTTTTCCTTTGCAGTCATCTGGCACAGTTTTCTAAGCAGATTAAGTAGATCCAAACAAAGATAAGAACACAGACCTTGTGTTGGCTCCCGAGGAGGAATTGTGGGCCATGGGCATCATGCTGGAATGAGTCGGCATCTGCAGACTGGACCAGTTATCATGGCTCGGGAGCATCGACAAGCTTGTTGAGGAGTTATCCGAGTAGCCAGCTGCAACATAAAGAAGGGGTTAACTGGTTTTAGCTGTATATCGCAGTAGTTAAAACATGTCACATTTTTTTGTATGTATACAGGTGCTGGTCATAAAATTAGAATATCATGAAAAAGTAGATTGATTTCAGTAATTCCATTTAAAAAGTGAAACTTGTATATTATATTCATACATTACATACAAACTCATATATTTCAGATGTTTATTTTGTTTAATTTTGATGATTACAAATGACAACAAATGAAAATCTCAAATTCATCATATCAGAAAATTAGAATATTGTGAAAAGGTTCAAAATTGATGGCCCCTGGTGCCACACTCTAATCAGCTAATTAACTCAAACCACCTGCAAAAGCCTTTAAATGGTCTTTCAGTCTAGTTCTATAGGCTACACAATCATGGGGAAGACTGCTGACTTGACAGTTGTCCAAAAGACGACCATCGACACCTTGCACAAGGAGGGCAAGACACAAAAGGTCATCGCTAAAGAGGCTGGCTGTTCACAGAGCTCAGTGTCCAAGCACATTAATAGAGAGGTGAAGGGAAGGAAAAGATGTGGTCGAAAAAAGTGTACAAGCAAGAGAGATAACCGCACCCTGGAGAGGATTGTGAAACAAAACCCATTCAAAAATGTGGGGGAGATTCACAAAGAGTGGACTGCAGCTGGAGTGAGTGCTTCAAGAACCACCACACACAGATGTATGAAAGACATGGGTTTCTGCTGTCGCATTCCTTGTGTCAAGCCACTCTTGAACCACAGACAGCTTCAGAAGCGTCTTGCCTGGGCTAAAGAGAAACAGGACTGGACTGCTGGTGAGTGGTCCAAAGTCATGTTCTCTGATGAAAGTAAATTTTGCATTTCCTTTGGAAATCAAGGTCCCAGAGTCTGGAGGAAAAGAAGAGAGGCACTTCATCCACGTTGCTTGAAGTCCAGTGTAAAGTTTCCACAGTCAGTGATGGTTTGGGGTGCCATGTCATCTGCTGGTGTTGGTCCATTGTGTTTTCTGAGGTCCAGGGTCAACGCAGCCACATACCAGGAAGTTTTAGAGCACTTCATGCTTCCTGCAGCTGACCAACTTTTTGGAGATGCAGATTTCATTTTCCAACAGGACTTGGCACCTGCACACAGTGCCAAAGCTACCAGTACCTGGTTGAAGGACCATGGTATCCCTGTTCTTAATTGGCCAGCAAACTCTCCTGACCTTAACCCCATAGAAAATCTATGGGGTATTGTGAAGAAGAAGATGCAATACACCAGACCCAACAATTCAGAAGAGCTAAAAGCCACTATTAGAGCAACCTGGGCTATCATAACACCTGAGCAGTGCCACAGACTGATCGACTCCATGCCACGCCGCATTGCTGCAGTAATACAGGCCAAAGGAGGCCCAACTAAATACTGAGTGCTGTACATGCTCATACTTTTCATGTTCATACTTTTCAGTTGGCCAACATTTCTATAAATCCTTTGTTTTTATTGGTCTTCAGTAATATTCTAATTTTCTGATATGATGAATTTGAGATTTTCATTTGTTGTCATTTGTAATCATCAAAATTAAACAAAATGACATCTGAAATATATGAGTTTGTATGTAATGTATGAATATAATATACAAGTTTCACTTTTTAAATGGAATTACGGAAATCAATCTACTTTTTCATGATATTCTAATTTTATGACCAGCACCTGTATGCCAAGAGCCATTCCTTGGACAGACCTTGCCAAAATCCAAACACTACATCTTTGTGCCTTAAAACACACAAAAGCAGGTGGAATGCAAACCATTCACCCATCCAGCAACATTTGTTTAAGTTTCTAGTTAAAATGCAAAGTGGGAAGAGCTTAAATGTTTATGATGAAGGGACTCACTGGGTGAGCTGGTCCGGTGGGTGTACGGGCTGCTGTAGGGGGCAGAGCGGTGGTTCCTCAGGCTGGAAAAACGCTCACAGCCATGGGAGGGGGAGAGGGCCATGGGACTCCCAAACTGACTGTGAGGACTGGTGGGTGTGCAGAGGGTCCCTGTGCCATGAATGAACCAGCTGCCCACTGGCTCCGCAGAAGGGAAAGTACATAATATTAGCACCATAAAATAAGGAAATAAGTATAAGATTTTAAAAAATTATATATATACAGAATTACACTGAGAGTAGCCAGACTGTGGATTCTCATTTATGTCTTCCCTCATGTCTCTGTTGTCATTCCTGTACAAGAGAAAGAGCAGTGTGCATATTTTGATTTCATGCAGATGTTGTGGTAAAAGTAACTTTTAGTCTCACTCTTACCTTTCTTTTGCATCAAGAAAGGCTTTGGCAAAAGGATTGTACTTTATTTTTAGAGCCGTTATCTGAAATTCAGAAACACTTTACAGTTGGCTTTGCTAAAAATAAAAATATATTCTGTGCACATAAGTGACATTTTGCTTGCATGATCTGAGAGTTTTTTTATAAACTGAGATAAGGCTGACTGTCCAGGGCACCCAGGCCTGAAGGTAAAAGAACCTGCTTTATAATAATGGTTTAAACCAAGAAACTAAGATCTGACCTCTAACTGTGTTTATACTAACCTCTTCATTTTGGTACGCTGTTACAGCAATGAACTGTGTCTCTGGAAAGGAGTGGCTGGTGATCATCCGTCGAGGGCCTCCAACCCTAACGATGTGGATACGTGGCTCATATTTGTGCAAAGAATTTAACATAATCTTTAAAAAGAAAGAAAGATAAGAAAGCAGAAGGAAGATTAATTATAATTCCTTTTTGCACTTTACTTTTAATGCTTGCTTTTGAAAAGAAACAGTAGCAACACTGCAAAATATTATTTTCTGAGGTAAAATGTTAGCTAATGAAATCATATACCTTTTTATTATATTTATATAAAGATTACATTTGTTAATGTGATATTTAAGAATGATTAAAATATTATATTACTAATTTCTGCATTAAAACAAATCCTAAACAAGGCTAACAAAAATAATGAATAACTGATTGAACTACTTTATTAAACCTTTAGGTTGTTAGGTGTATGCAAACAAAAATGTACTAAAAGCTAAGAATGATGAAAAGTCTTGTTGTTGAGAAGAAACAATAATCCAGCTTTAACCTCTTAATATCCACCTAATTTCTGGGAAATTCGCCTATTGTGCATACCCAAATGGAAAAGCAAATAACTGAGGAACTGTACGCACAAAATTCCAGAGTTATACGTTATTTGAAAGCTAACATCTTTTAGTTTTTCTCCAAGCTGCATTCATTCAAACATGACTCAAAGTTGTTTTTTTTATTCTCCAAAATAATAAGTCTTTTTTGAACAGCAGTAATAAAGACATGCTTGCTTGTTGTGGCTGCTTTGTCATGCTACATTTCGACATGCTGCTATAATTGTGCTTTGGTGCTCGCTATGTCTATGAAATCAACTTGGTGGTTGAATTGTGGAGAATCTAAGCTTTCCAACGATGTCTAATATGACTATATTGGTAAACATTTTACCAGTGTAATTTCCATGCATTCTGAGCTATTATTTGTAAATGCTTTAAAACAGGTGGGTTTTGAGAGGTTAATGACTTTAGGTTTAATACAAAAAAAAAGTTTATTGATAAAACTCAGCAAAATACCAATCTTAGTTCATTACATATGAACAATAGCATAACTGCTTTACAGTTGCATTGATATTAAGATCAAACTTGGAGAAAAAAATGCTAAAAAATAAAAGCTTGCTAATATATTTGGCATCACTGAATAACTGTCTAATTTTAGTAAGAATTTTATACCAGCATTTAGCTCAAATAGTAATAATTGAGCTTGATGACTTTTGTAAAAGCTAAGAAATGTATAAAAAGTTGTGCTTGAAAATGTTTATATGATGGAAAGAGAATTTAGATCTGTATTTAGCTTAAGAAACCTTTGCAAAACTATACTAAAAAACAAATCATTTTTGCAAGCAAACCGATTATCTGAACACTAAGGCACAACAAGACATCTTGGCAGAGACTGTCAGGGAGAAGCTTTTCATTCCATTTATGGTTTGATAGCAGATGCTACATTTATTTGTATTTTTTATACCAGGATAATGAAGTGGGTAATGATTATTTTATTTTAATTCTAAAAGGGGAAGACATTAGGAATCCTCAAATGATAATAAATAGATTTTATAAAGCACTAACACTTGTCATTGTTCAATATTTAAACATTACATGTTTAAGACTAGAGCTGCACTAATAACTGCACAAAACTGTGGCCCTATTAATTAGATTAGGTCAATTTTAAGATTACCCTAAATTAAAAATGACTTAGTTTCCTGTTTACAAACTGTTAATTAGGCAACATTCAGTCACCTCATTTGTGTTTAAATAATATAATATGACTATTTACTTAGTTATTATTTTAAGTATCTTAAATAATCTTAGAAAATTATGTTGAACTTAAGCTAAAATATTAATTATTATAAGAACTTCTTCACAATACAATGAAATTTTGCTTTTTAATTTAACCCTTAGCATTCCTTCATTTTGAATTCTCCACTTCCACCATATTATCACTAAAATATTATGTCTCAACATTTTGTTCCATTTTTAATTAATGCCATTATACTTTTATTATTACATAAAAAGAAAACTGAATTAAAATCATATTTTTTGTAGCCTACTGCATGCCTTTTGCAATGTTATTTATAAATCTATCTTTCTTGCATGTGAAATATCTATTTTCTTTACATTTCTAACAAGCAGCATATAATGTTGCAGATGGGGATATCGATTCATCATTTGCCCCTGGGGTATCCGAATTAGAAGAAAGGTTTACTTTGTCACATTTTAATTTTTTTGCACAAAGAAGTAATGCAGTCATAGACAAAGTAGATTTCTTTTAAAGTCTATATACTTTCTATGAATATAAGAGTTATCACTGATGGGAAACAGATGACAAAAGAAGAAAATTCAATTTTGAAGGATTTGTTGTTGTTTTTTACATTGAACTTTAATGTAATCAAAAATGCATTGTACCAGTTATTTGCCTTACAAATGTTGATCTATGTGAAGAACTTTTAAAGCAAAAGAGAAAATCTAGTTTATCCATAGGCCTACTTATTTAAAAAGCTAAATTATTAAACGATTAAAAAGAGTGAATACATAACCAAACAATGGGTAAAAGAGTCTTAACTTATAAACTTACATAAGCCAACTCACCAATCTGAATTGACCCATCTTCTAATGAATAAACCTCTGTAATGTTGTCATTCTGTGCAGAAAGCAGCTCAATGTTTACCTGACCTCCGCCGTTCAGTTTATTGGTGAGTTTAACTTTGCTGAAGGAGACCGGAGCCTTCATCCAGTGGGCCCCGAAGTTTGGAGAATCCGGGTGGATGTACACGCAGCTGGGGGTCTGGGGTTCAGGTTTACCTCCCGGTACCCACTCTCCATTAACGTATTTCCACCTGTGGTTGTCCGCGGATATAAAGTCCAGCAGGAAAGAATACATGGCATGTGGGTCCAATCCAGAGACGTTTACCTTCAGAACTGGAAACATCCGCCTTAAATGAAAGACGGCATAAATAGCAATTTAGGCCACATCATCAAATCTTTCTATCTATCTATCTATCTATTTTCTTTCTATTTTCTTTCTATCTATCTTTCTATCATTTATCTATCAATTTTTCTTTCCATCTATCTATTTTCTATCTATCTATTTTTCTTTCTACCTATATATCTATTTGTCTTTCTATCTATCTATTTGAAAAAATAATGCAAAATGTTTTCCATTTATTTAATCATATTTAGTTACTTTAACAATTGTTTCATGTTAGCAGGGTGGGACATAAAACAATTGTGTTAAAGTAACTAAATATAATTAAGTAAATGCCAAAATCAGTTGCATTATTTTTATCTATCATCTGAGGCTCACCTGCCGTTCTTTGTAACGATCATCTCGTTTGTGAGGTCCTTAAATTTTTGCCACAGCTGCAGCTCATCAAGGGTCACTTTCAGGTCCCTCTCGCTGGGGTCTCCCTTCTCGCTGCCGGCCTGCAGTTCACTCTCCACCGCACTAAGGAGGTGATCCACCCGGTACTGTGCGGCCTTGCTGCTGGGACATTCACCAGCACCAGTCGCCATTAGGTCAATCAGAGCAGAGAGGAACTGTGTTTCTGTGAGTAGATTAAAAGGCCTTGGCTGTTTTGCTTCCAAAGGTGAGTTTCTGACTATATAGTCCGTTCAGCGGCTCCGTGTCAGGATGACTCTTTGGAGGAACACTGGTTGGTTAATCTCCTCTTTGATCTTTGCGGGCTTGTCGC
Source organism: Cyprinodon tularosa (assembly GCF_016077235.1). Classification (NCBI taxonomy): domain Eukaryota; kingdom Metazoa; phylum Chordata; class Actinopteri; order Cyprinodontiformes; family Cyprinodontidae; genus Cyprinodon; species Cyprinodon tularosa. Next base: position 963,841 of record NW_024038405.1, on the reverse strand, counting down.
TGATTGGCTGAGAGTAGCCATACTATTAAAGGCTCACAGGATGGCAGCGATTTGAATGAAGCTTTATTACATGGACCTGTAAATATTGACACTTAGATCAAAGCCACACCTGCAGCAGCCAAGCCACTTTAGGGCTCACCAGGGCCGGTCTTCAGCCAGACAGGGCCCAGAGCTCAACACACAGTTAATTATCATTTCTTCCTTTTTTTTTCCTAGTTGCAAACAAATATTTTTCAAAAAGCCTTTTAACACAATTTCCTTACAAAAATATTTGAGTTTTATATTTTAAAATATTGGTTGAAAAAATGCTATTCCTGATAAACTGGTATTTCAGATCTTACAGTGAGAATGATATAAATAAATGAATAAATCAGAATAAAAAAAGGCTACATTAATTAAAAATGTTTTTCAAAAGTACAATCAAACAGACTGAAAATCCTATCTACAACAACAACAAAAAAACCTTAAATATTTCATCTAACATAATGTAACATGCAATTAGCTGTCGTTTTATTTTTAATTTGGTAACAAAAATCTGTCCTCCAAATGTAATGGAATGTCATGTTTAGTGATTTGAGACATATTTCCGAAAATAATCATAGCTGCAAAATTATTTTGTCACTTTCTAGAACAGAAAGCCAATATTTTCATTATATCACCGTACAAACAAATTGATTTATCTGCCACTGTTGGGAAAGGCCTACCAAATTACAACCCCATCTCTTTTGTATTGTTTTTGTTTTATTAGTTCATCCCTCAAAGGAAATTAAGTCAATTTTTTTGTTTTCGAAATCAAAATTTGAAAAATACAGCATGTATTTGTTATCTATCCATGTTGTTTTTGATGCACCCAAATGAAATTATTGGATGTAATTTACAAAATAAATTCAAATGTGTGGAGTAAAACCAAGTCAGCACATGTCACATTAACACTTCTACGAACAATTAATATTTATCAAACATGTACCTTTTTTTATGATAAAACACGGTCAGTCTCCTGATAGTTTCATGAATTATTTTTGTTAAGAACAGCCAAGTCCATTCCTTATAATACTAGACAAGCTTTGTCTTTTCATTTACCATTTAAGTATTAAAACTCAAGTGCAGTTTTCTTTTCGGCATTGTGATGCAAAACTATGGAATGAGTATAGAAAATATTTCAAATCTTCAGAGATAAATAGTAGAAAGTGTTTGAAAAAAATACTGTTATTCAAAAAAGACAGTCATGTATGATTTTACAAATACTGACTCCCTGAAATCTGTAAGTTAAAATGTAAAAAAAAAAAAAAAGTGTTTTGTTGTTCTAGGGGTGTGGCCTTTGATATAAGCCCTATGGGGTTTCTGTCACACTCCATCACATTTCTTTTTTTATTAATGTATTCTGAGTTTCTATTTTGATTTGTGAAAAAATAAATAAAGTAAAAGTAAAGTTAGAGGCTATAAAACAACAGTGACACCTGTTCTTCCTACAGCACCGGAATGGCTAAAAACACATAGGCAAAGCTACTTTGGGTTGTTTGTAGAAAAAAAAAAAAAAGATAATTTCATTGAATAACTCAGTCAAAGTCCAGGAATAAAAATGACCTATTTACGCTGTTGAAAGTAGATGTTTAGTGATGTCCTCTATATAGTTTGTAATATTATAAAAGTGCATAATTTCCTTTTTAAACCTATATTATCTACTACTATGTGATTGTCCATAGCAAATCCCATTAAAATATACAGCTGTAGATGCACCCTGAAGGTGTAAATAGTTCAACTAGGCAGCATTTGTTATAGCTCAGGGAAATTGCTGTTTGGCCCTGGTGATTTGTTTTAAATCAGTGGTTAAGAAAAGAAAAAAATTGTAAGAGTAACAACAACAAAACATGAGATAAACGACATCTTGCACAGCAGTGTTATTGTCATAAATAAGAGCTTGATGTCACTATGGGGACCACCAGGAAAATGGAATAAAAGCAAAAACAAACATTAAAAGCAGACATCAGTGTGTATATTCGTCCTGCCAGCACCGCGATTCTGTCTGTCTTTCTGTCCAACCGTCTGGACCGGAGTTCACAGCAAGCAGAGAAAAACAAATCCCACTCAGGTTAAAGTCTGACGGTTTTCAGATTTCTCACTGAACATTAGAAATATCAAACATCTTATATGTTTCAGGCTGTTTTTCCAATAGGCCTGTGTAAAGAAAAATACCCACATTTTAATGCATTCTTACATTTTGTCTTGATATTTCTCTTTTCGAGAATCACAAATTATAGGAGCTAAAGGTTAGATTCCTATGTTATTCTGTGCTGCACTATGAAAACACAACCACCTCACGTATCAGGATTCCTGTTTTTCTGTAGTAGTTGCAAATGTGAGGGCTTTCATCTGTTGGTGGCAGATATTAGAATTTATCATTTCCTAACCCATTAATTACTTTGTAATAAGAAAAGACAGGCCCTTTGTGTTAGAGGTAAAGAAACTATGGTGTAAAAATCAAGGGTGTGATAACCAGTGTCATTTCCCACAGTGTTGGTGTCTCAGTTGGCACCTGAGTCTTTCCTTTCAACACCTCTGCAAGTGCCAACACTGACAAGGAGCAACTTCCTGACACACAAGTTTGCAGCACTATAAACTGGTATCAATAATCTATACCTGTGGTTTTGTTAAAATACCTACCCCACATGTGTAAATACTCTCCGAGGGCCAGAGGATACGTTTAAACAGTTTATTGTGATGCAGTAATATAAATACAGTAAGCAGGTTAATCTGACTCAGGTCGGCAATATCTCTAAGATGGCAGAGAGGAATCAGGGGGATGAGAACACAGGGAGAAGCGTTTGAGGAAACTGAAAGAGGCTTAATGGGAATTTGGAAACACAGTGAAAGGTCCATCTACAATGTCTGCAGAACCTAATAACTGAAATACCATTAGGAACAGGAGATAGAAGCTATAATATATGGATTTTAGAAATAGCCTTGGTTTCAGACAGAATTTCCTTGGAAGGAGAAAACCTTTTACAGCAACTAGTTTCAAGTCTGGAGGTATATCTTTACCCCCTTTTCACAAATAGTGATTGAAATGTTAAACCATCCTTCAAAATCGATTTGAACTGAGTCAGATTGGCTGGAGAGTGATTGTGACCATTGGTATTTATGTTTAGTCAAACCCATCTAATCTATCTGAGGTTTGTATTTTGACTTGGCCCTGATAACACATGCATAAGTTTTGAGCTAAAGCATCCTTAGCTGTGGATGGTTTGTCAGAGTAATGATCTGTGGGAGAGTTAACCTGTTCTTTAGTCTCAAGTTTTCATGATTTTATCAACTGTTATATTTTAACCTTACTATTTCTATCTTTTAATATCAACATTCTTCTTTCAGCTCTTTCATAAACCTTAGTTATCACAAATTTTCCTATTGAGAGATTCACATTACCACAATCTTTTTGCAGACTTTTAGCTCCTTGAGCTATATAATGGGGCACCTTGCTTATTCTCCAATAAATGCCCTCCTTGCTTGTGCAGCCAGTCCAGAGGAACATCCATGTCTTGGTAGGTTTGCATTCGTACCTTATTTTGTTTTTAAAATAGAGGATAAATTGAGCTGTGCTACATGAGATAAAAATGCTCATAAGCTTTAAAGCTCTCATTAACTTCATCTCTGACCTGTCTGTCCTGTTCCTGGTTCATCCTGATAATGTATGTTTGCTAATGTTCTTTAAAATAAACCTTTAAGACCTTTATAAAGCAGTTGTTTTTATACTGACAGAAATTATTTCTAATAAGGCTGCTTTTAAAATCTATTTGGAGTTCAGATTTTTTGGGGGTATTACAGTAAAGGGGTCTTGCTTGTCAAACCTTTGTTGTCCAGAATATTTGGAAAAATGAATAATTTAAATAAATGTGCTGATTTGTGTTCACCTTCTGCATAGAGCTTCAAAGGAATACACTTATTTTGAAATAATGCTAAATATTAAATTCAGCACTGGATTGTTGAACATTTCACATGAAAACTTAGAGAGTAGGAATAAAACACCAAAAAACAAAAGCTCAAATAGTCATAGCTAAAGCTCAGCTCTGGATGGACACAGCTCGTCAGCAGATTTCAATACTTACCTTGGGTAAATACTCTGCCTTCTTGCCTGCTGGCTTTGACCAGTCTGTTTGTCTGCTCCAGTCCTCCTTTCAGCCAAGCACATTCCCTGTTTGCCTTTGGTCTATCTTCACACATAGGTGGGAGGAAAAAAGGCTCCTCGTGCATGTCCATGTATGTTTATCTCAGCTCCACTCCATAACAACTCCCTAAAATGTTTACTCATGCCTTTTCTAAAACAATCTTTCTAATTATGCTTATAAAATGTTAGCTGTCAGGGATAAAGTCTTATCTGGAGCAATTAAAGATACTGACATAAACTATAGAATATAAGGGTTTCAGGTACTTTGGTCTGGGTTTTGTTTTTTGTTTTTTTATTTAGTTTAGTTATTTATACTTGAGTTACTTAAGATCAGGGCATAATCTAATTCTAATATATATATATATATATATATATACACTCACTGGCCACTTTATTAGGTACACCTGTCCAACTGCTCGTTAACACTTAATTTCTAAGCAGCCAATCACATGGCGGCAACTCAGTGCATTTAGGCATGTAGACATGGTCAAGACAATCTCCTGCAGTTCAAACTGAGCATCAGTATGGGGAAGAAAGGTGATTTGAGTGACTTTGAACGTGGCATGATTGTTGGTGCCAGAAGGGCTGGTCTGAGTATTTCAGAAACTGCTGATCTACTGGGATTTTCGAGCACAACCATCTCTAGGGTTTACAGAGAATGGTCCGAAAAAGAAAAAAACATCCAGTGAGCGGCAGTTCTGTGGGCCGAAATGCCTTGTTGATGCCAGAGGTCAGAGGAGAATGGCCAATCTGGTTCGAGCTAATAGAAGGGCAACAGTGACTCAAATAACCACCCGTTACAACCAAGGTGGGCAGAAGAGCATCTCTGAACGCACAGTACGTCGAACTTTGAGGCAGATGGGCTACAGCAGCAGAAGACCACACCGGGTGCCACTCCTTTCAGCTAAGAACAGGAAACTGAGGCTACAATTTGCACAAGCTCATCGAAATTGGACAATAGAAGATTGGAAAAACGTTGCCTGGTCTGATGAGTCTCGATTTCTGCTGCGACATTCGGATGGTAGGGTCAGAATTTGGCGTCTACAACATGAAAGCATGGATCCATCCTGCCTTGTATCAACGGTTCAGGCTGGTGGTGGTGGTGTCATGGTGTGGGGAATATTTTCTTGGCACTCTTTGGGCCCCTTGGTACCAATTGAGCATTGTTGCAAAGCCACAGCCTACCTGAGTATTGTTGCTGACCATGTCCATCCCTTTATGACCACAATGTACCCAACTTCTGATGGCTACTTTCAGCAGGATAATGCGCCATGTCATAAAGCTGGAATCCTCTCAGACTGGTTTCTTGAACATGACAATGAGTTCACTGTACTCAAATGGCCTCCACAGTCACCAGATCTCAATCCAATAGAGCATCTTTGGGATGTGGTGGAACGGGAGATTCGCATCATGGATGTGCAGCCGACAAATCTGCGGCAACTGTATGATGCCATCCTGTCAATGTGGACCAAACTCCCCGAGGAATGCTTCCAGCACCTTTTTGAATCTATGCCATGAAGAATTGAGGCAGTTCTGAAGGCAAAAGGGGGTCCAACCCGTTACTAGCATGGGGTACCTAATAAAGTGGCCGGTGAGTGTATATACATGCTATATGTCCCTTCAGTAAACACACATTGAAATGATTCTGCGTTTACCATTAGTTTGGTTTTATTGCATTCCCAGTTTGCAGCAGCCTGACTAATTTGCTTTCTGTGATGTGTGTCAACTGCTCACGCGATTTGAGTTGTTGTTGGGATATTGTTAATGGTGTGTTACATCTCCAGAGCAGCCATAGTGCTATTCAGCTCACACCCGATGAGGCAGCACAGTCGGGTGATAGAGCACTTTGCCTGCTGGGTGCAAAACCTGCTTGATCGAGAGCTCTTTAAGCGAGGTCTCGTTTACTCACAAGACAGTGTAGCAGGTTGCAGGATCTGTACAAACCCAATCAGCTGCAGACAGCATAGGTGGAGAAGCATGGTTGTTGGACTGTGTATCTGCATATGTTCAATAATAATAATAATAATAATAATGCTAAAAAACAAAAAACAAAAAAACATTCAGTTGTTTTGGTATGGTTAAAACCACCTCTAAAGACAATTTAACTTGACTAACATATTCCTCTCATCAAAATGAATGTAATACAGATAGACATGTTGTTGTTTGGTCAATTTAATTTTGAGGATCTGTTATACACAGGTGTGAAATTCAACACATTAAAATGACTATGAGCAGATGGTCACAAAGATAGAAAATTACTACTCCAACTGTCTTATAAATCATCCCAGCTAATATTGAGCAAATAAAATCCAGGCAGGTTGGATAAATTGCCTTGTTATTCAAAAACGTAACCAGGGGATTTGCAAACTCTCCGTTTGACTTCATCTCTAATTGCTTTTATTTTCAGTATTTCTCATAGACCCGGGGAATGTGCTTATGGTACAGCCGGGCGGCATAGGCAGGAGGGACTGCTGTCTATTCATGTTTGTTTGTGGGCCATCTGGATTTCACATGTAGAAGTTGCCAAAACAGCTGTTTTATTTCTCACATTTCTTTTCTTGTCCAAAATCTGCAAGTTACAACTTATGCAAATATCATATAAAAAGCCTTATGTAATTAATGAAAAAAAATATTAAAATTCTATAGAATCCCAACCTAAAAACAGAGGGATGACAGGAAGCAATAGTTCAATTCCAAAGAAAAAAATATATTGAAAAAAGCATTGCCTTGGCAATTATTGCATGTAAAAATATAAAGATCAGCAATGTTTGGCTTGAGGCCCTTCTTGCGAGCATCAATTATTTCATCTCCACCAGTATTTCCTTCTACCCTTTAAGTGTAAGCGTAACATGCAATTCTGTGAAAACAGCATTTGAACCTTTATGGATGCTTCTGCTTTTGCTTCTAAGTATCAAGCAAAGATAATCTGAGTAAATACAGCCACTGATTATGAAATAACTAATCTATTTTCTAAAAGACAGAGGGTATCAAAACTGGTTGATATATCATAAAAAAAATAAAAATAAATTTTATATTGTGTTACTGAGTGCAATTTTCTCACAGAGACCTGATTACCTTGCAGACCTTTAGAATAGAGGTGTCAAGTAACAAAGCAAAAATACTTCGTTACTCTGTTTCAGTACACTTTTTAGGTATCTATACTTTACTCCATTACTTATTGTTCTTCCTACTTCTGACTTCTACTCATTACATTTTTACACAAGTATCTGTACTTTCTATTCCTTACATTTTTAAAACTAACATTGCTCGTTACTCATGGCTTCAGTTTATGTTCATAAATATTTATTTCACGTCATGTGCGCCATCCAATGCAGATTATTGGTGCCATCCACATCTAGTGAAAACTAGTGTAATTGGATGAGTCATACAGGTGCTGGTCATAAAATTAGAATATCATGAAAAAGTAGATTGATTTCAGTAATTCCATTTAAAAAGTGAAACTTGTATATTATATTCATACATTACATACAAACTCATATATTTCAGATGTTTATTTTGTTTAATTTTGATGATTACAAATGACAACAAATGAAAATCTCAAATTCATCATATCAGAAAATTAGAATATTACTGAAGACCAATAAAAACAAAGGATTTATAGAAATGTTGGCCAACTGAAAAGTATGAACATGAAAAGTATGAGCATGTACAGCACTCAGTATTTAGTTGGGCCTCCTTTGGCCTGTATTACTGCAGCAATGCGGCGTGGCATGGAGTCGATCAGTCTGTGGCACTGCTCAGGTGTTATGATAGCCCAGGTTGCTCTAATAGTGGCTTTTAGCTCTTCTGAATTGTTGGGTCTGGTGTATTGCATCTTCTTCTTCACAATACCCCATAGATTTTCTATGGGGTTAAGGTCAGGAGAGTTTGCTGGCCAATTAAGAACAGGGATACCATGGTCCTTCAACCAGGTACTGGTAGCTTTGGCACTGTGTGCAGGTGCCAAGTCCTGTTGGAAAATGAAATCTGCATCTCCAAAAAGTTGGTCAGCTGCAGGAAGCATGAAGTGCTCTAAAACTTCCTGGTATGTGGCTGCGTTGACCCTGGACCTCAGAAAACACAATGGACCAACACCAGCAGATGACATGGCACCCCAAACCATCACTGACTGTGGAAACTTTACACTGGACTTCAAGCAACGTGGATGAAGTGCCTCTCTTCTTTTCCTCCAGACTCTGGGACCTTGATTTCCAAAGGAAATGCAAAATTTACTTTCATCAGAGAACATGACTTTGGACCACTCACCAGCAGTCCAGTCCTGTTTCTCTTTAGCCCAGGCAAGACGCTTCTGACGCTGTCTGTGGTTCAAGAGTGGCTTGACACAAGGAATGCGACAGCAGAAACCCATGTCTTTCATACGTCTGTGTGTGGTGGTTCTTGAAGCACTCACTCCAGCTGCAGTCCACTCTTTGTGAATCTCCCCCACATTTTTGAATGGGTTTTGTTTCACAATCCTCTCCAGGGTGCGGTTATCTCTCTTGCTTGTACACTTTTTTCGACCACATCTTTTCCTTCCCTTCGCCTCTCTATTAATGTGCTTGGACACTGAGCTCTGTGAACAGCCAGCCTCTTTAGCGATGACCTTTTGTGTCTTGCCCTCCTTGTGCAAGGTGTCGATGGTCGTCTTTTGGACAACTGTCAAGTCAGCAGTCTTCCCCATGATTGTGTAGCCTATAGAACTAGACTGAAAGACCATTTAAAGGCTTTTGCAGGTGGTTTGAGTTAATTAGCTGATTAGAGTGTGGCACCAGGGGCCATCAATTTTGAACCTTTTCACAATATTCTAATTTTCTGATATGATGAATTTGAGATTTTCATTTGTTGTCATTTGTAATCATCAAAATTAAACAAAATAAACATCTGAAATATATGAGTTTGTATGTAATGTATGAATATAATATACAAGTTTCACTTTTTAAATGGAATTACTGAAATCAATCTACTTTTTCATGATATTCTAATTTTATGACCAGCACCTGTGGAAAGCAAACACTCATTGGTTAGCTAAAGGAAATCATCAGAAGCAAGCAGGTGTTCTTCAAACTGAAAACGTGAATTATCTATGCCATGCTACAATGTCGGATTCAGAAAAAGATGTCGAAATGTCTGAAAGGTCGGACACAGGTGAGAGCGTATCGGGAGACGGAGACCAACAAGACCTCCCTCATCCTTGGCCCTATCTCAAAGAATTTTTCGAAATAGTCAAAACATTAAGCTTTCAATTCAACAATGATGGCGCAGGCACATTGTGGGGAGGTGAAGTTAAATGAACAACGGGGAATGAAAAGCAGTGATCATCTGTCCGAACTGTCAGTTCTCTGAGTTCATTATAAAGTTTTTTGAGTTTTTCGTGTTTTTCCCTGCCCTATATAGACATGGAAGTCCTAGATTTTTCACCCTGAATTCTCACATTGGCTGTTTCAAAATGATGTGTAAAAAAAAAAAAAAAAAAAAAAAAAAGATAAACACCAGATCTCAACTATTTTTCACAAGGGAGCAAACTGAGCTACGGTGTAAAGGTACGATCATTATGAATAGCCTTTATATCAGGCATCCCCAAACTCGGTCCTCAAGGCCCGCTGTCCTGCAGGTTTTAGATGTTTCTCTGCTCCAGCACAGCTGATTTTAATTGATAGTTGATTAACAGGCTTTTGCTCTACTGCAGTCATCATAATCAGCTGTGCTAAAGCAGGGAAACCTCTAAAACCTGCAGGACAGCGGCCCTCGAGGACCGAGTTTGGGGATGCCTGCTTTATATGAATACTTTGAGGAGATGGCCAAAATGTGGAGGAACATTATCAGGAAAAACACTATAAATTGAATTAGCTCATTTTGTGACTAACCGAGAGCAAATAGATAGTATGTTTTTGTGCTTGTTTCATGAGTCACAGAGAAGCATATTTATGAAAGCAAAAAAAAAAAGTATTTCATTTGAGAGCAGAGATGGAAGACGACATCAGAGAGACAGTGAGAGAAGGACAGAGACAGAGAGTTGTGGGAATAAATATTTAAAGTGAGTGTCTCTTGTTTCAGGGGCTGGGAAACAGAGGCCACAGAACAAATGAGAAGTAAACATACAGCCACAGGAAGCCTTTAACTGCGGCAAGGGCCAATTAGACCCCAGCAGGTGTTCTTGACTGGGTCCTCTCAGCTCCTGCCTCACCTCTGTCTGGCAGAGCGCCAATCCAAAGTGAGGAAACAAGAGCAGTTTCATTTGCTCTGCAATTTAAGGCAAACTATTTCTTCTGGAGGGCCCCTAAAAACCTTTATTGTGCTCCCTTTGTCCCATGGCCCACCCCCTCCAAGTGCAAGTCATTAGAGAAGACAATTACATCCTCCTTATGAAGCTTGACTTTTACAGGAGGGGAAGATAAGGAAGGATCTCTCTCATGCAGGACCCCCGAAGCATATTGCTGTCTTCACACCCAGACAGAAGAGAGACAGACGGGTCAAAATCAAAGTCAATTACTCAGGCCAGGAGAGCAGACAAAACATGAGCTAGATCTCACATCCATGCAGCACCTCAAAGACAACTGGAGATAATTGGCACTCTGTTAAGTACATCCTAATAAAGTGGCTCAAGCTTAGTCTTTTTATCTTAACCTATTGATGGTTAGCTTCAAAACTGTTATATATATATATATATATATATATAAACACTCTACAGGCTGATCCATCGTTGATGTAATGTCCTTAAAACAGGTCAAAATGGGGTTCAGTATTGTGTGCAATATTGTGGCAGATGGTCTCCTGAGGGATCTCCCACCAGACCTGGAATAAAGCATCCGCCAGCCCCTGAACACACTGTGGTGCAATGGGATGTTGGTAGATGGATCGAAACATGATGTCCCAGATGTGCTCAATCAGACTCAGGTCTGGGGAATGGGTGCGCCAGTCCATAGTTTCAATGATTTCATCTTGCAGGAAGCGCTGACACACTCCAGCAACATTAGGTCTAGTATTGTCTCGCCCTAGGAGGAACCAAGGGTCAACCGCACCAGGATATGGTCTCACAAGAGGTCTGAGGATCTCATCTCAGTACCTAATGGCAGTCATTCCAAACCGGTCATGTTGAAGGATGTTAAAGGCAGCACATCGCTCTCCATGATGTCTCCAGACTTTGTCACACCAATCCTGGTGTTCTCTGCCAAATGCTAAGTACCCTGCACGGTGTTGGACTGTGAGCACAATCCCCAACTGTGGACGTTGGGCCCTCATACCATCCTCATGGAGTCCGTTTCTAACAGTTTATGTAGATCCATAGATATTTGGGGCTTTCTGAAATACCTATGCAGGACTCTGGCAGTGCTCCTCCTGTTACTGCTTGCACAAAGGGGGAGGTAGCGGTCCTGTTGCTGGTTTGTTACTCTCCTACGGCCTCCTCCAAGTCCTGGATTACTGGCCTGTCTCCTGGTAGCACATCCAGCCTATGGATACTATGCTGACAGACACAGCAAACCTTCTGGCCACAGCTTGATGTGCCGTCCTGGAAGAGCTTCCCTACCTGAGCCAAATGTGTGGGTTGTAAGGTCCATATCATGCTACCATGAGTGTGAAAGCACCATCAACATTCAAAAGTGACCACAACATCAGCCAGAAAGTATAGGTACAGAGATGTGGTCCCCACCTACAGAACCACTTGAGTCTTGCTAATCGCCACTAATTTCCACCTGATGTCTATTCCAATTGCACAACAGCATGTGAAATCAATTATCAATCAGTGTTGCTTTCTAAGTAGACAGCTTGATTTCACAAATGTTTGATTTTATTCAAGTTATATTGTGTTGTTTATGTGTTGCTTTTATTTATATATATATATATATATATATATATATATATATATATATATATATATATACATTTTTGTCTGTTATACCATATTTGAATCATATCCAAAAGCAAATCCCTTCTTTCACAAACTGGTTAATTGAAACTGACTTTTTTTCTTTTTTCTAGCAGATTATATTAGTGCAATGCTGGAACATAGAAACAGTCCCTCAATTAACTTCAGCGGATCCAAAACGCTGCAGCTAAACTTTTAACTAAAATCTCCCGCTTGGCTTCAACTAAAACACATATTTGTTTTTAAAACACTGATAGTTGTTTCTAAAGATTTAAATAACCTGGTCCTCTCTTATATTTTTTAGATGCATAATTGTTTCCACTGTAGATGCTTTATGGCTACAGAGAGAACTCTCTGCTGTCCCCCAGTGTTTGCTAAAGACCATGATGAAGCCATAAATAATCCCCGACCTACAAAGGTAAGAATATATTTGCAGTGTCTGGTATTCCCAAATTTGTCTCAAATTTCAGGAAAGAAGGGCATAGTTAGACATCAGGTAACACAGGAAACTTGCAGTAACTATATGTAAGCTAAAAATGTTGTTCAGAAATTTTTATAAATAATTTAAAAGACATCTATAAGATCTATGGCCGATGTTTTGATGACCTTAAACCTACCTTTTATGACCCGTGTACCCATGCAATTTTTTTCCCATTATCTCAAGGAAAAATGAAATAAGGGCCAGCTATCATTTTGTTGTGGTCTAATTTTTTTTTGTCTCGAACCTTCATTTAATAATATAAAACATCACAAATATAAAAGAAATAATGAGGGTTTTTTTTTCTTACAGCTGCTTTTTTGTTCAAAACCCTTGCCCTTAATTGTCCAAATCTATCCTTAAACACATATAGCGACCTAAAATGTTACATTTGGTTACATTTGTGAAGATGAGTATTACAGAGGCTGTGCATCTTCAAAGATAACACAGGATGGCGCTGTTAGATAGGTAAAGATCAATCTAAACCATCCAGTTAGGTTGGTTTAGGAGTCATGAAGCAGAAATAATTACTGATTACAGATCAGTACTTATTAGAGACTGTAGATCCTCAAATTGATGATCGAAGACCTCAGCTCCTTCTGCAGATCATATATCTTTCTATTATATGCTTTTAATATTACTCATATTTTAGCATTTTGAATACATTGCTTCACATTAGCTTTTTGATAAGATATAAAAAAATACTTGAGAAGTGTCATTATTTGGAGATTTGTGCTACTATATTGATTCGGCCTCATTCTCTCTCTCCAGCTCTCTCTCTGTGACTTCATTAGCTTTGTATCAAAAGACTGAATGTTGTAGAATGGAAATGGTTAACATTCTAAAAAAAGAACAAAAAACAGGAATCTGTCTTGCTCATTTTTGGTAATCCTTCTTGTCAGCCAAGAGCATCCTCCCACACCGCAGATATCTTCTGTTTTAGCAAGGCAATAAAAGAGCCAGAAATAAAAGCAGGAGGAGTAAGTCCACCTACTCTCCCAGAGAGCCCTTATCATATTACCTGATACTCAACATGCCTCAGCATTTACAATACATAACTTTACCTACAGTAAGATATGAAGGATGGAAGAAAAGAATTAGCAGATACGATGACTTGAAAACTTATGACTATATGTTCCTTTACAACAAAAAACATCAGGGTACTTTATTAAGATTTTATGTAATAGACAAACACAAGTGAACACAGTTAAAAATTAAGAGATTATGACAAGAGAGGGGAAAAAAACCTGCCATCACATGGCTGAACACCTTAACAGTAAAGCTGGTAAAAGGGCAAAGGTAATTCTGGAGGAGCTTCACAGCTCAGGTAGGAAAATTTGAAGGCAGGAAAAATATTACCCAAAACAGCAACAAGGCCATACAAACTCCTGGCTGCAGGTCACCACAAACCATATAAAAGACACAGTAAACATGTGCTAGAAGGTGCTAAGAAAAGTATGAAGCACAGCAGAAATGAACACAACGAATTAGACTTAAGTAAAGGGGTAAAGTCATCCAGCTGTAGTTTTATTTAGCAGTTACAGACTTAGAATTCAATTAAAACATAACAATGCTGGTAGAAAATCTTCAAACTGGATAAAGAACTTCTTTCCTGTAGGAAAACAACCATAAACAACCAGCCAGCGTAGCCAAAGTTCAGACCTAAATCAATAAAGAATCTGCAACATATAATTTAAATGACTTCAAAGCTGTAGATGTGGGTGAATGTGGTTCTAAGGTACTGAATTGGAAGTGAATATTAATGTGTGACACAGTTTCTAGATTTTATGTGAGATAAAAGTGTAAACCACATTAGTTTGACACCAAATTGGATGCTAAACATCAGAAATTTTACAGGCTGTGTAAAAAGGCTGGCAGAGATGACAAAGATGGAGAACAGCTTAATGCTTTTTTGTCCTAACTCATGAATGAAGACAGGTTTTAGCTTTAGATGGTAAGAGTCTGATGTCACTCAATTCTTCAGAAATGTCTTTGTCACTTAATAGAGAGCAGCAGGAAGCATCCGTTTTTATCTTAGGCTAGTTCAGTTGTTAAATAAAGACTACTACATAAATACTATCAGTGTGAGGGCAATAAGGGACTGCAATTCTGCAATTGTTAGTGCTGCTTGCAGAGTGTTAATGATGAGGCGGAGGCAGCAGCCATCTGTTCTTCTCTCTGTCACTTTAAATCTGCTCCAGATAATGTTGCTGTGCGACTGGGCTTCAACACCGACCTAGAAACCGATCTATTACTAAAGAGCACTGCAGTGATTTCCTTTTCATTTGTTATCCAAAAAAGGATGGGCCAGATTTGCATTTCAGACCAAAATAGATAATAGAAAAGGATTGGATACTTAAGTCTGTGACAATAATGAAATCATGAAAAAATGAAGAAATAAACAATAATTAATACTGAAGTCCTTTTTTCGAAAGCATTCCTTTTGCTTTAAAGGTAATAGAGCAACCAGTAGCCCCTAGATACTGACAGTCAAATACATGTAGTTTGGCTTCAGGCTTAATTCAGACTCAGCTGAATAAGAGGCTGAGACATACAGACAAGGCCACAATTGAAAAGACACAATAGTAGAGAGGATTACATAACTTTTGGTTAACAAACCAGATGATAATATCCTTACATGAGACACTGAGAACCAAACAGGCCCTGGTACACACTGTGTTGGCTCTGACATGATCCCAGTCTGAACCCATGTGACTGGAACATCTGCTGTGACCCTGAATGAGAGTGCCTGTCCAGAGCAAGGGGCTTTATATGTAGCAGGAGTGTTTAATTACTCAACATACTGTTGCTGAGAACCAAAGCAATGCACTGTGTTGGACCCTTCTATTATAAACCTTAAAATGATCTCTAAATAATTACAGTACTGCTGGCCGAATCTTAAGGTGAAGAAATGGACATTCATGTTTTCAGTCACTAGAGTTGTATGCATTTACAAAAGCAACAGTGACAACAGTAATTTGCATGCATCTATTATGAAAGGTTGTAGAATGGAATCTCACACAACATAAAACTGGGTTTCCTCCTTTGGAAAACACCTAGTCTACTTTTATGTTTATATAAACCATTAAATACAAATGGGATATATTACCTGTGGATAGAATTGACTTTCATGTGATTCTTGTTAGAAGTTTACATTTATTTATTTTGGGCATGGAAGTTCTTAATTTGGGTATTTAATCATGCATTGGAGTTGGGAGGGGTTTTCAAGGTAGATTGATATTCCTAAATAAAACTTCAGGGATTTTCCTAACAAAATTGGATGAAGGAATTTTAATTTATTGCAGGTATCTTTCTAGCCCATACAGGTTCCAAGTTAGATGTACACTTACATTACTAATAAAAGTCATGCTAGTTATGGAATGTGTTTGGAACAAATGAATACCACATTATTAGATTATAATTAAAATAATTAAACCACAGCGGTTTTCATCTAAAGTCACAGAGACAGTGATGCTGAAAAACCGATGCTGCAGGCTGGTCCAGTTTCCTGAAATGCTCTTGTAGCAAATCAAAGTGGTACTCAATAGTTTGAATACACAGAGATTACTAGAGACCATCGGGCCCTCGGGTCACTCTCGTGAAGACTGTCTCATGATTTGGTCAGGGACATTCCAGCTATTGGCCTTCTTAAAGTCACATTATAGGGTTCAAGTTGCATTCATCCTGTTCCTCCTTGTATGAAGGAGCAGATACTGGTCCTTTTGATGGGTAAAGAACCTCGGGTAGACCGTTCTCCTGTGCAAACTCTTGGGTCCATTTATCGCCTCATGCTACCAGTTGTGACATCAACCTTGGTCAAAGGAGAAACTAGAGAGAGGCAGTCAAAATATATATATTTTTTTAACGAAGGGGAAAATAAGAAGCTCTGCTGCCTTCACCTGCAAAACCATTCTTGTTTTTTTGGGTCGTCTCATTGTTTCCTCTTTAGTGCAGCTGTTTTTAGCCCTAAAACAGCTGACACTATCAAACCGACCAGATCCAAAGTCTAGATGATGTAGGCAGGTCTGATTAAAAGTATATTGTTGATTAAAATTTGTTATGACAAATATTTCCTAAAACAAATTTAGTATGCAGCTGCAGAGAAGCTGTACACTTCTGCAGCATTCCCAAAGATCCTGGCATAATTCTGGCTGAATGTTTGACCAGGGTGATATCCAGAAATGGGACATTTCATTTGAACAGGAAATATTATATAAGTGCACACTTTTAAAGTGATCTGAGTTTAAGACCTGGCTTTCAGGGAAGTCCACTTCAGAATCAAGTGTCTCTTCCTCCTTTCAAAACCAGATTTGGTAAGTGTTGCCATTTTGTTGTGCTGCTCACTTTTGTCCAAGCTTCAACCATCTGACTCAAGTTGTCCCACTTAGATAAAATGAAATGATGATGCTGAAGAACAACCCAAGAACCTCCAAGATCTTAGTTGATTATAATCTGGAAGATGATGATACCCTTGCTGTGTACAGAGACTGAGTCTATGCAGACTGATAAGATTGAGAAAAAGAGGTCTAGACCGAATAGACACCTTTATCTTAGATAGAATCAGTAGCTGTCTTAACGGACAAGCTAATGCCTTCTAGACAGAGATGGGAAGTAACGAAGTACAAATACTTCGTTACTGTACTCAAGTAGATTTTTCTGATATTTTTACTTAACTTTACTACTTATTTTTATGGCGACTTTTTACTTCTACTCCTTACATTTTTACACAAATATCTGTACCTTCTACTCCTTACATTTTAAAAAACTGGCTCGTTACTTTAGTTTTGAATCATTTCAATGGAGTTACCGTTATTATTTTTCACGTCATCAATACCAAATTCAATCTAATTGGATGGGAATCTACGTTGCATTTGACGCACCACTACAAGATGAATCGATAGATTTGGCGGTATTCATTCGCGGCAAATCATTGCAGCTTGGTGGCGGTGGCGTTAGCATAGTAGTATGGACGACGAGATGATTGAAAATGAACACAACGGAGATCTAGACCTATTGGCAGACATCCATTTAAAATGTAGGCAACGGCATGAAAAAAGTGGTTTCTATTTTTACTTTTATACTTTAAGTAAATTTACAAGCCTGTACTTTGGTAAAAGTGGAAGTACTGATTAAACTTCTTTACTCAAGTAAAAGTAACAGAGTATTTTTTAACACAAGTATCTGTACTTTTACTCAAGTACGGAAAGTGAGTACTTTTGCCATCTCTGCTTCTAGACAATGTCTTTTATGGTCAGATTGAGTGAAGATGATTCTTTTTGAGAACAATGATATGAACAATTTAGTAAGAACTCAGAATAAGGCTCTCAAACAAACACTTTAACCAATGCAATGCTGGAAACGTATTATTTGAATCATTTGGTTCCCTGTGCTATCAGTGCATGGAACAAAGTGGATAAAATGAGATGATCTCAAAATTCCTCAACTAAACTTAAAATCAGCATCTTAAACTTGGACACCATTTTTTCTACATATCCGAGGAAATTACCACAGGAATTTGATACCAGCACAGTTTTCTTTACAAATATATGTAATTTTACCCCTGCCTGTAGACTGTCTGTGATTCCAACTCATTTGACTAAATTTTATTATAAGAAATCCCAGTGCTTGATCGTTATCCAACCAACTCCCATTGAATACCATATCAGTGGTAGATTTATGTAAGCATCAGCTTAAAACAGCTGTTTTAAGCTGATGCAGTGGGAGTATTTTCAACACAGCAAGCTAACTTATTCTGTCCGACAGCCTCTAAGATACTATTGTTTGTAGAAACAGCTGGAGAGTGGCTAAAAGAACCTTCGCCTTGCACACAAACACATTTTTAAAAAGCAAATGGACATTTTGTCCCATTTCACTTAGACTTTGACTTGTTTCATGTTCTACTATGTACAACCGTATATACCACGGTAAAATTAATAAACACAGAAGAGAAACTCCTTTTATAACTTTATTGCTCTTCCATTGACATTGGCTGTACTTCGCCACCATTTTTCCTGATCAGCTGTTTTTCCCTGAGAAGCACACATCCAGGGTAAAAGCAAAGTTCTCATAACAGAAAACAACAGAGTACGTCAGGATAAAACCTGCAAAAAATACCTCACTTTGAAACAGAGATGCAGAAAATAATATAGTGTAATTTTTGTGTAAACATTAGTGGTATATTAAGTTTAATCTAACATCATATGGTAGCTGAAGGGATTGTTCACCTGGGCATTGGGCATGCAGCACACTGGCCAACCCTGCTTAACGGGACATCTAAGAAGCTTAAAATGCTAATGCCCAAATGGCTCCAGGTAGCTGCACAGAAGAAACAAAGAGCCTTTATAAAAATGCAGTCTGGGTAAGAGACATCAGCAAAAGAACAAAAGTTATTTAAAACATTCAGTTTTCTTTTTACTTAAAAATGAAAAAGACACTTCATCTGAGAACATATATGACCATACAGATAATTGGTCATTAATAAATAGGGCAAATTCAGATTATATGCACATTTTTAAATAGATTTCAAATTAAAACTATTTAATTTTGTCAAGCATGTTTTAATTTTTCAAAGTATGGACGTAAGTGTGTTATTTTTTTATGAGACAATGGTTTAACAGTTCATCAGGATTTACACAAATTGGGACAAATTAACTAAAGTATGATGGATATTTTGTTTTCTTTTAAATCTTGAAATGCTTTTTTTATTTTTCTTGGGGTGTCTTTCATCCTCCCTCCATCTATTCTTCCGTCCAACTAATTTACTAATTATTGTACCTGCACTTCTTCTATCTTACCATCCCTGTCCAGGACAACATATGCAGAAAGATTAGCATGTTTTAAAATTATCATTTCAAATTAAACATCCACGTCTGACTTTAATTTGTTTCTGTGTTCAGAATTGTCAAATGTGCTGACATCAGTGGTACATATTGTTGTATAAACACCTTGGATGATGTCCATATGTTTAGAAAAAAAAAAGGCATTAATTAAAAAATATATATATTTTTAATAAGAGAGTTCTTTTTTGATGTGGTTCAATCTTCTTATTTGAAGTCCCTTTTTAACTGAATTTGCCTTAAATTAGAGATGAAAAGGAAAGTACCAAACCCAGGCTGAGTCTCAGTCAGCAGCACTCATGTTCTCCAACAGTTTATTGTTCCCTAACACAAAAGGAGAGCTTTAGGTGCCTCCACTGACCCCTCATTCAGTCTGCAGACGCCTCACAAATCCTTCTACTCTTGGAAAAAAAAAAAAAAAAAACTTGAGTAGCGATTAAAAAGCAGAATATAAGATCCAAATAAACTTTTTCAAAAGTATTTTGCTCTTTTTGCCAAAGATAACATCATCACAAAGAGACATCTTTTGAAATCAGCTGACATTCTTGTATATCCAGTATATTATTTGCATGAAACCTGAAGAAAAAAACGGATAATACTTGTTTAATTCATCCTTTTTTCTCAATTTAAGATTAAGAAGGATTTGAAGTCAAATGTTAGCAGCCTTTAAGGTGCGGAAGTGCTGAAAGTTTGTCTGCTTTCCCCAAAGCAGCTGCGTTCTCCACTCCTTTCAGCCACTCTTTACATTTCCTTACAACAGTCTCATCCACATCTCCGTCCTCGTCCTCGTACTCCACATCATCGTACTTGTACTGATCGTTCAGCAAAGATATTTTAACTATAGCTGTGATGTCCTGCTCCGCGCTCTCCGCCTTGGCGCCAGGTGCGCAGCACTTGGACGCGCCGTGCGCCTTTTTGGACGGGAAAACACGACGGTGCCGAAAGTCAGCGGAGGCGCAGCACTTCTGCTGTTTGGCCATCATCTGTTTTTCCAGATTTCGTTTTTTAATAACTAGAATGGCTTCAGGGGTTAGACTGAGAGAGAACTGAATCTCCTTCTTTTTCTCCTCTTTTCCACTGAGATGTCTGGCGGAGTCCATGGAACTGGAGCGCCTTATTCCCAGAGAAGGGTCTTGTGGTTTGGGTACCGATAGCCAGGAGCACTTTCCCTGAGTTTCTTGACCAGAACTGGATTTCTGAGCTTGGCATTTATTCTTCTCCTGCTGTGATCTCCATCCTAGATTCCTTAGGTGTGCTGATGTCCAAGAACTGGACTGTTTTTCCTTCTCGGATCCCGATTTGCCGGTTGGATCAGTCAGAGGGTGGTCTGAGTTGGCCTTCTTTTTCCCAAATAGATCCCTGCCAGGAGAGGAGATCCGCTGCTGGAGGCTGATCGGCGGAAAAGGCATCTTTGTGGCATGAAAAATATTAAGACATGAAAACCTGCGAGTGTAACCTGGAAGGCAGTGCGTAAAGCGAACACAGGCGCAATGTTGGCATTATCCTCAGAGCGCAGAGCACCTGCTGTCCACAGACTGGAGTAAAACTGGAGCACACACACAGCCTGGCTGCTTTATGGTGGAGTAGGCAGAGGGGGTGTGGCCTGGAGGGAGGCCAAACAAAGAAACGGAAGACCTCATGACGTCACTTACTAGATTTTTTTAGGGTCTTCCCTATAATGAAACACATCAGCCTTCTGATAATCACATCTATATGGGATTATACAAAATACAGCTGCGTCTTGATTTGCTTTAAATTTTTTATTCATTCCATCTTTATAAAATTAGCTATTTTCAAAATTATCTCAATCTAAAGTGGTTCTAAAATAAAGGGTTTCATAAATATTTGTTTTGAAGAATTTAAGTCCTGGAGTAATTAAATTAATCTTAGCACATTTGAATATTTGGATTGTAAAATTAAAGTTGGTAAAATTTTGAATCTTGGAAAAAAAACAGCAATTCATCTCTAAACCTTAAGTGTAATAGTCTATCACAACCATTTAAATTTTACTATGCAATTTTTAAGAATGTGCACAGAACAGGGAAAGCAGTCTTCATAGACTTGTCATGAAAATAAGCAATAGAAAGAACTGTTAGAGATTTGACTTAATCATGACCCCCCCCCTGCTTTCCCATGACAGAAAGAGAGATTCTATCCATGATCAATTTTAACATTATCAGTTCTCTAGACAAGAACTACAGCTGTGATTGAAAGTTTAAACACTCTACCATTTAAGAAAATGACTAGTAATTAAAATAACACAAAACTGAAAAAGTAATAAATATGACTAAATGATAATTTCATAAAATATAGATTTAAAATTTTTTTTAAAACATAATTCTCAAAAAAAAAAAAAAAAAGACAGACAGACAGATTTAAGTACAATGCTCAAAACAGGTGCAGAAGTCTGACTGAGCATTTCCTGAACATTACAGAAAACACCTGATTTCAGTGATTGTGCAACAAAACTTCAATTCATTTTACTGGCAGCTGATTTTTTTCTGCCTTTATTGGAAGGCTATGTAAACTTTCAAGCACAATTGCATAAGGTCACCTTTCAAGCATTCATATATATGATTTTCAATAAATAAAATAAAAAATATGAAAATACTCAAAAAATATAGCCTGGGGAAGCTTTCTAAAGTTACAGAAGTTGTTTTCCACAGCTTTTTCAGCAGGATATTATAAAAAGCTTAGTGCAAGGAAAAAAACATTTGAGTCCATCTGTGATCCCTACTCCAGCTGGGTTTGATATATAAAGAATAATTTTGTTAAACTGCACCTCATGAATGCTGGAGGGCCTGTGATGATTGTGGCTTGTTTTTATAGGTACCCACCTATTGGTACCTATAAAGAAAATTGGTCTTTAAAGAAATTTCAGACCAAGAAAACTAAAATAATCAGGGAGAAAAAAAATCTGTATCAATGCTATCAGACTCCTCAAACGTAAAGTCCATATATATATATATATATATATATATATATATATATATATATATAAAATAGTGTAAGCACAAAGCAAGCAGGACTCTAGAGGGGAATAGTCATAGAGCCCTGCCTCTGAACCCAGAGCCATGTCAAATTTAAGAGACAAACAGTTAAGAGGAAAAGAGGGGGTAGATTTTGCTACTGGAGTCAACGCTTCATTTACCAGCAGTTAGACATCACCCTGCAAGTATTTTTTTTCCTTCAAACAAAGAAATAAACCCACAGCCCCAAAGTAAGACAAGAAAACCTTTTCCAACCTTTTTCTTTTCTTAAAACATCTTATAAAAGAGTGACATACTCTATTTCTGGTCTGCTTTGATAACCATCCATCTCCAACAGTCTATGGAGAAAAGGCAGGGTACATCCCAGACAGGCTAAATCATCATATGGCCATGCACACATACACTTTGAAAACCAATAACTGTCTTATTTTTAATTAGCGGCTCTATCTGCTCAGTGGGCTAGCAGACTTTTAATTTCTCTCTGTAACTTATAAAGACATTTCTAAAAATTGTTGTGGATAAATTTTAGACTTGTCCAGAGTCAAATTTTAGGCAGCTCTATTCTAAGCATCCTTTACATATGCAACTTGCAAAAACCAAATCCTGAAGGAACACAAATACACCAGGAAGGACACAAGGAAAAAAGGAAGGAGGATGAGAAACCTGTGTAACTGATGCTCATAGGTCAAAACTTCTGACTTACCGTAAGTGAAAAAATAAGCAGCAAAAACACACCATTGGCCAAGTTATTTATTCATCTTTACAAGAAGATTTGGAGCGCTAATCTGAAGAGGAAGCAGAGGCGTGTTGGTTCCCTCATCTCTGTGACATAACCACAGATTAAAAACTAGAGGAAACAGCTGGAACGCCAGCAGATTGCAGAGGTCAGAACACATCCCCTTGAACCAGAAACTTCAGAACAGTCCAAAAATAGTCGGCAGATGAAAACAAATGCAAAGCCCACAACATTCAACGAACAATAATCATTTTGTCCTTTGCATTATTCTGACGGATTTGGTGGATCTCTGACAAATTAGTTGCACAAATGAAGGGAGATTGTGTGGATGAAATCCCACCACAAGAAAAAAAACATCTAGCAGCTATGCGGGCATTAAAGTTTAAGAAAAGGAAGGAGTTGATTAATCAGGAAGATAGATAAAACTATAGACGAATCTAGACTGAATCCTGGAGTGGATAAATCATCTTTGTCAGGTTAAGCTTTATAAGCTGTTGGTCCATTTAACACACAGGGGGAAAAAAACACCTTGACAAATGTGAACATCTGCTCTGAAAATGGGGGTAGCAAGGAGCCTTGCATCCTCCAGAGGAGGTAGTCATGGCAAACACATCCTCAAAGGCTACATGCCAATGCAACACAGGTAGCACAATGCAAGCTGGGTTATTAGGTCATGTCAAAATCACAACGCTCAGGGAAGCGTAATTAATTGGGTCATCACTACATATGGCAGTAAACCACATCTAAAACAGAACGTTTCTTTAATGTACATTTTTGCGTGGGGGGATCAACGTGTGGCAGAATGCACACTTTAACCATCAGACAGAACAAAAAAAAGCAGCACTTTTAAATCTCTCTAGCAGAAGAAAAAAATAGCCATTTCAAAGAGATGTAGGCACTATGCATACCAGTGCATCATCAGTGAAGCATTGACTCTTAAAAAAAAAAAAATACAAAGCATTAGCATCTAACATGCTTACAACACTTTAAAATTCCAAAACAAAAAAAACAAAAACAGAACAGAAAGCTTATTACTGCTCAAAAAATGGAAAGAATGTGTTTGGCATAAATACAGAGACATGTTAAGGTGTCGTTTTTACAATTCATTTTGCATTAAGTCAAACCAATTTCCCTGAACAAGAGTTGTATAAAATCTTCAGAAAGTATAAGAATATCACAAGCATCTACTAAATATATTAAATATTAAAGGCAGTGATTATAGACAAGGCTGATTTACAGTTACATTCTGGCCAAATTTAAACACCTTCAGCGAAAAACAGACAAGAATTCACATTATAAGGCAAAAAGCAATGAAAACTGAAGGAAAAGTGTATAAACAATGTATTTTACAAGTTTTTTGTATACTGGAACCATTCCGCAAAGCAAATTGCAGCCTCCTGAGCTTTAATTAAGGCAGGTTGTGAAGCACTTCATCACTGCATCTCTGTAAAAAAAAAAAAAATTTATTAATCACACAAAACAGAATTTCAGTGAAAAACAGCATTATACGTGAAAAAATTATATGAATAAAAAATATAAATTGAAGTCATATCCATGATGTTTAAAGACACCAAAACCTTTTGTCAGCAATGTTTGGGTGTGGCTCTTCATGAATAAGTGAACATGTTTTGACTGGGAAGAAATCGCTAGCTTCAGGTGCATGATGTCAGATTGTAATGCAAGAGCTTAACCATGGCAACCATGCATTGTTGCCAAATCCATTCCCTGCCTCTGGTTTTACCATGAGTGTTGCTATGCAGACTTCTTCTATGCTACCGTCTAAATTGGACGCAGGAGCTGTGAAACGCGTGAAGGTTGAAAGGAGGCACAGTCTGTGTGGGAGGAGGGGAGGAGGACAGACCGAGGGGAGGCTCGCTCCTTTACTACGGTATATAATCCTACCATAAGTCTGTGTCCAGGAAGATTTAACAGCAGAATTGACTCAGTCATCATGCTTTCTCTTTTCTAAGCAACTAAGGCTAATTTTGTTTTCCTGTGAATAGATACTGTACATCCTTCCTCCTACCAGCTATCCACTGTAAAATTAAATCCTTTCAGGAACCTCTGAAGGAAATGGGTTTTATAATCAGTATGCACCTAATATTATAAAAAAGATAAAATACTGATGTATGCATATGATTTGCCCAGGCTACTTTGGAACTAAGTTTAGCTTGAAACAATCCAAAAACTGGTGTAAAAATAGGTCAAATTTCTTCCAATAGGTGAATTTGCTCTTAACTTAAGCAGCTAAATAAGATTACATTGCAATATAAAAAAATATTTTTGTACTTAAAATGGAGTTGGCTTTTTTTATTTGACATATAGATCAACTCATTACATTGGCAAATTGTCTTACCTGCTTAAAACAATTGAAAATGAACTTATAGCAAGGAAAGAAAAAATGGTAACTTATATTTCAATTTCTGCCTGAGATTAGAATTTAGATTTATCCAATCTTCTAATTTAAATATGCATCGCTTAATACTTAATTTCGGATTTTAAACACATGAACTTAGCTTGTGGACTTGAAAACTTATTAAGATCAAGTATTTTCATTAAGTAAAAAAAATGCTAATCATTTAAAAAAATACTTAAATCTCACCTTATGTTACATCCTGTCCCTTTATTAATTATTTTTCCTAATGGACTGAGATGACCCTCATAATATTTGACAGATTATAACCCCTAAAACCTCCTATAATAAGCAGAAGGCAGTAAATCCTTAGCTGTCAGATTTGATATAAAACGCCCCCCTGGTGGTTCCAAATGAACAGATGCTTAATAGAAAACAAAGTTCGGCGGGTTTATCAGTCAAATTTCAAAGATTAAAAAACAGCGAAGTATTTAACCAGCTTTTTGTTTGGTATCTAAACCAGTGACTGCTAGGAATTAAAGGTTGGTGTTAAATACCTGATCTGAGAGTCTAGGAGGCGAAAAATGGTTTTTACTCTATCGTGTTTGCTGTTTAGTTGGACTTCTTAAGATGAACATGACCCTCAGAAATTCAGGAATCTGAAGTTTAGTTACTATAATAAGGAATAAAGTACAGAAACATGCTTTCCCGCGTTAGGTTAGGTTTCGACAGACTTGAAAAATTATAAAATCAGATTTCTTCTTCCTAAAGTTGCATGAGAGCAACAGCAGTCTGAAAGGTCTGTTGGAAGTGCAGACGCAGCAGGTTTTAGTGTCTGCATCTATAAACCTTAGAGGGTATTCAAGGCTACAAGGTAAAACACATTAAGGGATCAAGTCTACCCGCCATGTGGTGTCGAGTCTCGACAGGTATGGGTCAGTCTGACCAGAGATTGGAATGTAAGGGTTTAAATAGCTATTCAAAAGTAGATCAGTATACTCCAGGCTTACAACAGCAACCAACAGAAAGCCAAGTGATCAAATCTAAATTAAATGAAAAATGGATTACTATAAGAGGCTTAAGAAAAAAAGGGTTGATGAAACTTAAAAGAAGGAAGGGAAACACAATCTCGTCACCAAAATTTTAATTTAGAACCTAAGAGAAGGTGGATAGATTTGCATTTCATCAGCGGAATCTGCTTTTCAGGAGGGCGCCGTGGTTTCTTTGTCTTGGTTGTATTTTGTTGTTGCCTTTTGTGTGGGGGAGGGGGATCCCGGGGAGGTTACATGATGTCTCTCAGCTGTCAGGACAGATTATAGGGGTCACCCAAACACAGGGCATTTAATGGGGGAGCCGCATGGAGGCGAGGGGGGATCCAGACTGCTCACAAACTGAGATATGACCCTACTTACAGCTGGACTGACAAAACAACATCACACCTCCTGCTTGGTTCAACAAAAGCACTCAGCTGGCTGCCATACGACCGCTTTTTAAAAAAGAAAGGCTAAATCTAGCAAAATTATTCTCTTTTAGTTACATCTTTGGTCTGTGGCTCATTTAAAGCTGTAAGACTTCAACAAGAAAAACAAGGCAAACCTTCATCCTGTCAGAATCTAATCAAAATTTGCTTTGAGCGATAACCCTCAACAGCTTAAGATAAGCTCATTACATATCATTCAAAAGCTGGATAGAAGAAAAATATTTGTTAAATCTGTCTAAAAGCCTTACTCCACTGAAAATCAATTTATTCTGATATGAAGAACAAAACAGAATCACGGGGCTAATACCTAGAAAGACAAATAAATAAGCAGCTGCCATTTGTTTGACACAGAGAGCTCACACTTGTCATAGTGGGATGGATTAGAGCCATATGGTGGAGAGAGCCAGTGGTGAATAAAAACATGTTTTCAAAGACAACTCCAAGCAAATACCACCCATTTGTTGTGAGCAGTATCACTAGCAGACATTCCTATCAGCTGTGGGTCAGGTTCTTATAAACACAATGTGAAACATTATTACAGTGTTAAAGGTCACAAACTAACAGCATTTAGATCATTAGATCTTACCTGGCAAAAGGAATGTAAGAGATGCTATACCTAAAAACAGAAAACGTGACACATAATTATTGGTTATATCAAATGGCATCCATTTTTAAAAAGAATGGTTAAGTCAACTAAATCATTTGTATGATCTAGATTTATCAAACTAAACGAAAACTTTCTTCCTTTTTATTGTTATCTCGTCTAAATGAAACATGTATCTTTGAACTAGAGTTCAAAGAAAACATAATTAATGAAATATATTAGTTCAATCAATAGAAAAAACTGCAGAGCTTTGTGAAAAGTATTCCTACTTCTTGTTTTTTGGGGTTTTGTGTCATTTTACATTTAAAAAATAGTAAATTAAAAGGATATTAATGCAATAAATGGTCCAGTCACTCCAAAGTTACCTAGTCTAACACAGCATCATGGAAACATAACAAGGTTTAGGGTGTCATAATACAGGTCATGGATTTTTTTTTTTTTTAGATCATCATACATTTCACAATCGTCCATTAAATCACAAATATATATGCTGTTATCTTTTCTTCAACTATTTGAAATATTTCAAACTTAAATTACTGGAACTTAGTTCTTTTTAGTTAAAAATTGGAAGCAGTTATTAAACCACCTAAACTAGTCTAGAGAGGTTAATAATACGAATGATTAACCAAAGACAAAAATCGTTTGAAAATATTGAACTAATCTAATGAGGACGTGATGTTTTGTTTGGGTTAAACTGTTGTCATCTTCTCACTCGGTCATGAAAGAAGTTCAGCTTCCAAGCTGTCGACTGGCCTCTGCCCACTTCTCTGAGGTTTAGTGGTGACATCTCAGAAAACAAGTATCTGTGTGGGAGCGCACTGTGCTCTGGCACTGAGCCTGAGATGTGCAAGTTGTGGGTGCCATGGCGATGTCTTGGAGGACATTAGAAGACAGGAGATGAAAGTAGGGGGTGTATGGCTGAGGCAGAAATCTGCCAAAACTGCCCTGATCCGTTATCCTTCAGAATACTAGCAGCTGAGCAACAATAGAGTCACGGTGATATTCGAAACTATTGTTAGTTTTTTTTTTAACCTTTGTTCATAGTAAGAATCATCCAACGCCTGAAATGCTGGCATTACAGTTAAAGTGAAGATGAACCCAACAAATTCTAACATTTTACATGGGAGAATTTCTGATTTATTGGATGTTCCTAAATCATTAATACAAACCACATCAATCTGCTGCAGGAATGTTTTTTATATGTATGTTTATGTGTGTACACCCCCCCCCCCCCCCCCCCAGATCATCAAATGGTTTTAACTCTAAAAATGTTTCTATTTATCAATACCAGCTCACCCTAGCCCTGTGTGAAAAAAAAAAAAAAATCTTCCCCTGATGTTAAAACATAAATGCATCATAAACCAAACTTGGAAAGCAGAGTTAAAATTTGACCAGACTGATTCAACTCTAATTAATACAATTCCTGTAGAATAAAGGACTTGTTTAGGACTGGTTATATATTAGGTTTAAATATTTATGAGCGATTGAGAAACAAAGTCATCAATGTCTGAAATTGTTAACAAGCCACTTCTAGAGTTGGGCATACACTGTAGAGGTGAGTATTGGCGTGAGTGTTGCGATTCAATACA
Organism: Cyprinodon tularosa; assembly: GCF_016077235.1. Classification (NCBI taxonomy): domain Eukaryota; kingdom Metazoa; phylum Chordata; class Actinopteri; order Cyprinodontiformes; family Cyprinodontidae; genus Cyprinodon; species Cyprinodon tularosa. The sequence continues at coordinate 934,752 of NW_024038405.1, read as the reverse complement.
TGTCGCGATACTTGGGTCAAGATATTATCACGGTATTGCAGTATCACTATATATTGCCATAATTTCCCCAGCTATCAAAATCAAATGATGAGATAAAACAGCAAGTGCTGTATATTTTCATCTTAAAATATTGATTAGGTATTATTATCCATGTTGTTTGGGGTTTTCTTCCACTGTGACTGCCTCAAATACAGATTTGGTGCTGCACGCACAGTTAAAGGGCTCCACAGCGCTTTCTGCCAGAGTGGTGGTGCAGAGGTAGCCCATTTTCCCATCAATGTTTTATGTTACCTTTTTTTTTTGAAAATCGATACTAAGAAGTGAAAGATCGATATTATATTGGGCAGCCGAATATCACGATATATCGACAAAACGATTATTTCCAACACCCCTAATACACTGTACGATTTTTTGCCCTTTTTGGGCTTATTCTCCAGTCGTGCGAGAATTTTTTGATTGGGGCAATTTTCAGCCTCATCGTGCGACGTGTAGTATACAGGGAGTAGCGAAGGCCGATCAGCCTCTCACTACCTCCTCCTGGTCAGGAATCGTAATTTGAGAGAAAATCAAACATGTTTGAAATCCAGTCGGCCGTCGAAAGATTGCATCAGAGCGTCGGCTGCACAGTGTGAAAACATGCATGGTGAGCTGTGAACTTTTAAACCCTGTGGTTTTGTCGTACATTTTGAGCGGCAGCTGTGTGCCACGAATGAAGATATTGCACAGTGTATACCCAGCTTAAGGTTGTGGGACTCTACTGAACCACACTGGGAACCATTATCCCTAAATGGGGAAAACATAAAAAAAAAAGAAAAAAAGGTGGTGAAAATTTACCAGAGTTCACCAAAGGACCCAGAACCAAACCTAGAGCAGTTTCTTAATCCTGCAGTAGACACAAGCAGGTGCTTAACCCTAAAATTCACGCTACAGAGAATCAGATGTGGTGGAGCAGACACTTTCAATACATTATGACTTGTGACTACGGATGTACGATATTGTCAGCATGTTAAAAATTGAACATCAACCATTCCAACGATATAACAGGCAATGTTCAAATCTTGGAAACCAAGTCCAGTGGATTTTTTTTTTTTTTTTACTTTTACGGAATGACTATGACCTGGATGACTGAGAATCTTCGTCAGCAACAGGCAATGTTATATCAAGTGAGGATTATGGCTGCAGCACCAGCAGGTTACGTGCGTCCAACTAAAGCACGTAACCTCATTTTGCTGAAACAAAAATGACGATGGTGTGGATGTTTTGCAAGTTTTAGCAAAAAAGATCACAAACTATTTTGCAATAACTGCACAAGAGAGGAGGGAAAAATAATAAAATATCAGTTATCAACTAGTATCAGCCAAAACTGTAATATCTTGCATCCCTGCTTTTTTAAGGTTTAGTCTGTGAATAGATGATCCAGAAAAATAAACCAGGTGGAGCCATGTTACATCTGGCATAAATCTACAAACATTCTGACAAAGAACATGATCCCTACAGTTAAACATGCTGCTGACGGTGTGGTGTCTCGGTTTACTTAGTTGGGTAAACCTGGATTACTTTGAGGAACTGAAGGCAGCTAACCAGAAAATCCTGAAGGATTATATGGAGTCACCAGGTTTATGTGGCTAAATCCAAAGCCCAACTGAACGTTTACATCTGGGCGGCTCAAATAAAAGGTTTCATTTCATTGACTTGTGTTAAATTATGATATATTGTTATGACCTTTAACAGGCTGTTTGTCTTCAAAACCCTCCCATCTGGTTAAGTTCATAAAATCAAAAAGTACAAGACTAACTTAGGTATAAAAATGTATATATGGCAGATATTCCTACAGCAGATATAAAGGAAGAATCATCCAATAAAGTCTGGCATTAATGAGGTTTTAATGATAGCAAACAATTTTACACCTATTCAGGCTCCCTGTTCAAATAGAACTACGGATATCTGGATAAAGATCTTTGATTTTAGAGATTATGCTGACACAGCAGCTCTGAGTACTGACCAACTGTACATACATTCCTTACTTATTTTAAAGTGAGAACAGTTAGAAAAGGCTAGGTAAAGTGAAATTACTCAGAGAACAATAGTCAACAATAATAAGTATAAGAACAACCGGCCCATTTATAACAAACCAAAACGTTTAGTTTAACAAAAGTTGATAGAAGCTGAATCAAAAATTTTAGATGCAGATATTTTCCAACAATAGCTCTTTGGCTGATGTTCCAATATCAATATCTGATCAGGACATCCCTAAAAATATCAAACTATAAGAAAAGTGACTCAACTGATGAAAACAATATACATATATACGGACAGCTATGCATCCTCCTAAACTTTTGAATGTTTGGAATAAATTAGAGCAGCTGAGAAAGAGACCAAACAGCAAAGTCAGTCTTACCAGGTCATTGACAAAAACTGTAGAATACAGAAGATGATGGCCAATCCATTTTTCTTCCACTGTAGAAAATAAATATATTAAAACATCCATTTTAGTGAGTTAAATACTAACAGGCCTGTTGAACACTTACCCAAAACGCTGCACAAAGTGTTAAGACAAGGCACAGCTGGGGGAAGGAGAAGACAAATACTTGGTTAGAGAACATTTAAAAGGAAAATCCACGTCCATAGACTCACTCTCCATCGTCTGTCATTGTACTAAAGCCTCCTTTTTGGCCACAATGGCTGCAGATATTTTCACCCGACTTTTATACTGAGTTTTATATAAATAATTTTGTGTGTGTGATAAGATTTACAATTGCAAATCCTCTGCCTATACATTTGCAGGGTTTGGTCATTAAAATATGATTTTGATGAAGGCAAAATGGCAAAAATAAAAAGTTTGCATTCACTGCTTTCTGAATTGCACATTCAAATCACTTTGGAACTTGTATCTGTGGATGAAAACACGTTTGCATTCGTTTAATATACATAAACCTTTTGAAGATCATGAGCTGAAAACTGTAGATCCTTTAATAAACCCTGTCTGCAATAAGAGAAACATATGGCATGTGTGTAAAAACAGTGTAGAATGCATTTACCATCATAACAATGGTAGCTATGAGTCTTGTGGGTTCAAACATCTTCTTCAGCTGTTTCAAGGGTCCCATCAAGAAACAGGTGCTATAGAAATAAAAAAAAAATAGAAAATGCTGTAGATATGGTGCAAGATACATTTCACGGTATAGATAACAGCTAATCTGTTACGTTTAATGTAATCTCTGCCATAAAATAAAACCAAGGTAAAGGTTGAATAATTTTGCTTTTTAGTCTGAGACATTGGCCGTTCTTTTAGCCAACTCGCATATCCAAAACAATTCGGTTTGGTCGGAAACATCACCAGAGGTTGGAACTAATATGCATTGTGTGCCCTTTATATTTGTAACGCAGTAGGGTGGGTGAAATGACCATATTACATCATGAAGGATTAGAACATGCTGATGAGCTGCCAAAACAGACAGATTGCGGAATCTCTAAGTAAGCTTTATGATTTATGCAATGCAGAAAAACCAAATAGCTTGGAAACCACTGAAAACCATCTTTGAACATCAGTACCAATAATTGTTCTTCCCCTTTACACCAATGTCCTCTGTACAATAGTTAAATAACTATTTACTTAAGCAAAATCTACCGGGACAAGTGATAGTCAAATAACCAACAAAGCATTTAAAAAAATTGAGTGTATGTCAATGTAACCTTTCCTGATTTAAAGATCAACAAATCAAATGAGACGTGTGTTCCCTAAAGACTTTATATTCTGAAAATAATAAATCAGAAAGATTCAGTTCAAGTTTAAATCTTTTTTATATATAAAAGAAGAATAAACAAATAATTCTTAACTGTAATGTGCTTTAATCTGATACACCGATTAAGAATGCCAAATTATATGATGATAAATAAACAGAATATCTCTCTTTTGAATTGATCAATTTTCCTCACCCAGCAGTTTCCCCAACAATCTATTGTTTTAAGGATAGCTTTAGCCAAATGCACAGAAAACGAAAACTTTATTACAAAAAAAACTACAAGATTTTCGAAGGAGATGCTAAAGAATGATTTACTTTTTAATTAATTTTCCCTGTAGGGGGTCGTTGCTGTCAAAGCATGTTCAGTAAGAACATAAAGGTGGAGCACAACATGTAAAACCATTTCTTAATCACACAGAAAGATTACTCTACTCTCTCCTGTTTAAATGAAATTAAAAAAACATAGTTAATCGATTTTCTTCTAGAGAATAACATCCTTAAATATGAGCATGGAGAGATTTAGGACCCTGTGCCATAAGAAAAAAAGACAGAATCCAAACACTCATCATAGCAGTATGACTATAATTTAAAGTGGTTTACCGCTGGGTTCAATTTAACCCAACATGCTGCAGTAATTACGGGTTCAACACTTCCTGTCCATCAATGACGCAGTCAGCGCTACGATGAACATTACGGATGTCTTACGTCAGTGAAGTTAAAGAGGAGAAGGCTTTCCCAGCTGGTGAGGAACGCAGCCGTTTTCCCAGTACAGCTGAGTGAGTAGCAGGAATCACTCGGTGTCACATCTGTTAGATGAGAAATTAGAGTAGCGTGCGTTGACGCAGACTCTTCAGACTGATTGGAAGAGAGGGTCTGTTGCTTCGTCTCTCCCTTGTTATTCCAACTGCTTAGTGTGACAGAGTTATTCACCCTGTCCACGCACATGCTGCTAATGCTCGCAAGAAAAGCTGTCGTCTCGGGGGCGACAACTAAGAAGGACTCAGTTGTTCAGCCACAAGTGGGCTTTTCTCTGATGAGAGGAAATCGATTTTTTTAAAACACATTGAAAAATAAAAGAGGCTTTGTTTTATCAAAAAAATGTATAAAAAAAATAATCTGAAACAAACGATAAAGATTGGTCAGCCTGTACAGCATTTTAACGGGGGATGTGAAGGAGAATACATTTCTTTGTTAAACCTAAGGATTTCTAATCTGGGAGGGTCTCTACAGTTAGAAAAAAAAAAACGCAATAATTATTTTTTGACCAAAAATATTAACCTTATAACCTTGGATGTAGAGTTTGATTTCTAATTCCAGTAGATCTGCTCTTAGCCACAGAAAATAATGCTTCTGCTATGCTTTAACGCCATATTATGACATAGACGGAGTAAATATGTGTTTTAGCCTAAACAAAGAGAACCAGAGTTAGTGAAAATATATTATTTTAAAAAATATATGCAAAAAGGTGAGACAATGAGTGAAAAAAATAAAGATTTGTTATTGATCTGTTGGCAGGGGAGAGGCCATGCCAAATCTGGAAGGAAGAGTTGGGACACCGGACCATGCTGAAAACAGCAAAGCTAAACCTAGTTAAACTTAGTTTTAGTTTCTTAATGACCCAACTTCCTCTTTAACATTCAAAACTTTTTTATGCCCCCAGATACATGAAGGCATATTGCAATCCCTTCCAAATTGTTTTCTTTTAGCATGTGCATGTTGCACACAGTAAGAATGCAATAATTATACTTATTACAACGTTATTATTTAACTCACTGCACCTGTAAATAGATCTAGAGTTACCTAAAGTCTTACCTGGACAAAGCTGCAATATTTCCTAGTGTGTAGAAGACAGCAAAAAGCTTGAGCCCCCCAGGAAGGAACAGCAGTGCTGAGCCCTGGAAAAACAGCAGATTAATTTCTGTAGGCTGTAGAAGACATCCTCATACATTCATTAGAGGTTAAAGGTGAAGGAAATGCAGCAATGGGATGAAAATCAAAGATTTAAAATCTCAAGATTTTCTATTGTGCTTTTAAAACGTCACAGGAATATAGCTGGTCTCCTCTAGTAACAGACCAACAAAGGTTAGGTTGAAATTTTTTTTTATCTCATTTACAATGATTTAGATACACCTAATTAATAAACGCTTACAATGAGGGCTAGTACAACAGCAATTATGCACAAACCTAGCGTTAAATTTATAAGCACTGTGGAATAAGTTCAGCTATCTTTACCAAATAAAAACAAAGAGCTATTTAGAGGGCCTTGCTAAAGCAGTCATACCTCTAACTTTTTTTTTATTATTGTCACATTTAGAGACTTTAGACAGATTTTATTTGTAATTTTGTTTACACAAGTGTAAATTTAGATCACAAACCTAAATACACTTTATTAGAATGGTAGCTTTTACAAATGTATGATCCTCAGCCCAGTCAAGCTAGATAGAAAGGCCCTTTGAACAGAAAAAAATCAAGTCAGGATCTCATTTTGATTCGGGACTGGCCTTTTATTGGTGCCATCAAACACACAGCGATCTAAACCATTCTATAAACTCAGGCTCTATGTTTATGGTGTCCACCTACTGGAGGATGAAACTTCTCTACAGTCTCAAAACTAACAAGCCTAATTCCAGTGATACCCGTGATTCAGCACAATCCATCATCCCTTCAACTTGCACAGGCTAAGGAAATTCATCCCCACAGTATGATGCTGCCATCATCACCCAGTGTGTGTGGGCTGTTAGTTTTCTGTCACAGAGTTTTAGGTTAGAAAGTATATATTTTCCTCAATCGCTTTGAGTCTGCTGTGGCTATGGCATGCAGTAAACTAGAAACCGGGTTTTCGGCTATTTCTACTTAAATATTCGATCACTTCTAAAGACAACAGTTATTAGATTTTTATTTAGTTGAATTAGACTAAAGGGAGCTGTACAATAAAACTAAATTAAAGATATAAAGCATTATGCACTACCTGGTCAGTGGTCTGTCATATGAAATCTACAAAAAAGACTTTACGTTTGTATTTGCAACATAAAAAATTCACCTATGTCAAGGCTCCCAACAGGCCCAATAAGTATTTAACAGCAGGCTTTTAGTTACTCGGGTTTTTAATCTCATCGGTGAACACTATTATAATCAGCTCAATATGCACCTTATAGATGTTAAGGACCACAGATTCTAATGTTTATTTTTTTGTATCTACAAACAAGATTTCTTTCATGTCCTGGAAACTGGTTGCTCTTTCCCTTTTCACTTGAACTTTTCTCATTTTCTATCTTAAAAAATATATTTTTTTATAAATAACATGACAGAAAGTTTTCCCTTTCTAAGTGTTTTTTTTTTCTTTTCAAACGTAAAAAGAAGAACAAAGTCATAAAAGTTACATTTTCTGTCTACTTATTTTGAATTGTGGGAACAAAAAAAATATTCTAATGCCAAATGCAAAAGTAGTGATCGCTTATACACGCTGGTTGGGTGAAAGATTTTAAATGAGGGCCTGGCTCTATACTTCAAAAGGCTGTTTTTCTTAAGGCAGTGTGAATTTTCACAGATAAGTGTGTGTGTGAAAAGACTTCCTCTTATGACTAACATGCTCAAACTCTTTGGGTAAAGCTATTTATTTATGCGGCAATAAAGCATCGATTTAGCAGAGGTGTAGCCAGAAAATGTTTATAAGGGTGACCAGGCAATAACCAATGTACACTGAGGGGTGGCACCAGAACCTCAGGCTCAATCTACGCTGTTCCAACAGGAAAATTAACAAGGAACACATACATATTTTCTAAATAAAGACAATCTATACTTTACAGCCTTCGTAACAAATAGACGCATATATTTAAACATCTGTCTAGATAAAAGGTATAGTAGATAAAATCCTTCCAGGTTTGAGTTCTGGGGCGAACAGCTTTTCCATTGGCATTACGTACCTACTTTTATCAATAATCATTCTGCATAAAATTGACATTTACAAGTACTAATATCTACATTAATTGATTATTAAATTAGTTTTTATTAAAGTAGTTATTTATCTATGATCTCACTGAAGACTCCTTGATCACTTGCAGAGACACATAATTTCTTCTTTACCTGATAAAACACAAAGTTTAGTTCTGAAAAGAGCATTAATTCTGTATTTATCATCTTTAATGTTAGTATATTGATGTGCATAATTAAACAAAGTGTTTTTGTTAAAGGAGAATGGCGGGTTTTTTTTACATTGGGCCCTTGATTTTACATTATTACATCATGTTCTACTCACCTATGTGAGTATAGTGTCATTTGGAGCTGTTCTGAAGATATTCCATTGGGTTATATCCAAGTAACGTCTTCTTATGGGCAACGACTTGAAGGCACAAACTAAACTGTTCATAATGTATTCTTTATGGTACACCAGCATTCATAACATGTAGGCGAATCACTGTCCCCCAGACATCCACGGTTATATTTTTTTATACTTATATATTTTTTAAGTATGACGTCATCCGTGCGCGCCAGCTACCATTTATTCATCCTGTCCGCTGAACTGCTGCTAGTTTTACTCACATGCCTGGAAGATGTCTAGTGCTACTACCACAGATGATCTCGCTCTCGAAATGGAATTTAATGATTCAGATTAGCTAGCCGAATGAATATAAGGGGTAGAGCGTAGCCGTCTGTGGCCCGGGCTGCTGGTCACAACTCCAGTCCGGTGGACGGATGCGCCATACACACTTAACTTTGTTTTTCAAAAATATAAATATAAAAAATATAACCGCGGATGTCTGGGGGACAGTGATTCGCCTACATGTTATGAATGCTGGCGTACCATAAAGAATACATTATGAGTCGTTGCCAATAGGAAGACGTTAGTTGGATATAACCTAACCCAATATCTTCAGAACGGCTCCAAATGACACAAAACTCATATGGGTGAGTTGAACATGATGTAATAACCTAAAATCAAGGGGCCAATGTAAAAAAAAAAAAACAGCATTCCTCTTTAAGTAATTGTTAATATATGGAAAATTTAAATGTTTTGAATATTCCACTTGAAAGTATTACTGCTTACACCATCTGTATTAGAGGGGGAAAATGGTGGGGGTGGTCAATCCGACCCTGGCCCCCCATCTAGGTTCGCCCCTGCGAGTTAGGTCAATCAAAGGAAGAAACTGGCTCTCTGCTAATTTAGCAAATTTATGTTTAAGGTGAACATTTTATTTTTACTGTCAGTTTTATAAGCAGAGCTGCAGAGACACTCACGAGTATGGAGAACAGGATGCCTACAGCAAAGCATATGACAAACCATTTCACCCTGGTGCTGAAGCTGAGAGAGCTGCCATCAAGGACCTGGTGAGAACAATGAGAGGATATCACACGACAAGTCTAATGACCTACACTGAGACCCACAGGCTTCCACCGGACATTCAACTATGGTGGCTGGAGCCAAGCATTTTTAAAGCTACAGGCCAACTTATACATTAAAACGTCAAAACAAAAGCAGCGTTTTGATCAAAGTGAAACCAAGCAGAACCTTACCTTATATCCTCCTAAATGTGAAAGCGTGCAAGAATATAAGCAAAACAGTTACAGTTAAAAGCTAGCAATGACATAGAAGCTCATTTAAGGCATGACTTATTAGAAAAAAAGTTAGCTAATTCTGCTAAAGGCTAAGGTAAAAGTTAGCTGTCAGTTTAGAAAAATCCGCATCGAACAAGAAAACACATATTGAAAAGTAGTAACATTTAGCATTACTGATTAGACATGTTTAAATGCGGTTGCCTGAGACAGTAACTTATAATAACAAGGTTTTTTGGACACAGTTAGCATTAGCAGCTGTCAAACACTAAGCTAACCTGTGCAGTTAACCCGAGTTCTTCATTGTCTTCCCGGCCGCTCAGAACACGTCGCAGTTTATCCATCGTCAAAAACTCAAACACGTAAAGGTTTAAGAAGAAATAATGACACCAAAACAGTCCAGACTAAAGAGTGTCCGTTGGTGTTCAATGACTACTATCGCTGACATTAGTTGCTCCACACTTCCTGGCTTCAGGACGTCTTCACTGCGACTGGCTGACCTGGAATCAGTTTACAGTTAGACCATGAGTGGCGTATTTCCTGAAAGAGGCGTTTTAACTGACCGAAGATCAGACCCTTAAAACAACTATGACGCCTCCTCTGGACGGTTACAGCTGCCTCTTTATTGGGCATAACGGTGTTACGAAAGTTTATGAAAGTGACCCAAACTGACTATGCCTATATATTTTAACTACATTTAACTAGATTTTAGTTGTGTGTAAAATAAATAAAATAAAAATAAAAATCTAACAAATAGGAAAATACGACAGAAAATGCAAAAACTAAAATAAAAACGTGACATTTCACAATATTATCTAGTGAAGTTGACTGCTCTGGCCGCATCATTAGCGGTGTCTTTTTTCTGTCCCATTGTCGCCACCTAGTGGAAGCATCAGCAGCGGGCCGTTCACTCAGGATTGGCAAGCAAATAGTGTATAAATTCGCACAGACTTTTCAGTACAAACGAGTTACCAATGTATCCCTTAATACTTCAACATCATACCTTAAAATTAAATCGTTTATTTTTTTCTGGTTAAGTCTTATATTATTAAATGTTTCTAACAATTACTTAGCAATATAACATTTATTTTGCGCACCTGTTCATACTAAATGAAAATCAGGAACAATAAGCAATATCCTGCTGCTGGTAATAATTATCTATTTTGAGTCTCATAGCCAGCAGATATAAGGGATGTGTTTTATAGTAGATATTCTATTCCACTGTAATATTTGCAAAAACATCTTTTGTTTCAAGGATGAATAAAATTGATAACAAAAGACATTTATTGTGGGAAACTTTTAAGGTCATACTGCTCCTCTAAGGGACACTGGCTCTTTGTGAATATACCAGAGAGAAGACATTTTGACAGCAACAATAAAAAAGTAGCTTTAGAGATAAGGTACAATTTCCCCAAACTGTACAAAGTGTTTTTTATGTAATCTAAACAGTGTTACATATTCTTCCTCAGAAAAACAGGCCAACATTAGCAATTCAGTGCAAACTTTAATGAAATATTAATTCTTATTTCATAATAATATTGGGGGCCATTGTAAAAATAAGAGTGATAATCGCTGTAGTTGTAGTTCATGTAGCTCTGATCCCCCTCTGCGCTCTTATACAGCTTCAGCTGTTTCTCCCTGCGCGCAGTGGGCTCACTTAGCGCAGTTGGTGCAGTGAGCGCAGTGGGCTCAGTGAGCAGAGCGCCTTCTCAGGGTTCGGACGTTTCAGACACTGGCAGTGATGTGGGTGCCGCTCCCCGTATATCTGCTCCTGTTGGGCCCGTTCTTTTATGGCTGCTCATGTTTCCTGTGCCCGAGTATCTGCCGATGCTCCACCCAGACAATCAGATGTATGGATCCAGCAGATGCAGAGAAGGATCAATGGAACAAAAGACTGTAAGTCTAAGGGTTATTGATTGGTTACAACATTCTAAAACCCGCGCTATTCGTGCATGTCATGAAATTTTACTATGGATATGATGTTAAGTAGCTCTTTGATTATTTTTCAGACAAATCGCGCGTAATTACGCACAATGAAATGTTCGAGTTTGAACCAAACTTGCTTTGTTGCATAAAAATGAAATTAGTAATTGGACTGTTATATTTAGAAGTGCATTCTTTAAAAATCTTACTAATAAGATTTGAGAAATATTCTTTTTAATAAACATTTAATTTGCATCAGGCTCCTTCTTCAGACTAAATATTATCTATTGTTTTACGATTTTGCATTATACAGACTGTCATGGACCAATGCAATGTGCAGCTTTTGACAGCCGTCTAAACTTTGTTCCAGAAAACTTTTTAGCAATCATCTCTTCCACTCATTGTTTATCATCATAAAAGAACAGCTTAATAAAAACATATGCACAGACCTTCAGGGTCACCCCATGCAACAAATAGATCCTCAGCGTGACTTCAACTACTACTTCAATTACTTCTGAAGAACATGTCAAGTTGGCTTCACAAGGTCAGGTACAGACAGCATCCTCTTCTCTTATGCTTCCGAGGCCTCCGAGTTCACCCCCAGAAACTGTGACGAAACACGAAGATGTGGAATCTTGACCTCTAGTTTTTTTTAAAACCACTGGACCTTGACTTTGCTCTGATAAGTGTGAACAACAAGGATGGCACCTTCATAATTGGATCAGATGCTGGCTACAGAAACTTTATACTTGGGGAAACTAGTTGCTGTCGGAGGAAAATGATGAGACAAAAAAAACAAAAAAACAGATTGAAACAAATGAAAATAATGACATAGAAACTCAACCATAAAATACATCCCTCCTATTTTTTTTATTAAAAATCCCTTATAAATCTCCATCTTGGTGGCAATTTTTTTCTTTAATTCTTTATTTTGCCTTTAACAGGCCTATAATAAAACTTTATCAACATCTATTAACCCCTCCTTCCTATAATAGTTTAGGAACTCTAAATGAGCTGTTTTCAAAGCACTGATATGGTGATGTAATTATCGCCTATAAGATATTAAGGTTTTCTTCAAAGAGGCGTTTTATCTTGATTTCTTAATCCATGATTTACATTTAGTTGAGTGCTAGTCATGGTGAAAAGTAATTTTCTGATTTTGGTTTGTTGAAACAGATCTCAATTGAACCACTCTGCCTCTTGGGTATTGAGTTTTAGTCCCCTGGTTTTCTATTGAACTGGAGAAGTTTTCATGCCACTGGGGACAAGACAGTTAAACAGCATGATTCTACTCTCACCATGCCTAATAGAAAGTAGAACATTTGGGGGTTTTAATGCCAAACCTTCATTTGATCAAACATTTTTTGTCATAATAGCCAAATTCAAACTTCAAAAAATGATTTTATTGCCCTCAAAGTGAAATTAAATGTTGTAGTAAGGCATATGTTTTTTTCTTAAAAAAAAAAAAAAGTTGTATATGCTGGAAGCTGTAGGCGGGAAGGATCTTATGTAGTGGTCTGTCTTGCAGCAAATTCAGAGAAGCTTTCAACTGAAGATACTCTGTTGCTGTTCATTCTTTTAAAGAGGATGCTCATGGTTGTCTAATGTTCTTCATTTTATACAGTTTTCTTCCAAGTAAAATCAACGTAGAGGAGTTCCAGCTTACCTCACCTTCTTTATAAGCTTGTTGAGCTTCTGTAAGTCATTTACTCTGATGTTACCAGATCAGCTGATGGCAGAGAAGATCAAACTCCCCAAAACGGATTTATAGAATATATGCAGGATCTTGCTGCAAATACTGAAGGATCTAAGCCTGCTTAGGAAGTACAGTCTACTATTGCCCTTTTTGTAGATGACTTTACAGTTCCAACTCAATATGAGGCTTCTTTAAAATTCTGTCTGCTAATATGGTGAGATATTAAAGGAGAGACATTGAAGTCAGGGATATGATCCTGCAGACATGTTTACTGTAGGTAAAACACATAACACTACATTCCTAATATTCTGTCTGGGTCATTGCTAAAGCTTGGATTACTAATAATGATTGATGAAGGCTTGTATTTCCTTCTCCTTTTTCTTATCCTTGCTCCTGCTCTGCTCTGCATCCTTGGTGCTTCCTTTTCAACTCAGCCAGGACTTGCAGATGTTTAAGTATTATTTCAACTATTGAGATTTTAATGAGCTTAAAAAAACAACTTCCTATGGTTATGCATAATAAACAAATGTCCAAAAATGAAAAGATATGGAAAAATCATATCACATGCACAACATCCAACAGCAGAGGTAAAAATAAAAAAAAAATAAAAGAAAAAGAAAATGTGATTCAAAAATGTAATATTAGTAAAAGAATGTTAGAATCAAGCTAGCAGTGCTACACCGACATGCAGCCACCTCGCCATCATAACCTAATGCTCAACTTTTATCACTTTTAGGTTTCTTTATCACCTTTCTTTTAAAACTATATCAAGCCATTCTTTTGAGGATTTGAGAGGAGTTCGGAGGATGTAAGTATTGCAACCCGTTTTCTGTTCTACTGTTAGAGATCATGTTTAGCTGATACTGAAAAACAATGGGTACACCGAGCTAGTCATCTGAACTATTCTGTGTTTTTAATTTTTGCAGTGAGATTGCCCAAAGTGTAACCCTGGAAAGTATAAAGGAACTAGCATTTAGCAACCTTCTCAACCTCTCTGAGATGTAAGTCCTGCTCGTAAGATTTTTTCTTCCTGATCACTGTAGACACTTAACTGTTGAACTGCTCTCTTTTCTCCCCAACTAAACAGTTCAATCCAGAATGCCAGGAGTCTCAGACACATCGACAGGAGAGCCTTTAACAATCTTCCAAACCTTCACTATTTGTGAGGCAACTTTTCAAATGCATAGCACTTTCAGGTTTAAAGTTAAGCCTTAATTAATGTATTGTTAAGTACTTTTCTACTTTGCAGAAACAATCATCTATTTGACTTTAAGCAATTTGTTTAATAGACCAGCAGAACATCGTACAGGATTGAGAAATTAAAGCAAACTAAAGCACAGTTTTCACTTTTTTTTTTTTACAAATTAAGAGTGAGGTTTTCATTTTTATTTAGCCAACTTTGCTCTGAAACCTCAAAATAAAAACCAATCCAACCAGTTTGTTAAATTAATAGTTTAAATCATAGTTTATTCATGACTCTACAGTATGTTTAATCTTTGAGGTTATGATCCTTTGATCATCTTATAATGGAAGGACTGCAGACTTACAAAGATATGACCATAAATGGACACTGATAATCAAACAAGCAGCAAAATAACCAATTGTAACTCTGGGGGAGCTGCAAATAGCTGCTTAATTTGCCTAACAGCTTAAGTTGAATATTGAGTTGACATGAGAAGAAGAAGAAAAAAGTCACATTCTCTGCAAAATTTGCTCTGATAAAAGAGTGGGAGCAAAGCCATCAATGTAATAGCTCCACACTAAGTCTCCACTGCTGTTTTCTCTAAACAATATATGGACATTACACACACTTAATGGAAGAGGGCACTCAACTCATAGTAGACCAAAACTGAACTTTATAGGCAGCATGATGTTTCAAAAAACAAACAATTCACATCATACCCATCAAAGCCCTATGGTGAACCGTGGTGGTGGCAGCATCATGCTGTTGTGATTCATGTCTTCAGGAGGGTTAGAAAATTTCTTCTAAGATTACACAGAGTAATCTTGGAAGGGGAATTTTTTGACATGGCTTCCATTATGTCCTGATTCCTTATCTAGATTCAGTGTCATTTGGAAGCGTATATACCACACTTTTCAGATTATTCAGAATATAGAGAAAATTATCATTTTCTTCTCCCCCCCAAATGATATGCTACTTTGTGCAGATGTTTCAAACAATTCCACCGCTGAACTTTTTTGTAATCTAATAATAGTTTTAAAAATTCTCTGGGTTTATAATTTTGCAAGATGAGCTACAGCATCAGACACAAAAAGCAGACGGGGTTACAAGAAAGCATTTTCTGATTGTTTTGCTTCACATCTAAGTCTGCAATTATTATGGACATCTAATTTTGTTTATTACTGCAGGAGCATCTCAAACACTGGAATAACAGTCTTCCCAGACGTTACATCAATCGGTTCTCTCAAATCAGACTTCATTCTGTAAGTCCCCCAAAAATTCACAAGAGGGATTCATTTATCCCACACCACATTGCTTAGTGGTACAGTTCGACTCTTACTATCCGCAATAATACAGATTTTTGCAGTCTGATTGGTTATTATGTTGCAGGGAAATATGTGACAACCTTCATCTACTGGAATTGCCTCCAAATTCTTTTCTTGGAATGACTGAGGGATATGTTGCATTGTAAGTCTGCCTCTCCATCCTTCCTTTTGTCAGCTTTTTAGATTTGCTTAATTGCAATGATCCTTTTCAAAGCCAAACTTTAAACGCAGGAACCTCTACAACAATGGTATCAGAGGGATATACAACCACGCCTTCAATGGGACAAAGATCGATAAGCTGTATCTTGCAGACTTCTACTGAATAATCTTTTTTAAATCCATGCTAGTCAAAGGGAAAATATGCTCACTGGTCTCACTTTTTTCATATCTAGGTTATTAAAGAATAATCGTCACCTTAAAGTGATCCACAGTGATGCTTTCCAAGGAGCCACTGGTCCTGGAGTCTTGTAAGTTATATATTTTTTTTTTTATTCTTTTTTTTTTTTTTTTTACTTTGATGACACAATCAAGCAATATTTTTAGGTCAAATGCTTGTCTTCATTCTGTTCCATTGCCCGCTTATTAAGTACTTGCAGCAGAGGCTGGTTGACTGCTGCTGTTAAATTTTTACTAGGCCATTCACCTGTGCAAAGGTCCAAAAATAAGGCTTCTCATGTGATGCTGTCCTCTGTTATTTCACAGGGATGTTTCTGCAACAGCTCTTACAAAGTTACCTGCTCACGGACTGGATGCTGTTCTGGTGCTGTCCGCTCAGTCAGCATATGGTTTGAAAAGCTTGCCTCCTCTGAAGGGTCTGAGCAGCCTTCGAGAGGCCCATCTCACCTATAATAGCCACTGTTGTGCCCTTCTGAGCTGGAGCACTCACAGGTGATTTGCTCTTTAAAGTGTAAAATAAGGGAAAGGATGCAGTATCTTGGAGTTGATTTTGCCCCATCACCCTGTCAGTTTAGCACAGGAGTAGGCCTCTTTCTTTGACAAACCATTTGACCTACAGGCAGAAAACAAATGTTTCATTTCTATAATGTTTCTCTACAAGCTGGCAGCATGTATAGAAAACTAGAAACTCACAAATGATGCTTAGCCATTTCTAACGCTTTTTCAGTTATAATTCCTGCCCTGAAATGTACCATGCATTCAAAATGAATACTAAAATTAAACTTTTTAAAGGTATAAAAAAGACATCTAAATTTAATTTCTAGTTAATCCATGAAGAACTATTGCATGGACAAAATCCCAAGAATTCAAGAATGAGCTTTAAGAAGATTTTGTGTAAAATCAATAATAACCGACCCTGCAGGGTTGGTAAAAAATAAGTAAGAAAAATCAATAATATCAAATAGGCTTTTTATAATTTTTTGCATTTTGAAATTAGATTTCTTAACGAGACAGAAGTATTCAAATGTAAATCTCTCTCCCTCTCTCTACATATATATATATATATTTCTTCTTTTTCCAAGGGACTCTTCAGCTAACCATCCATGGGATAACATATCTACATCATGCAAAGAAGGGAATCCATCAGCAAGGTGACATATTTGTTTATGAATCATCCTCCAAAAGATACACTATATTGCCAAAAGTATTTGCTCACCTGCCTTGACTCACATATGAGCTTAAGTGACATCCCGTTCCTAATCCATAGGGTTCAATATGACGTCGGTCCACCCTTTGCAGCTAGAACAGCTTCAACTCTTCTGGGAAGGCTGTCCACAAGGTTTAGGAGTGTGTTTATGGGAATTTTTTACCATTCTTCCAGAAGCGCATTTGTGAGGTCGCACACTGATGTTGGACGAGAAGGCCTGGCTCTCAGTCTCCGCTCTAATTCATCCCAAAGGTGTTCTATCGGGTTGAGGTCAGGACTCTGTGCAGGCCAGTCAAGTTCATCCACACCAGACTCTGTCATCCATGTCTTTATGGACCTTGCTTTGTGCACTGGTGCACAGTCATGTTGGAAGAGGAAGGGGCCAGCTCCAAACTGTTCCCACAAAGTTGGGAGCATGGAATTGTCCAAAATGTCTTGGTATGCTGAAGCATTCAGAGTTCCTTTCACTGGAACTAAGGGGCCAAGCCCAGCTCCTGAAAAACAACCCCACACCATAATCCCCCCTCCACCAAACTTTACACTTGGCACAATGCAGTCAGACAAGTACCGTTCTCCTGGCAACCGCCAAACCCAGACCCGTCCATCAGATTGCCAGATGGAGAAGCGCGATTCGTCACTCCAGAGAACGCGTCTCCACTGCTCTAGAGTCCAGTGGCGGCGTGCTTTACACCACCGCATCCGACGCTTTGCATTGCACTTGGTGATGTATGGCTTGGATGCAGCTGCTCGACCATGGAAACCCATTCCATGAAGCTCTCTGCGCACTGTTCTTGAGCTAATCTGAAGGCCACATGAAGTTTGAAGGTCTGTAGTGATTGACTCTGCAGAAAGTTGGCGACCTCTTCGCACTATGCGCTTCAGCATCCGCTGACCCCGCTCCGTCAGTTTACGTGGCCTACCACTTCGTGGCTGAGTTGCTGTCGTTCCCAAACACTTCCATTTTCTTATAATACAGCTGACAGTTGACTGTGGAATATTTAGGAGCGAGGAAATTTCACGACTGGATTTGTTGCACAGGTGGCATCCTATCACAGTTCCACGCTGGAATTCACTGAGCTCCTGAGAGCGACCCATTCTTTCACAAATTTTTGTAAAAACAGTCTGCATGCCTAGGTGCTTGAATTTATACACCTGTGGCCATGGAAGTGATTGGAACACCTGATTCCAATAATTTGGATGGGTGAGCAAATACTTTTGGCAATATAGTGTATGTACTTTAAAAAGTCTCTCAATGTTAACTTTTCACTGCGCTGACGATTTATGTTCTCTTTGTACCCGAATTTTGACATTTTGTGAGTTCCTATTTAAAAAGTTTAAAAAAATCACCCTCTATAGTCTGGAATTCTACCAGGAAGCCAGATCTCTCTCCCAGGTTCAGCATTCAACATAGAAATTCATATTTCACAGTGAAAGTTGCAGGTATGATCTCATTATAAGCAGTTTGTTTAGATTATATCCCATTAAACCAGCATCTATGTACGTATGCTCTTCTCTTACGAAAACTTCAACTTAAATAATCCAAACAATCCCTTAAAAAGAAAAATCTTCAGTCAACATAGTTTAGTTTATCAGTAGATCAACATAAATCTTTTTCTCTCCATCTTTTTTGTCTATTTAAATCAGATGCCAGGTTGCTCTCAGAGGCACAGATGGAACACCTTCACTGGGGAGCTTGTCTTATTTTTCTGAAGCTGACCAGGATGACACCTTCCAAGATCTGGACTTCCACTATCTGGAGCTGGGCTTCTATCACTCCCACCCAATAATCTGCACGCCGGAGGAAGATGCTTTCAATCCCTGTGAGGATCTCTCCGGTTTTAGTTTCCTCAGAGTTGCTATTTGGTTCATCAACATCCTCGCTATCACAGGAAACCTGATGGTGCTTCTGGTTTTCTTTACCAGCCGGACCAAGCTGACCGTGCCTCGCTTCCTCATGTGCCACCTGGCTTTTGCTGACCTCTGCATTGGCGTTTACCTTCTTATAATAGCTACAGTAGACCTGAGGACTCGTGGTCACTACAGCCAGAATGCCATTGAGTGGCAAACCGGGCCGGGCTGTAGTGCTGCAGGATTTTTGTCTGTGTTTGGTGGTGAGCTGTCAGTCTACACGCTTTCCACCATCACCTTGGAGCGGTGGCACACCATCACCAATGCTCTACATGTAGAGCGTCATCTTGTCCTGACGCAGGCTGCAGGTATTATGGCAGCTGGTTGGTTACTCTGTCTAGGTATGGGGATGCTGCCACTGGTTGGTGTAAGCAGCTACACCAAAGTCAGCATGTGCTTACCCATGGACATAGAGACTCCTCTAGCTCAGGCCTTCATCATTATCATTCTACTCCTCAATGTGGGGGCCTTCATTATTGTGTGTGTCTGTTATGTGCTTATTTACCTGGCTGTGAAGAAGCCAGAGTTCCCGGAAAGAAGCACAGACACCAGGATAGCAAAACGCATGGCTGTCCTCATCTTCACCGACTTCCTCTGCATGGCACCCATCTCCTTTTTCGCTATTTCTGCCGCCTTTAAGGTTCCTCTCATCACAGTCACAAACTCCAAGATTCTGTTGGTCCTCTTCTTCCCCATCAATTCCTGCGCCAACCCCTTCCTCTATGCTATTTTTACCAAGGCCTTCAGAAAAGATGCCTATCAACTGATGAACGTCATGGGATGCCATAAAAGCAAGGCCGACGTTTATCGTTGGCATTGCTGCTCAGAAAATGCAATAAAGAGCAACCTGAGATCCAGTAATAAAGGATCCCAGATTGGAGTAAACCTAGCTCCCAAATCACATCAGGAACTTCAACCTAAAGATGAGCAGGAGATAACCTGAAAACTGAAAGAAACAGAAAATCCGGACATAAGGAACATTAGGGGGGTATTTTACTTTAAATGGGAGTCGTTACTTGTAGTCATATATTTATATGACTGTGGTCTCGCTGCACTGTTGAAGATTGACTATTATCTTTTCCAGAAAAGTAAAAAACAAACAAAAAACAAACAGTTCTAATAACCTTTTTCTGAATACATTTTACTGTTAAAACTATAATTGTGCTTATTTGACACATGATGCACCCCTTCATGTTCAGATCAAGAAAAAATACTGGTTCATTAAAAAAAAAAAAAACAGCAATGACATCATTATTCATGAACCTTGCTGTTTATCATATGACCAGTGTCTTGGAAAGGTATTCATACCCTTCGCTCTTACGCAATATTATAATGTTTCAACATATTTAATAGACCAACCATAGTTCTGCAAATAGAAGTTTGAAGAGTACTGCATTCATTTTTATTCAGCCTCCTTTGTTTTGATACCTCTACACATCCAGTAAAACCAACTTCCTTCAGAAGTCGGCTGAAATACAGCAATTAACTTAGTTAGTTCTCAGAGTAAAGACAGCTATTTGAGACGTGCTCAGCTGTTTATTAGAGAGAATTAGACAGATATGTGGAGCATTAATCGAAGCAGAGCCAAGACACCTGTGGAAACCTTTAGGTAGCTACAAAAATTAGCTTAGGAAGGAAAACTGTAATCTGGTATTTATGGAAAAGTAGAAAGACATTGCTGAAGGAAACAAGAAGATGTCCTAGTAATAGTTTTTCAGATGTGGAAAGAAGATGTTTCTGGTCACATGAGGCCAAAACTGGTCTCTGTGAGAAACATGATAGTGGCAGCATCAAGCAATGGGGATGCTTTACTTAGTAGGGACAGGGAAGCTAGTCAGACTTGTAGAAAGGTGGATGATGCTAAATACACGGGGCTCACAGGAGAAAATATGTTATAGGGCAACATGGGAGGAGGTTCACTGACAATACAATGAAAAATTGGGCCATTTTATTCATACCCATGTAATAGAAGGGAAACATTTAATAGTCCAGACCCTAATCTTACTGAAAACCAGCGATAAGCCCTGAAAATTGGTGTTTTTAGTTCATAAGCCATATGAAGAATTTCCAAAGGTTTGCTGCTCCAGTAGCATCAAAAGATGTTTCTTCAAATTATTGATTTAGGTGGCCTAAATTCAAATGTATCATAATTATAATGCAGTTCTTCGTTGTAATGGGATAATATGTGAAAAATAAAATAAACATGCATTAATTTTAATGCATTCATTTAAAATGTCCTTTAAAGGAAAACCGTTTCAACACTGTGGACTTAATTGTACAGAGAGAAATAGTCACAGTAACCGTGGTATGGATTATGTTGACTGTTGTCAAGAATGAAGGGGACATTTTTTATGTACAAAAAAATAGAAATGTGTATTTAAGTGTTTTGAAGAGTAAAATTTAAATGTACAAATCTGGGGAATAAAAAACACCGAAACCAACCCTATTTACAGTATGCTATGTTATTCTATTATAATTTACTGAGCAACCTTGTAAATTGTAAATACTGTAGATTGTATACAATGTAGTTCTTTTCTTAATTTGCTTTTATACTTTTTTTTTTACTTTTATATCTTATTTTACACTGTTTCTATGGGAAGGGTGTAATTTTTTACTGTGGGGGTTGTAATTTTACAAATTTAACTTATTTTATTCTGTCTTATTATTCTATATTTTATTTTGCTCCATTGTACTTATAGTCTTATTTTTTCTCTTCTATAAACGTCTGGACTGCAAAAAAATAAATAAATAAATACATTTCTTGCAAGGGATGGATAAAATAATTCTTATTCTGATTATCAGCTTTAAAAATGTATATATTTTTATGTGAATGACCACAAGGCGGAGCAGTTAAGCTCAGACTCTTATTGACTACTAATATATGTTTAAACTATAAGAACGTGATTCTGTTAAAATTCAGTTAAAATAATTAAGTTCCGAGGAAATAAAGTGATTCCTTTTAGTCTGAGTATCACCATTGTATTTTTTATTTTATTTTATTCATTTCTGCTGTATTGTACGGTGGCTGAGAAGTGCAAAACACATTTACAATTCAAAAACACATTAACAAATAAAAAACAAAATAACATTTGAAGAAACAAAATTATATTTTGTGAAACAAATGTATTTTTGAAAAAAAAGTTTAAATTTTTAAAAACAAATTTACATTTTAGCAAACAAATTTACATTAACAAATAAACAAAATAACATTTGAAGAAACAAAATTATATTTTATGAAACAAATGTATTTTTGAAAAAAAAAAGTTTAAATTTTTAAAAACACATTTACAATTCAAAAACACATTAACAAATAAAAAACAAAATAACATTTGAAGAAACAATTATATTTTATGAAACAATTTATTTTTGAAAAAAAAAGTTTAAATTTTTAAAAACAAATTTACATTTAAGGAAACAAATTCACATTTTAAATAAGTTAGATTTTAGGTGAGAGAAAGTTTCATTTTAGAGAAAAAAAAATACATTATAGGGAAACAAATTTACATCTAAAAAAAAATTGACCGTTCGGAAACACTTGTACAAGTGCAAAGACAAAACTGCAAGTGGCAAAACACATTTACATAGCCAAAAACAAATTAACAAAAGACGGCTACACGAAAAGGGAATGTCCCAGTGGCCGGATGTGACGTCACGATTACCCTGACTTGTAGTACAAACAGCTCAATCTGTAGTCCTCCTGCTTCACGTGAAAAGTCAGCGGCGATTTTAGATGGAAAGAATTGCACTGAAGCTGTTTTTCTTAAGTTTACGCTAACCGAACAATGTTTTCAGCCAATTTACACCATTTTGTTCTTCGTGCGGACGCTCTCTGGAACTTTTACGGGACACGGTACAAGGTGGCAGGACCAAGCAGCAGGGCCGGGCTCAATTCGTGACAGTGGCTGCCGGCAGAGCCTGCCATCGGAGAGGCCGATGGTGGCCGCTGCCGGCAGAGCTTGCCATCGGAGAGGCCGATGGTGGCCGCTGTCGGCAGAGCCTGCCATCGGAGAGGCCGATGGTGGCCGCTGCCGGCAGAGCTTGCCATCGGAGAGGCCGATGGTGGCCGCTGTCGGCAGAGCTTGCCATCGGAGAGGCCGATGGTGGCCGCTGCCGGCAGAGCTTGCCATCGGAGAGGCCGATGGTGGCTGCTGCCGGCCGAGGCCACTTATTCGCAGATAAAGTACTCCGTTCCATCAAGTAAATGTGACATTATAAAAGTTTTAATGCAGTTTATTAAGCAATAACATCACAATAAAAAGAAACCCATAAAGAATACATTTTAATACAGGTTATTAAGCGATAACATCACAATATATAGCCTATATATATATATATATATATATATATATATATATATATATATATATATATATATATATATATATAACATCACAATATATAGCCTATATATATATATATATATATATATATATATATATATATATATATATATATATATATATATATATATGAAACAATCTAGTTAGAAGTACTATAAATAAGGCATTTGCCGAAAAACGGCAGGAAAAATACCCAAAAAATAATTAAATACCAAAGAAAAGTAATTAAAAAACTACATGACAAAATAATAGTGGCTCCGGCCAGTAATACGCCCGGCCCTGCTGCTTGGTCCTGCCACCTGGTCCGTGTCCCGTAAAAGTTCCAGAGACCGTCCGCACGAAGAACAAAATGGTGTAAATTGGCTGAAAACATTGTTCGGTTAGCGTAAACTTAAGAAAAACAGCTTCAGTGCAATTCTTTCCATCTATTTGCCCATGTACATATCTCTCTCTATAACTCTGACTCAAAATAAATTAATCTTTCTGCAGGCTGTCAAAATATTCTTATTGATTTTCTTTATGTTTTTTTTATGTCGAATGAGCACGTACATTAATCCTTCCAACTCATTGAAAAGATACTAAAATTTGATCTTTTTTAAAAATTAAGTGAGGATCAAGTATTCCATTTGTCTGAGTATCACCATGAGTTTTGATTATTTTTCTCTGTGTTTGAACGTGGCTTGGGTTTTTCTCAAAGATCCATTTAACAGCTTACACATAACATTATCAAGACCAAAATTATATTTTGTTTATTTTTCAGAAGTTTAATTTTTCAAAACAATACATTTAGCAATTTACTTCAATAAACAAAATACATAGCAATTATATTTTATGCTTTTTTGACATTTAAATTTTCATGTTACATTCAAACACATTACAACTAACTAACATTTCTTTTTAAAACTGCTATTGTGTTCAAATTTTTAAACAATTTTGGAAACAAATCAATCAAATGAGTTTAGGTGGATTGAAAGATTTTGACATTTAGGAACGATGTAATCAACCGTTGGAATACATTGCTTGTAAGTGCAACACTGCCTGGAATTTAATTAGTAAAACAAATTACAAAGCTGTACGAGGATGTCATGCCGTGTGACGTCACGTCCCGTTTGTCTTATTTGTCTGAGTGAAAGTCAGGATTTAATGAAAGAATTATGAGCTTTTTTCTTATTTGCAACCGACTGTTTTAGCATTTTACCACCATCTTTCTTCGTTTTCTGAAACTTTTCGGAGGAACTCCAGCCAAAGACGTCAACGTACAGCTGCCGAACTGCATGGATGCTTTTGTGTCCTCCGCATAGCTTGCACTGAACCGATTTGCCCTTCCCAAGCTTGCCATAACGATTGGGCCCTTTGCCGCGCTTGCTCGGAGGCCGATGTCCTTCGCAAGTTAATTGAGGCCAGGTCCTCCCAACTGTACGAAGGGAAATCGCCGCTGACTTTTCACGTGAAGCAGGAGGACTACAGCTTGAGCTGTTTGTACTACAAGTCAGGGTAATGTAATCGTGACGTCACATCCGGTCACTGGGACATTCCCTTTCCGTGTAGCCGTCTTCTGTTAATTTGTTTTTGGCTATGTAAATTTGTTTTGCCACTTGCAGTTTTGTCTTTGCACTTGTACAAGTGTTTCCGAACGGTCAATTTTTTTTTGATGTAAATTTGTTTCCCTATAATGTATTTTTTTTTCTCTAAAATGAAACTTTCTCTCACCTAAAATCTAACTTATTTAAAATGTGAATTTGTTTCCTAAAATGTAAATTTGTTTTTAAAAATTTAAACTTTTTTTTCCAAAAATACATTTGTTTCATAAAATATAATTTTGTTTCTTCAAATGTTATTTTGTTTTTTATTTGTTAATGTGTTTTTGAATTGTAAATGTGTTTTTAAAAATTTAAACTTTTTTTTCAAAAATACATTTGTTTCATAAAATATAATTTTGTTTCTTCAAATTTTATTTTGTTTATTTGTTAATGTAAATTTGTTTGCTAAAATGTAAATTTGTTTTTAAAAATTTAAACTTTTTTTTCAAAAATACATTTGTTTCACAAAATATAATTTTGTTTCTTCAAATGTTATTTTGTTTTTTATTTGTTAATGTGTTTTTGAATTGTAAATGTGTTTTGCACTTCTCAGCCACCGTAGAATTGGGTTGCTCTCTCTCAGTCCCGCCTTTATGGGACCCATCTGTTGTGACGTTTGAGAAACACCAAACTTTCTCTCCAAGCATGTAGCCCCTCAGTCAACAACCCCACTGAAAAAGCATTGAACCAGCTCCTGTGGCTGATGCTGCGTTCATTCTGAGCTGAACCGTCCGGAACACAATAGCCTTAAAAACTTTACCTGTTACCGCTGTGGGACCAAAGGGCAGCTACTTGGTGGGAACAGATTATTGATGGAAAATATGTTAAACTCTGGCTGTTTTGGAGCTGCTGCGCTGCTGATCACAGCCTGTTTTCTGGGGACTTCTCTCAGCGGTAAGTTGTTTGTTTTCCTTTGGGGGAGTGCGGCTTTTACTGAGCGGATCCATGGATCCTGAAGTAGCAGTAGGAGTAATCTACTGGTGTATTCCTGAGCCTAAAGCTGCAGGGGATTGCAGCTCAGTGGCATTTTAATTAAAATGTAAGGTGTTTATTTAAAAAAAAAACAAACAAACAAAAAAACAAATATATTATAATAAAAAAAAAAAAAAAATATATATATATATATATATATATATATATATATATATATATATAACCTAAGGCAGGAAATCTTAATTGATTAGATTAGTTGGGTTTTGGTTTCATGCTGGGTACTGTTTATACAGTTTAGGGTAGGTTCAAAGTACATGACTGATGAGAAATAAACAGTAAACTGGTAGCAGGGGCAGCGCTAGATCGGGGGCCAGGGGTGGCGCTCAGCTAGAGGTGTAAATCAAACCCAACATGGCGATTCGATTCAGTATCAACTTACTTACTCAACAATTCGATTATTTTCGATACTCAAGAATAAATCACGATATGATTCGATTCGATTAATTGGTTAATTATTTATTTTTTTTTACCTTATAGGCTAGACAATGTTTCAAAGTTGAAATAAATAGTGAAAAGCTGTAATATTGTTATGCATTTTATTTGAGAAACAAACTAATACATGTGGTGGCAACAGTAATACTCTCAAGTGGAATATTCAAAGCATTTTCATTTTTTTGGTTAATTATACACATCAATATACAGTATTAACATAAAAAATAATAAGTACAGAATTAACGCTCTTTTCAGAACTAGATTTTGTGTTATATGGGGTAAAGAGAAAATATGTCTCTGCAAGTAGTCTAGGAGTCTTCAGTGAAATCATAGATGAATAAAAATTCTGATAAAAACTTATCAAATAATCAATTTATGAAGATATTAGTACTTGTAAATATCAATTTTATGGAGAATGTAAGTAATGACAATGAAAAAGATTTACGCCCCAGAACTCAAAACTGAAAGCGTTTTATCCACTATACCTTTTATCTGGAAACTACGGATGTTTAAATATATTTGTCTATTTGTTAACAAAGGCTGTAGGAAAGTAAAGTTTCTCTTTATTTAGAAAATATGGATGTTTTGCTCATTCATTTTCCTGTTGGAACAATGTAGATTGGTGCCGATCCGCTTTCGGCCCCCCCTCAGTGTACATTGGTTATTATAAAAAAAATTCTGGTTACGAAATCTAAAAGTTTGACCCTTTAAATCATTTGTAATTTGTTCCGGATTGTTTAAATGGGATTTAAACATGCATTTTCTCATGTCTTTCATGGCCTCTACCAGATTTTTAAGGCTCAATCCATGTGCTTCTTCTGTATGTTTTTTCAGCCTATGGGTGACGCTGAATTTCTGTCACACACAAACATACAAAGGTGTCAAAAGTATTAATGTTTATATTCAAGTAGAAGTACAAATCCTACTATTTAAAACACTTTTATAGAAGTTAAAGTTTTAACTTCAGCTTTTTCCCCAAGGTAAAATGTAAGGTACCATTTTTAAACCACTTAAAGTATAAAAGTAAAAGTAATGCAGGAAAAAATGTTAAGAACAGATGCTTTATTGCATTGGCTTATTAAAGGAAAGTTTTTCTATAATTCTGGATGATAATTTCCTCATAAATTTTCTTATTGATATTACTAATGGTAACAGTGCAAAATTTAACTTTGTATCATATGAAGAACTATTTATTTTGGTATGTGGGGAACAAGTTGTTGCAGTACCGAGTCCAACCACAAAGAAATAAATTTTTAGGATAAAGCAAATAATTTTTATGATTTTTATTTTTATTTTTTTAAATACCAGCAGGCCATAACGAAAATTAGCTTAAATAAAACAAAACAAACTACTCTATTTTTAAAATGTAAGGATTACAAAGTAGAGATAATAGCAAAAAAAAAAAAAAAAATGAAAAGAGTACCATATAAGTAAAAAGTTGTCGAAAAAGAATTACTCCAGTAAAGTACATATAGCCAAGTTTCTACTTAAGTAAGGTAACAAAGTATTTGTACTTTGTTACTTGAAATATCTGCAAACATAAGACAGATAGTGTCATGATGGGTTCTCTTAGAGTAAAGCCCAAGATGCAGAACACACACAGAGTCACTGGTAAAAAGTCCAAAGAGTTTATTTTAAGGCACAAGCACGTGAATAACAGTTCAGGCGGGGGGCTGGTTCACTGGGGTCCGAGCAGGGAAAGGGAGATGGTTGGTTTCAGAGTTCATGAGGGGCTAAGCCTCTAGCTGTTAGCTTAGCAAAGCTAACTAAGATCTGAGCTTCCAGCTCAACTCAGAGAACAACAGGGAAGACACGGGAAATCCACATGGGAACCTCTAGGGAAACTCCACATAGGGGTCGTCAGGTTCCAACCATGTAGGAATCTTAGGGTTGGCTCACCAGGGCAGCTTAGCAGGTTAGGTTTTCCAAGAGCTTCAGGCTTGAGACTGGTTTACTGTGATGCAGCTCTCCCAGAGCTGCAGACCAGAGACAGGTTGCCAGGGAGACAGCTCTACCAGAGCTTCACGAAGGGACAGGAGGTTAAGCTCTTCCAGAGCTTTCACGAAGAGGCAGGAGGTTAAGCTCATCCAGAGCTTTCACGAAGAGGCAGGAGGTTAAGCTCATCCAGAGCTTTCACGAAGAGACAGGATCCCTGTGAGGCAGAGATAAGAGATATTAGAATCTGGTCTCGACCTAGGAACAACCAAGACTCAGTCAATAGCAGAAGGTTCAGGAAGCTAACCAACTAAGATCAACACTGCGGCGTGGAATCAAGGTTTGAAGGCAGCTTAAATACTGTGGTCCTCCTGATTAGTAGATCAGCCACAGGTGTGTGGAAGGCTCAGCTCAGGAGGACCCACGGCGCACTCTGCTGGAGGCAGAGGGTAATCTCCAGAACCATAACAATGACTCCAGCCCTAAAGAAAAGACAAAGAGAGCAGAAGAGGATCCTCGGCGCCCTCTGGTGGGCAAGCCTGAGGATCCCAACAGATAGCTGCTTTTAAATCTCATCTGATAAGACACACAAGTTAAAAATAAGAATAGAATATGCTAAGGCGATGATATAAAGTGTGACTCCATAACTCCAAATTTATATTAACGTCCTCATAGAGTTTTTACAATAAAGTTTAGTGTGATAAACATGCAGTAAATCTAAAGGTTATTTTCTCTTTTATACTTCAACTGTTGTTTGATTCCTAACATCTTGTCCTCTATACACAGTTCAGCAATCTAGGGACAACTTCCGCAGACCAACCAGGTCCTTTGATCCTGTTGTGGTTCCACGCCATAGTTCCCCAGTTTATCTGAGCAAAGACCAGCTCAAACAGCTGCAGTTCAAACCCACCATCCACTCCATCCAGCTGTCAGTGGACCAAGAGGCTAAATTCAACTGTTCAATTGACATCCCCGATACAAGACTGGACCCCTATATTGTGTGGAAGAAGAACGGGGAGGACCTGTCCCATGACCATCACCTGGGGATCAATGAACTCAAGAGCATCGCAGATGGAGTCACGTCTGTCCTCTCCACTGTCATGTAGGTTCTCAGAACAAAAAAAAGGGAATTGTTAACACAAAAAGTAGAGGGGATAATATGTCACTATTTGTTACATTACAGCATTAAAAAGGTGCAGAGAGGTGATGCTGGAGAATATTACTGCACGCTGAGTGTCAACAATGTGATTAAAAGGTCTCAGTCAGTCTTTTTGGAGGTAGAAGGTAGGTTTAATAAGGTCATAACAGCAAATGCTTCTTTATTGACAGCTTTTGATCAATATTATGCACTTTTAAAAATGTTCCTCCTCAGGTCTGCCATCATTTACACATCAACCAGAGAACTTGAATGTGACAAGCGGCACACCTTTCACCCTGACCTGCAGCGCAGTGGGGCCTCCAGAACCAGTTTATATTCGTTGGCTCCGTGATGGACTACATGTCACTGAGAAAATGGTGTCTCCCAACAACTGGACTGTGGAAGGTAAATCCATCAAGTTTTCTGATTGTCTGCCTGTTCTGGTTACAAGGTGAGAGGCTCTTGCTGCTCTTCTTATATTTTGATCTCATAATAGATATTAATGTGACAGCAGAGAATCTTGGTGACTCTGTGAATAAGTTTGGGGGAACATGACAAATGGAGTTAGGGATTTATCACACTTACATTTTGTTCCTCCTCTTCCCGTACTTTTCTTTTTTAAAGTAAAAAATCTTATTTTACATTTTTTGCATGCCTTATACCCACAGTGTTTTTAGAGATTTTTATAATTTTATTTATCTATTCCATATTATATGTTTCATGTTGCACGATTGTACCATAAAAAATTCCTAGTTTGTGAACTCCTTCACTAACAATGGCAATAAACCTGATTCTGATTCTGATTCTGATCCACCCATAGGGATTTATTGAAAACATGTATTGATAAACCTCATATGTTAGTTTTCAATCAGAAAAATCCAGATGTTTCCAGCAGCTAAACTGATTCTTTCAATAATGATAAAGTGGTTTTGTTTTTATTTCATGTTAAAAACATAATCATCAACATATATGGGTATTTATCCTTTCCGGATAAAAGTGTTTGGTCATGCTGTCCCTACCCTGTCAGTAGTTTCTGTTCTGCCTCGTCTCTGCTGCTTCAGCAGCTGCACCTTGCTCATTGCATTGAGATTAGTCAGCGTTTTGTTTTTCTGAGCGGTTAACAGCGGTCACTCCTGCCTGGTTGATGCTTTCTGTATCTGCTCAGCCGATGCAACATTAGAGAAAGAGCTGGATGTTAGAAGCACACACCTCTAAGAAGCTGCCCAAAACAGTTTTACAGATGTGTGAGCAGATGGCAACCCTATGGAACCAACTGGGAACTTGTGTTATAACACATAGTCGTGAAATAAAAATGTCCTATAGAGTTGTTGATGTTTTGGGGACCAAGCAGGCACCATGTTTATGATCCAACCTCAGATGCATCATGCTGTCTTTTTTTGGTGCTTCTATGGAAACAAGGCTAAGCATGGCTTCCAGCTTTCTGTCATTAAATCTAACTATTAAAGCCGCACTGTGTATTTATTAGACGTGCGGGGGTTTAGATAGGAAGCTACCCTTTAAACTTCTAATAAGACATCAAAGGTATATGCCAGTTACTGCTTTAAAGGGGACATGTTTTTTCCACTTTTAGGTATCACCGTTTTTTTATGTCCTGATTAACTTGTTTAACTGCTTTAATGAAAATAGAGTAAATTAAAGCATCAAAGTTCTTCCTTTAAATGGGTGTCTGATATAATGTTTTTTGCTGCTGATGTGAAAGCAAGGTCCTTAACCTGACTGTTTCCTAAGTTGTGATGATGATAGTGTACATTAGGCATATGCTGAGTAACCTCACAGATATTAATATCCTTTAAACTGTCTGATATTTTGTGACTTTACAACCACAACATTCAGTATATTTCACTTAGGAATAAAACAATTAATCAGATTAATCGTGATTAATCAATTATTGAAATAATAATCGTCAACTAATTTAGGAATCGATTAATCATTTACTGCAGTGTAGAGACTAAAACGTGCTTTTAGCTGACAGAGCAAACAACTTAGAGCAATAATTCTAACAAAATTGTAAAAAAAAAATATTTAAACATTTTACATTTAAGATATAAATCGTTTTTTGTCTATAGATATGCTCCATCCAGAACTCCTTAAGTGGAAAAGCTTTAGTTTCACCTGGTTTAATTTTGCAAAAGCCTTCTTTAATTAACCTTTTGCTAGCCGATTACTAATCGAATAATTGAAAATAGTAATCGACAGATTAATCCATTTGCAAAACAATTGTTAGTTGCAGCCCTAATTTTACTAGGCTTTAATGC
This sequence comes from Cyprinodon tularosa, assembly GCF_016077235.1. NCBI lineage: Eukaryota > Metazoa > Chordata > Actinopteri > Cyprinodontiformes > Cyprinodontidae > Cyprinodon > Cyprinodon tularosa. Next base: position 903,127 of record NW_024038405.1, on the reverse strand, counting down.
AATAGACAAATACATGGTGGTGCATACCTGTTAAGATGGTGTTCAAATATTTTTACAGAAAAAAATAAAAAAGCTTAACATGCATTTATTTTCTGCTTTTTTATATGTTTGAAATCAGGCCCTTGACTGAACCAACGGCATGTGTTTTGGGGTATTTCCCACTTTTGTGTTTGCTTTGTCTTAATCTTCTGTATGATTGCCTAGTTTTCATCCCATCAGCTGTCTTCTGCTTCTCTGTCTCTGCTGAAGAAAATCAATCATCAATCAATCTCTGTTTGTAAAGCATTTTCATACAATTAATGTAGTTCAAAGTGCTTTCTACAATCAAAAACATTACTCCATTGCCATCCAACACAGAATTTCTAGAATTACACCCATACCTGCCCCCATTACAAATCACACACACCAAGCACACTAACAGGCCAGCATGATGACTTTAAAAGACTGAAGAAAATATATTAAAAGGGCTGAGTGCAAACCAAACACATAAAGAAACACTCTCTGCACTGGGGCAGACATGCCGTCCCACAGCTTGCTCCTGCCACCACCATGTCTTACCATACGCATAGAGCTTTTAATGCCGATGTGGAATATTGATTTGGATGCCAATGTTTTCTAACATGTTAGATTTAGGGGAAATACTTTTAACAAGGCAGTATATGTTATTACTTATTACTAACTTGGAAATTAGCCATTTATGGTTTTACAGACATTCCTTTTTTAAGAGACTTTGATAAACTATTGCTTAAATGACATCACTTTTTTTTTTTGCTTAAACAAACTAGGTTTAAACAGACGGCTCATTAGCAGCGCTACAAACTTAAACAGATCCCGCAAACAGAAGTGCTTAAACAGATCACATATGGAGGAGGCAGTCCAGTCATGCAAATCCTAAAGCAAAAAGTTGAAAGCTTAAAGTACAGAGCAGTAGGTCAAAATGACCAGCACTGAGGAACACAGCCATAGACAAAGCACTGAAAGCACATTTTTTATCAGTGCTGTTAAAGTTAAGGGAAATGTATAACAAATAGCACAGAGTAACAACAACTGGGACAATGTTTCATAATATATAAAAAAACTGAATTAATTTGATATTGAAAAAAGTCAGCCTCCCCATTGAGCTTAGTGCTGACTTTCTTTTGTTATGATTTCTTTGACACAGTCAAGATCAGAGGGGGGGTGTGTCTGATGAATAACAGAGCAAATGGAGGGAGTGCTTAGATTGTGACTTCTAAGCTAATTTAGTCCTGTTTCAGCATAGTGCTGTTTTGGCTGATCTGGTTGCCATAGACTGCTGGTTTCTGTTGCTCAAAAATGTTTTGTGTTGCCTTAAAAAGCTGCAGTTATCAGGGTTACTCAGATGTTGTGCCCTAGACTTTTTAACACAAAGTAGTGTCCTTGGATGTTACAACAATAGAGGAACACAGACCTTTTTTGGAAATAATGTTGTCTTAGTTCCCCAACATACGCTCCTTTATGGACACTTTCTCTCAGAGTTAACATTATCAGAAGCATGAGATTGAATCTAAACGCTCCCTCAGTCTAAGCAGCCCTACCATTACCAGAAGCTGAGGGGTTAAAGGTATAAAGCTGTGCTCTGGTCCTGCGTGTGTAAGGGGCCTGGCTGTTCGGGGGTTGGATCGGTGGACAAAGGCTCATTCACAGGACGGCCCACAGCCCAGTAAGGAGAGCCAGAACACAGAGCCTGGCAGGCTGCAGGCAGGGCCCTGTGCAGGACCAAATATTGGCATACCAGAGCAGTGCAAACGTGCTTTACTGCAAACTAACCCCTTTGCACCCATTGAGGGGGTCAAGGGCCCCCGGTCACAAAAGATAAAGGTCTGTTCATATAATTAAACTGCTGTTATTACAGTGGTTAACCATGGGTTGCGCTGTTCATAAAACAAGAACATTGCATAACCCTTCTAACATTTAATTATTGAGACCTTATATCTGTTTTTTCTGCCTACCCAAACAGCTGAAAAGTCAGTTTTTCTCAAGTTTCACAAACTTGTGGCACGTTTCTGAAAACAATTACAGCTTCCTTGATTCCAGAGTGTGGCTGAGCCACCTGACCAGACACTGATGATCTGACTGAGTCAGCTCATCCCAGGTTCACCAAATGTTTACTGAAAATCATTTTAGCTTACTTCACCTGTGTTTTCCAAATGAACTCTTTTTTTCCTGGCTTAAAGTAAAGTCCAATATGTTTCCAAAGTAAAACCACTACTGGAAACATTCAAACAGATTCATCCTGTTCAATGCAACACACTGCAAACCTCATTGTTAACATTAATCATCCCTAATCTTATAAATAAGATGTTCCCTTCAGAAGGTTTAAAAAGAATAATAGAATTAATTGGTGTTAAATGATAAAATAATATCTCAAAGTAAGTTTATCTTTTCAGCATCACTTTGCAGATGCATGCTTATCTTTTCCTCTAGGAGAGTTTAACATTTATATCCTGAAATATATAAACAACCTAACTCTCAACTTGAATGTAATTCAAATTGAGTTAGCATGTTATCTGAGAGTTTAAATGCTCTTAAACCTCCAAAACAAGAAGTTTGATCAACTTCATTTAGCCATTAGTTTCATTTTATGAAAAACAAATACACTTCAGATTAACTTTTTAATGACTTCCTTCTGGATTTGAGACTGTATTTGCTTTATGCATAGAAGATGGAAAGAGTCGACATCCCAGGCTGGGAGCTGGAGGAAACCCAAACCTGAAAATTAGAGGGTGCTGAATGCACTTAAGCTATTCTTGCTCATACTGAACCTCATCCCAGTTTCCATGTGGAACCCCCCCCCCACAGATTTCTGTATGTATTATTGCTTTTGTTTTGATTTACTTACTAGAGTAGGGTGAAAGCAGAAATGACAACACTTGACCCTGATTCATTTCCTTTTTCCTGTAAATATGGGAATGCATTTTTTTTTATGTTCCTATTATACCAAAGTGAGTCAATACTTTGGAGAATCACCTTTCCCTTTAATTACAGTTCCTAGTGTTTTTGTGTATTACACCATCAGCTAAACAGATGTGTATTATTATATTTTCAGCTTCACAATAGCACCTTGTTTTTTTTTTGCTTTAACACAGTGAGGATTGATCTGTGGCTTTAATTAGTTTCTGTTGTTTTCGGGATGCTCTGGGATCAGCTTTGCAAAAGAGTTTCCGAGGCTCAGATGCAGGAAAATTGAGCACAAAGGGGACATTATTTCACAGATGTCCTGGTCCTACTCTACTCTGGCAGTTGAATGAGAAACATTGGGCATCCAGGAAAAAGGGCCCCGTTTTAGGATTGTTACCACTGTGCATCAGACTGGAAAGCTCTTGCTCTGAACTTTCAGCTTCCAAAAGAATTTGACTTGTTGCCCAAAATCTAGAGAACAGAGACAATGTTTCCTGCTTATTTTTCTCCTAAGTTTTGCACAGCATTGCTGGGAAATGGTATCTAATGTGTGTAACTTTACCCATTTCATTGCTCAATTTTCAGGTGTTAATAAGCAAACTCGGTTCGGCTGCGAAGCTCACAATGCGAGGGGTGTCACTACATCCTTGGCAGCTGAGATTAACGTCAAAGGTACAAACTAGAACTTTTTTGGATGGATTTTTTAAAATCATTTTGTATGTAGGCTAAGCAAATATTTTAATGTTTTTGTTTAGTTCTTCCCAGTCCTGTGACTCATCTTAAGGTGATGGAGAAACGGCCAAATAAGCTTTTACTGAGCTGGATCCCTGGACACGATGGCTTCTCTCCCCTCACCAACTGTCACATTAGGGTAAGTCCCACATGTGAGGAAAAATGCTGCAGTAGCTTCTCGTCTTCAGATCTCTCACCTGATCTCTGCTCCATCCAAGGTTAGGGAGGTGAGTCAGAGGAAAGGGGAGGTGACTACAACCAGGTTCATCAACGTCACAGTACCGCCTTTCCATTGTGAAGTCCCCGGGCTCAGAGCTATGACGAGGTACAACATGAGTGTTTCCTGTAGCAATGAGTTGGGGGCCTCTCCGGTCTCCATGTGGATCCAGGACAACACCACAGAAGGAGGTGTGTTACAGTTTAGGCAACCTTATATTCTGGGGTTTTGTTTGGAGTTGGATCAGATCAATTCTAAAGCTGGTTTAAAATGAGATCAATTAAAATTTAATCCATCTTGTGTCAAAGAAAACCCATAATAATTCCTGTCTGTTTATTGTATCTGCTTCATTACCCTCATAGTTATTTATTTGCTTCAATATCTCATAATTCTTTGTTGGGTTTTAGTGATTGCAACACTGTAAGTAGCACAGCCAGCTTCCCATTTCAAGTAAGCTCAGTGGAAATTTCTCCTTTTCATTAGGATGTTATAACTAGAATTTTCAGAACTTACACAACTAATTATTTTACGACTACTGCAAATGCCCCTACGGAGAAGTGGATTGTCCAGTAAATCTGGTGTTTTCTTGATGGGTCACTCAGGAAACAGGAGTGGCCCACTGACTAAACAGAAAGCTCTCAATGGGTGGAGCTGCTTTCAATTTCCTTCCTAAAGTCACCACAGAGAGTATTGTAGTTAAAAGATTTGACATGGCATTCCTGGAAGTCCCCAAACACCAAATGAATTCAAACTACTTCAGTTATTTTGATGCGGATCATGTTTGGTTTTGTGTCTTAGGCTCCCTTACTGTTCAATTTATTTCTTTGTTATGATGCTTACCATTATCTTAATCAGTTTGTTCCCATTTCTTGTCATGTTCTCAGTGCCATCGAGTTACCCCAGCAATATCACTGTGCAGCTGAATGGCACAAGCCTGGTGATTAAGTGGAAACCTCCACCAGAGGACAAAATAAACGGCATCCTGCAGGGTTATGATGTCATTGTAAAACACAGAGCAGGTCAAGATGAGATCAAGGTGAGCTTCTCTGCAACAGAGTGAATACAGTTTAAATTTATTCCCTGCTTAAGTCCTCTGTTAGGAGATATAATGCACCCAAGCCTGGATCCCTTAAACCTTAGAGAGGAAGGATTATAAAGACGTTATCGAAAAATATCAGATCTAGTTAATAGTCCTTGAAACCACAATGTTTGTATAATGTGTCCAAATTCCAGTGTGAGTCTATGGAACAGTTGTTATTTTTCCTCATGTGTCCTGTGCAGGCTGTTTTTTCTGATGCAGATGTGCTCTCACAGCTTCAAATGCAAAGCAGAGGGCTGTAAACTTGTGCCTGTCTACAGCACTCAGGAAGCACCGTGTAATAAATACAGAGTTTGCTGTAGAATGAGATTTCTTGTCTACCATAAAAAGCAGAGAAAATGCTCTGAGGCTAGATTCTTTTCTCAGATTACCTCATGTACCGTAATTATCCTTTAGGCCAAGAATGAGTGAAAACAAGTTAAGAGGGGAAAAAAATGCATTTCACTAGCTTTGCTGTTAACAATTGGTATTTTATCTGGCTTGTTCAGAAAAAGGAGATTATGTTAAGTCCTTTTTTTTACAGTTCTTTTAACAAGTAAAAAGTAAATATTTGCCACATTAAAGGTATGCATTCCTACTGCTGAGTTGGATTCCTCTTGCAAAATGTCAGAAAAATTCTGCAGATTTTGCTCCATATTGACACTTTAGCATCATGACATTTCCATAGACTAGTCAACTGCTGATCTCCACTTCACTGCATCCAAAAATTACTGTATAAGTTGGAGATCTGCTGAATGTGGAGGCCATTGGAGAACTGTAGACCTTTTATGACATTATCCTGCTGATAGTAGAAATCGTAAGATGAGTACATTATGTTCATATAGTGATGGAAATATGCAATATAATACTGATGTAGGCTGCAATGAAATGTATATTTTCTTGAAAAAATGTAGTCGAACAAAGTATCTGGTCTTTGACTGAATGATTTCAAAACCTTATTTATTTTTGTTTTGTTTTGTTTTGTTTTTTTGCTTCAGCCTTTTTTGATGGAGTTCCTGGTGCGTTTTGGGAACAGTTAATTTTAATGCCGAGTGACAGGATTTAGTCCTTCAGGAGTTTCTATAGGAGAATGGAATTTATTGTTTCCTTAATTATTGAAAGTAATCCAGATCGTGAAACAGCAAAGCAGCCCCAGACCATTTGACTCCCACCGCCTACCTGTTCTTTCTCTAACTCTGCTTATTTCATTCTGGATGTAACGTGACGCACATAATAAAAAAGTTCCAGTTTTGTCTTTTACCTCAGAACTCATGGATGCAAACATTTCCCAATCTTAAGCTTATACTGTTAGGTTATCTGTGTTTGATTTTCTTTATATCTGGGCATGACATGCTACTTTTTGGGGCATTTTAGCCTGCTTCATGTTGCCAGATAGGTTCTATTTAGGTGACGTCTTAAAGCTACTGTACATGTCAGGTTGTAACCAGACTTGGGTATTGGTAGAGAAAAACCATCCAAAAATGTTTTATTCTTTGCTAAATCCTGATTTAACAAAGGATGATGGTTACTTTTTCACATGGGATCAGGTTGGCTTGGATAATCTTTACCCTAATAAATAAAATCACAATTTCCTGTTCTGCATTTGCTCAGGTTCTACTTGATTGATATTAAGAAAAGTAAGATGGTCTTTATTCATGCATTTAAGTGTGAACTGTTTTAACATCTCAGTAAATTGCATTACCATGACTTAAATTTCAAGTATGTGAAGGAATGTGGCAGCTTCCAAAAGTTTGTGCTGACTTGTGAAACGAGGGTCAACTTCCCTCTTGTCTGTCAGCAGTGTGATTTTTTTCCCCCCCCAACTTCCCTTAATAATTACAAAAGATAAGGGAATGTCAATACTTATTGTTCTAAGCCCTTTTGAGGTTGTTTTAAATCTTACAGTATTGTTCATTATTATATTTATGACAACAAAGGAATCTGAATCTGGATGTTTTTCTTAAGAATATTTTCTAGAAACCATCATTCAGTAACGTCACCTACTTGTGTATTAGTGTCATAGTTAAAGTACTGTATGTTAAGCACTCTAGTACAATCCTATTTCCTGTCTTTCCCTTATGTGCTGAAATCAAAGGAACTAGACAGTGTGAAAACTGGACATCAGTATTATTTCCATTAGGAAATGAGTCATCTGAGGGAAAAAAGTATGAATACACAAGGTTTTGTACCTTACGAATAATTATCCTGTGAGTAAGGCTGGGCTCAGAGTAAAAACTAAAAAAGTTCATAGCAAAATAAATTTTTTTCTTCCTTTCTTTTTCATAAAAAGCAGATTATAAATTACAGAAATTACTTTTAGGAACCTGCTTGTATTTCTTGTGGCAGTTCGCCTGAATTCAAAGTGCATCTTAGTGTAAACTCTGATGCACTCATGAAAATCCAGTTACCAGACTTTGCCATTGTAAATAGTGACAATATGACACACATAATGTTTTTAGCTATCAGTGTTGAACAATGAGATATTTTACCTATTAAGGAGTATACATCTAACAACAAAGAGATGGGCTGACATCACCAAAAATCCAGATTTTCCAAAACATAGTTTCTCCTTAACAAAAAGTTTGATTAATTGGGTAAATCTATTTATCGTCCAGCTGTCCCTTTAAGAGAGAAATGTCATTTCTCTGTCTTTTTCGGGAACTTTGCACAATGGCAAGTCGTTTAATCCTCAGAGTTATCTGGTGGGATGTTAACTGGTGAGGTGTTTATGGATCTGCAGTGTTTGTAGGAAACAATAAGTTGAACTGGATACTGTATATAATTATAAAGTGCATTAAAGATTTTAACCATTGCTCACTTTACCTTTTCCTCACTGTCTGACCCTAAACAACACCTTTCCTGTTTTTCAGTCAGTTACCAAAATAATTCCTGTATGCTTAATCTACTAAGGGTAATAAGTAAAGGAAGTTTGATTTCCTCCAAGAGACACTTTGCCTTGAAAACTATAGGACTTAGTCCAAATGGTTTTGTGTATCCTTTCACCAACATCTTAAAATGGTTTACTTAAAAAAAAAATTTTCTTCCAAGAGAACAAGTGCAACAGAGTCAGACTTGAAGGAAGCCTTTCTACACAAACCGTTTCATGTGTTTTTTTCATGAGCTCAGGGCTCTTGATGGCCACACCGAAGCCTTGACATTTTTGGCCTTAAGCAATTTTGTAACCAGTGCAACTATTGTCCATGAGAAAACCCACATTATGTGGAAAAATGCTGCAATATTCTCACATAATGTTCCCCTCATATCTATTTTGCGAAGGACTCTACGCTCTTCTGCAGCAAAACATCCAGACAACATAATTTTGCTCCCCGTTCTTCCAAATAGATATGTGTTCTCAGTCTTACAAACCTCCCCTTTTTTCCCCCAAATGTAACAATGATTTTAACTCAAACTATTTCATTTTCAACTTCATCTGACCTCAAGAGATAGATCAAAGATATTCAAAGAAAATCAAAAGCGAAAGCATTCAGGATTCTTTTTTGTTTGTTTGTTTGTTTTAAACAGAATTGTGATCTTAATTCTTTTTTTTTTTACTTTGCACTAACCACACAGTAAGCATTTAGATGTTGCTTGTAGATGTGAATTTTAATGTCTTCAAGACCTTGAAAACCTGCTTTTTGGCAAAGTCCATTGTGGCTGAACATTACATGGGAAACATTACGTTACATAGGAAAGTGCTTACCTTGACTTGCATGAATGGATCTGCGCAGTGTTACCCTTGTGTGTGGTGGCAAACCCACTTTAAACGTATTACCACTACGTAATGTAATGTGACTGAAATTATATTGCAAACTGATCTCAGTAACCATGGCCAGACACACCTGGATTGATCAGTTCATCCAATAATGAAAGTCAGGAAACAAAAGAGCTTCCTTAAATTTAGGAGGTAGTGCTGTTGTGCATAGAGCTCATTGCTGAGCCTTACCATGACTTGTTAAAGCCCTTATATAAGTACAGGCCATTTACTATATGAAAAAAACAACTACATAATTAAACAAAAGAAGTAAATTATTTGGATGTTTTACATTTTTTTCTTCATATCCTGCATTGGTTTTTATGGAAATGAAAAAAAAATAAACAGACAATTTAAATAAAAAGAGAGGTGAAAAGCTAGCAGACACATAAACATGTATTGAGTTTGTCAGAAGTGGTGATGCTTAGAAAGTCTAACAGTTGCTGGGAGGAAGGATCTGCTTTAACGCTCCTTTCTTTCTGTACATAGGGAGCAGCAGTCCGTCACTGAATGAGTTCTCCAGTCATGCAACAGCCTCATGCATGGGGTTAGCTTATATAAATGATTGTGTTATCCTGATGGATCTAAGTTTATGTCAATTAATTATTTCTCAGTGCGATACAAGGATATTACAAGATGTATCTCAGCTGGGTGTGCAGGTGGTGCAGTGGTTAGGACCCATGTATGGAGGCCTTAGTCCTCGACGCGAGTGACCTGGGTTTGAATCCGGCCTGTGGTCTTTTCCTGCATGTCTCTCCCTCTCTCTCATACCCCCATGTCAGCCTACTGTCAAAAAAACAAGTCACTAGTGCTGTGAGAACTCAAAAAATAAATAAATAAATATGTTAGACGCTTCCTCGGTCAGCACTTTGGGAAAGCCAACCACCTCCAGATGGAACCATAAGTGTTGTGAAATTTGGAGCTGTGTCTGTCACATGTTCCTTCACATTTAGCACGAGCTTCATCAGAGACTTTATGTCCTTCCTTTTTTTTTTTTTACAGTAATCCTCCATGTGGAGTTCTTAGGACTTTCCAAACAGGTTTCATACTGGAAGTGCTTCACAACACCTCCACATGCAGTTAGTTTCTATGGTGTACAATGTTCTTACTTTTATTTAGCCCAAAGTAAAACTTTACTTAGTCCTATTGTTCTTTTTTCTTTTTAATTTTTTCTAATAAAAAGGGTAATTTATGGTTTTATTGCAAATAATATGAATGGTAAAGTTCTTCATTGCAGTTCTTGTGTTTTATTTCAGGTGCACACTGAGAACACAGCGGCTGTTGTCGATATAAAAACATTCAACGTGACCTACAGTGTGGAGGTGGCAGCATGTACGCAGGCAGGGAGCGGCATGGTCAGCCAGCCATTGTTACTCTATGTTCCGCCAAAAGACAGTAAGCCGCCTGTTTGTTTTATCTGTCTAACTTATCACCCAAGGCATCTTGGCTGCAAATCTGGTGAACAGAAATGGTTTGCTGATGTGTTTATAAAGACCAGTCAAGTGTTTGAATGAAATATTCTAAAACATGACAATAGTTAACAAAACACTGAATTAATATGAAGGTTAAAAAGCTTTGCATTGTGTTACACGTATCAAACTTCAAGACTTTTCAGAAGTCCTGATAATTATTTAACTTTTCTTAATTTTTCATTTGACCTCAAACGTTGGTGCACTTTGGGGGGATTTTTCTTGTCAGGTCAATACAAAGTAAGAGACACAAAAAGGAAGGACCTTCTGTGTGTATTTTGATCTGTGTACAGATGAAGCTGTTCTGTAAAGGATATCATCAAAAGCCAGGAACAGACGGGTCAAGAAGAAAGATGTTAGGAAGTGTAAAACAGCGACAGTTCAAGCTATGAATATACCTTGTTTCGTTCCATTATCTGACAATAAGAGAGTATGGAACAACTGCAACCACACTAAGACGTGACAGTCCACCTCAGCTTAAAGGGATAGTTCGGTATTTTTGACATGAATCTGTATGGCATCCCCATCACCAGTGGCATGCAATCACACTGACTTACCCCTGGCAGCGTCGTGTGAGCAGAGTTATCGTCCAGTTTTGGTCAAGCCGAAAGTAGTCCGGCAGGTTTTTAGGACCAGCGAAATAAAACTTTTCTCTTCCCAAAACATTATGTGTTCAAAAGAGTGATATTTTTGCATCCCAAAAACATTGTAGTGGAAAAAGTCACACGTCGTTATCAATTGGTCCTATTTTCTCTCTGTTCGTATCAGTGCGCGCCGTCATTCAGACAGCGAGCTCAACAACAGCCAGATGCATGTCTCCCTCCGCCTAGCTCCTAGGAAATGGGAAATGGGATCTGATTGGTTGCTTTAGAATAATACACCTTTAGAGTCGCTTTAGAGTAATTGTGAAATATACATATTTTCGTTGTTGTAATTTCCTTTTATTTAAAATTTTTGTTTGAATGGAGAGGTAGGAAATACATTTGTATCTATTATTCTTCAATGCCTGAAATAGTAGATTGTTTTTTTTTGGGTTAAATCAGAGCTTTGACCATGATTTTCAATGTTGCAGCCTAATCTTATCTCTGTTTCAGATGTGATTCCTACATCCATCCCAGACACCAGGGTCCCATACGCTGTCTCAGTCATACTAGGCCTGTTTTGTGCCATCGCTCTGCTGCTGCTTGTCATCTGGGGGGTCCTGTGTGTACGGCACAAGACGTCTGTATCCTGTTTTGGGTATGTTGACCAATACACACTGATTAACTGCAGCATCCTAATTGTTATTTATTTAGTTCTAGAAGACAGACAGGCAGTTAGATGTTTAATTTTAGCTAGAAAACAAACAATTCTTTTATAGTAGTACAATTATACAGATATATACCCATCTTTATGAGCTGGATTTAAATCATGTTAGTCATCACTGTGTACACATAATAATGGGGCAGCTGTTGGTTTTCCTTTTTGTAGAGGCCATGACTCAGGTTTGAGATTCAGGAAATGGAGAGGAATTTGTCATAGGCTGGTGCAAAGATAAAAAAATAAAAAAATTTGAAAGTCAAGTTAGGAATAAACATGCAAGATTTCTTCCTCACTACTGGATGACCCTTAGATGTGAATAATCCTTCTCCAGCCTTTTAGTTTTCCTTGTAACTCCTCTGACAGCAGTGGAAATGTTTCTTCTCTTTTGTCGCCCTCTGCAGGTGGAAGCTGGGCAGTGCAGAACAGTCAGAGCCTGTGATACAATACACTAACCAGAGATCATACAGCCCCTCGGCTGTAGCCATCACACGTATGTTCTTAAACTTATTAAAATCAATGGAATTTGTTCATCTCCTTTAGTCAGATATTTGAAGTAATATTTATTCACCTTTCTCTTCTGTCCAGTTGGGAACCTTGGTGTAAGTGAAGAACTCCAGGCCAAACTGCAGGACGTTATGATTGCAAGAAATTTTCTTTCAATTGGAAAAATTCTTGGAGAAGGTGAGGGAACCATTTTGGTCATCTACAGTGCTACCTGAAAGTATTCACACCAACGGTTCCACGTTTTATTTCTTTATTTTTGTATTTAATTTTATTTCTGTCTTTGGTTTGGTTTTCTTTGGCATAAGTTTACCAGAAAATACCCTTACAGAGGCAAAATAAGGATTTTCCCTTTAATTTTTCTTTGCATGTATAATAAACTATAACATTCAAGGTAATTAAGCTTTCACAGACTTTTCTGTGATGCGCAACATCGAGCTCAGTCGATTCCTGTTTTCAATGAACTTCAGATCTGCAGAAAAAGGAGTGAATCGGCAAACTTAACAAAGGTGAAGGCTGGCAAAGATGCTGATTCAAAATATTAAGTCAGGAATGGGAAATTAGAATACTTACCTGCCCAGGGTGTACCATGCCTCTCGCCCATTGACAGCTGGAGATAGGCACCAGCACCCCTCGTGACCCAAGCAGGGATAAGCATGTCAGAAAATGGATGGATGGATGGATTCTTGGGGGTGTGAATACTTTCTTGGGGCCTCATAAATGAAGGTGAATGAACATATTTGAAATCAGATTGCTTATATCGGTTCTGTTGTTTACAGGTGAATTTGGCTCAGTTGTTGAGGGACGATTAAAACACACAGACGGTACCTCAGAAAAAGTTGCAGTGAAGACAATGAAATGTAAGCCTAAGTATTATATGAAGATTTTAAACGTGTGTTAAGCTTAAAACAAAGAACAAATATAAAAGTGTTTTTTTTTCTATCAGTGGAAAGCTTCTCTCAAAGGGAAATTGAAGAGTTTTTAAATGAGGCGGCCTGCATGAAAGATTTCCACCATCCTAATGTCATCAATCTGCTGGGTATGACTAACCTATTGACCTCTTCGAATCTCTCTTCTGGCCTCCCTGTCATCTGTTCTTATCTGACATTTTTGTGTTAATTTGACCCTCTAAGGTGTGTGCTTAGAAAATGGATGCGGACATTTTCCCAAACCTATGGTCATCCTCCCGTTCATGAAACACGGAGATCTTCATAGCTTCCTGCTGCGCTCACGCCACGGAGAGAGCCCCATGGTAAAATTACAGCCATTATGTAACATATGCACATTTTATTTCACATTTTATTTTGACATCAACTCCATTCCCTCCTCTTTGGACAGTTCCTACCCACTCAGAATCTCCTGAGGTTCATGGTTGACATTGCTTTGGGTATGGAGTATCTCAGCAGTCGCAATTTTCTGCATCGCGATCTGGCGGCACGTAACTGCATGTGGGTTCAGGTTTTGTTATTTGTTTATGACGTTTGCTTAATAAAAAAAACTTTACCTAAGAGATTTGTTTGTTTTTTGTTTTTTTTTCTCACTAACACATGCATGTTTTACAGGCTGCGAGATGATCTGACAGTCTGTGTCGCTGATTTTGGGTTATCAAAAAAGATCTACAGCGGAGATTATTACAGGCAGGGAAGGATATCTAAAATGCCCGTAAAGTGGATTGCACTGGAAAGTCTCGCAGACAGAGTGTTCACTGTGAAGAGTGATGTTGTAAGTATGATGTAGCTCTGCCCCTGTAATGGTTCATTAAAACCATCAGGCAACAACTAAATGGAGAACTAACTAACTTAAAAAAAAAAAAGTTGTTTTGATTGTTGAAGCTTCCAGTTCCTTTAACTTAAAGCTCTATTTTCAGATGCCTTAAACATCTGAGTAAATTTGCTGCTGATATTTGTGGGATAATGTCAAACGTTTACTTTACAACTTTCCTGGTTTTCTTTTTATTATTTTCCCACTTAATAAAAAGCCAAGCAAACATTAAGACTAAGAAACCAAAGACTTTTTATAGTATTTAAATGATAGAGATGTGATCTAAATGTTTTAAATCCGAAGAACATTTTACATTTTGAAGAAGTTTTAATTATTTCGAATAATCCAGTCAATTTTTTGCGGTTTATGCTTGCCATGTTTTTTTAATACTTGCCTGGTCCCAATAATCGAAAATAATGTTTTACTTTTGAAATTGTCCACAGTGGGCTTTTGGTGTAACCATGTGGGAAATTGCTACACGAGGCATGACGCCATACCCAGGGGTCCAGAACCATGAGATTTATGATTATCTTGTGGAGGGCCACAGACTGAAGCAGCCACCCAACTGTTTGGATGAACTGTGAGTGTTTATTCAGTCAAAATCATTTCAAATAATAAAATATATTGCCTAATTTGGCTGTTTTTCAAAAATAAAGGTGGAATATTGAGTTATATGAGATATATAACCTACTATAACATATCACTCCATAGCATAACAACCCCTTTTGAAATATAAAAGAATATGCAGGTAGGACTTGCACAAGTAACTTTATTAAAAAGTTTCCCTTCTAGTAGATACCTGGACAAAAGCTCTTTACCTAAAATTGACATATTTTAGACAGTTATTTCTGGATTTACACAGCAGGAAAATCTAGTAGGTGCAGCCACCAAAATATTTTAGTCAAAACTGACATTTGTAGTTCTGTGTCCAGGGGTTGTTTGGATCTATTTTATTTAGTTACAATACATTGGTTTGGTGGCGCTAATTGGTTTGTTTGTGAATTGTTACTCTATATTTTTGCTCTACGATGGTGGCGCCGTGGGTGAACTCAAGATAAGGGTGTGGGGAGGTAAAGGTTTTTTTTTTTTTTAAAGCTCTCTGTAAAAAAAACATTATATCCATATATGGATCGATATGACCATTTCCTTTGCACGCTGCCATAGCGGGCACACAGGAATCCGGATCGCATTCAGTGTGTGTGCATAATAAATGGCAGCATCTCACAGTCTGGACATTGCCTTTTGAGCATGTTAAGACCTGGATTTCTAGCACCCAGAAGTGACCAAAATTAAAGGCAATTTGATGGTCACAACAGCAAATTTATCTTTGCATTTAAAACTCAAAAGCTGCATCTAACTTTGTTTAACCCACTTACAATGAACAGGAACATAGAAGACTGTAGATTAGTAGAGAATGCCTCTTTATAATGAAAAAAAACAGGATGAAGCAGACTGCTCCTTGGGGCTAAACAAATGATTTTATCATTTATTTTTCCATTCATACATATTTTTTCTTCAGTATAAAATGTACATGGGCTATTTCTTTTTTTCAAAGTAAAAATACATGACTGTTTCCTTTTAATCCCACTGCATAGGTATGAGATCATGTACAGCTGCTGGAGAGCTGATCCGGTGGACAGACCCTTGTTTCCACAACTGCGAGAAATGTTGGAAAAGCTGGCAGAAAAGCTTCCAGAGTCTTCCAGTAGAGAGGATATTATTTATATTAACACCAGCTTTCCTGATGAGGACCCTGGGGAAGAAGTGGCTGCTGCATGCTTTGCGTTAAGCTCCACCCCATCCTGCAGCCGTCGGGTAGCAGAGAACGCTGTTGTTACTGCAGATATTCATGGATACAAGCAGCAGAGGGAGGAGGAGGTGGAGGAGGAGGATAATGAGGACAGTGAACGTTACGTAGTGGTGGTCTCTTCTAATAATACCTTAAGATCCCCCTCAGTGGAGACTCCGCTTTTATCAAGGGACACTTTGAGTCGAACAAATGAAGATCAAACGTTGGATGCGGCGGCAGTGGAACACAGCTCAGATGACGATTCATTCCTGTTAAAATGATTCCTATAACAGCAATGGACCTCTCACCAAAGTTCACCAGCATTAACAACTTGCCCACAACCATGCCCTGGATCTTGTTATTATGAGCAGTATTAGCTTCAGTATGGCCAGCTTGTGTTTTAGTGTCTGGAATATTTAATTTACCTCAACTCGAAACATGTTTAAGGATATATTTTGATAAGCTTCTCTGAACTGTGAACCTGTTGTCGGATTTGAATAAATGGGATTCAGTGTAAATATGGAAATGTACAGAGTGTTTATAAAGAAATCTTTTGTTGTAAAAATAAATTTTGTGCCATAAAGACTGAACCGCAATTATGTGACTCAATTACTGTCGTATTTATAGGAAATATAGGTAAAAATATTGATAAAAACACATTATGTGTATTTCCAAGTTCCTTTTATTTGGATCATATCCCTTAGATTTCCATGTTTGTGGAAGGCAAAAACCTATGACAATTACATAATGTCTCTGAGAAATGTCCAAAGAGAATTAATGATAGTGAAATTATTATTTTGGTCAAATTGTTTTTTGTTTTTGTTTTTGTGGAAGCAGCCTTTTTTGTTAAGAGTAGAGATAGAGAGTTAGAAGACATGCAGCAAGAAAGACATCAGGACCAAGGCCTCTATACACTGGTCTGTGGAATATTTTCTCAATTCATTGATATTCTGCAGAATGCAGTATTCTATGTCTACTAAATAATCATATACTTTATTTGTGATAATATAAGAATTTCAACCAAATTAAGAGTGCATCTCTGACATTCTGAGAAAGTTGTTTTGCTTGGGATTTCCCTAAGAAATGTAATACTTATTTATCAAAAACTAAGTTCCCTAGTTGGTTATGTGCTTAATGGTATGACTAGACTAATAGTATGACTAACTCTCAGTTTATTGATAAGTGAATATGCAGGGACACATTCATGCTTTGGGCACTCTGTATATTTTGTGATTGGTTTAATACCTTAAAGCGGAGTTCTTCAACAGGGGGTCTGCGACCCTCCACGAAGGTATTGCATGGGGGTCGCGGAAGTTTTGGTTGATTAGACTTTTTTTTATTCCCCCCTGCAATTTTTTCCACTTATTTAAATGTCTTTAAATACACATTAGCATGAATTCAACACACTGTAGTAAACAGATCAATGGAGGCAAAATATGTCTTTCAGTCATCATTGCACACATTCGGGAGCTCTTTCAAGCTGGACACCATTTCATTCACAAAGAGGAATCAGAATCAGGAATACTTTAATAATCCCAGTGCGAAATTACTTTCGTTACATTACTCCATGTGTAATAAAGTGACTATAGAACCAGTTTGATATAACACAATTTCATACAATATATATAATTACGGGTCCACGCTCCATCTCGCCATCATTTTGGGGGTCCTTGGCCCTGAAATCATTGTAAGAGAATTGTTCTGTTCACAATTGTTCATGCCTTTTAACCCTTTAAAGCCCGATCCAAGAATAAAACAAAACAGAAAATTACTTGTTTTTGGTTTGAAGTCCTTATTTGGCCTTTTAACAAAATATGTAAAAAGAAAAAACAGAAATACATTTTTGATATTAATAATTTATTACTTTGCGATAAGTCAAGATTATTTTTTGTGTAGTCTTCTGCCCTCTGTTAACAGGTATATCTGATTGTGTACAATAGGATTTTGAGCAAAGTTTTTACCATTAAATTATGCAAAAGGTGTCAGACGCAAAACATTTCAGAAACCGTATGTATCAGATACATTTGGAATTACAGGGTTAAAATAACATGAAAGTTTTGCTAAATGAAGTACTAAAGTATGGAAGAGGATTAGGGCCACTGAAAAAATAAAAAAAGGTTAACTGATTTTAAATTTTATTTCAGTATAACATGAGAAAAAAAAATTCTGAGGTTAAAGTCAGAATTCTGAGGTTAAAGTCAGAATTCTGAGATTAAAGTCAGAATTCCGTATTTTCTTTCTCATATTATACTGAAATAAAATATAACAATCAGTTAACCGTTCTATTTTTTCGGTGGCCCTAATCCTCTTCTGTAGTACCATACTAAATGTAACAAAAATACTTTTTGATTTCTTTTTTCTTGTGGTGCGTTCAGAGCGCCTCCTACAGGGCAGTGCTCGTAACGTCATGAACAAACATGGCAGCTGCTGTCAGGATGAGGACGTGGAGGTTTCCAGGCTTAGGACTGTTTTATCAATGGATGCTGTTTTTCATAGCTTTACACAGTGGTATACATGAAGCAGCCGCATCACCAGAAACAGGGAAATGGACCATTGAGGTTACTGATGTAAGTATCACCTGGAAATAGTGCAGACAATTGCAGCACCTTAAGCTAACGTTAGCTACACTAGTCTTTACATTTTAACTAATTAGTTTAATGTGTGCTTTAAATGAAAACAGTCATTTGGATAGTCAATTTAATCATATATTAATATAAGATGGCCATTTTCTTCGCTAAACTGATAAAAGTTCAAGCAGAATGTTTTTAGCTTATTAGCAGTTAGCCTTAAGCGAAATGCTAGTAAATATTCTATAATTAGCTGATGCAAACTAGCACCTTCCAGCTTTAAAGTTTAACTTTTTTTTCGTTATATTTCGAAAATAATCTTAAGGTAATTGATTTGTCTCTGTTAACGTTTGGCTGTTTTCAGGTCTGTGTCCTTTACTTTATCTGTTAGCCTCCCTGCATCATTCAAAGCTGAGTCCTAATGTTTATAACTATGATGGTTCAGTTCTTAGAGACTTCTTAGAGAATCAGGACATCTTCATCAATAAATAATGCAGGTAGAGATCTGAGGAGATCCAGTTTCCTCTACTTTATTACTTGATCTCTAGGACAAGCTGAACCATATGGAAACCACTTTGTTTATCTTCTGAACACCTCTTTTACTTCAATGCAGTACAGACAGATCCTAAATTTTCTATTTAAAAGAGGCTTGATTTCAACATTATTTAACCACTAACCTATTATTCATCTCACTGCATTTTTACTGGCATTTTTTATTTAATGTTTTGCAGGATTCCAGGCCACTAATATTAAAGAAAGCTATGTTTAAAGACACAGATGTTGTCCTGAAAGGTAAGACTTAATTGTTATGTTACTTTCTGACCTGAGAACAGGCATGGGCTATTCTAAGATCATCATGGTATGCTATAGTTGAGTAAAATGTTCTTTAACATTTATTGATGATGTTATAAATAATAAAGAAGCTCGCAAAATGTTATTGTCATGGCTTTATTGTTCTGAATATCTTAGGCTTATATTATTTTTAGTCTTCTAGCATGAAGTAGAGCAATCTCATATTTGCTAGATACTATGCAGTCTGGTTGTGGGAAGGACAGGGGGAAATGCCTCTTTAGACATAACCTTTATCTTTTAAAAATAACTGAACCCTACTTCCAACATTGCTTAGTTTGGTTGTGAGGTTTTAGGGGATGAAATCCTTTCCTCTGCCTGTATCCCCGAGAAGGACATGTGGTTCTGGATCGGAGTTTAATGAAATTATGTAAAAATTGTTTTATACATATTTTCTATTAGTATTTATAAATGACAATAGTTTATAGACCTTGTTTGCAGGGATACCTGCTTAGTCTCCACAGCGTGATGATTTAAAGCTGTCCAAAGAGCTGAAGTGGGAAGTGTATTAGCCTTTATATATAAAACCAAGCCTAATCTTAACCTAGACTTTTGCTGTGTTCTGTGCTTTTACTTTTATTTTATTAAAAAAATATCTTCATCTCTCAGTTGTGTCTTGTAGTTGTTCCAAGGAGGTGAAAATAACAATCCACTGGCTTTTGAAATATTACTCCTGTTACAATGAATATAATAATATTGAGGTAAGTAAAATAAGTTCTTGTCTGGTTCACCTGTGCAGTTTTTCTTGCGAACATTACAACTTAATGCTTAGTTCTGATTTTGATGTCCTGTAGGAGATGTATGAAAGGGCGCCACTAAGCCACGGGGATAACCTGGACCCTAAACCTAACGCGCCGGGCGAGTACATAGAACACATACACAGTCCGGTACCATGCAAAAAGGACCCACTCTCCTTAACTGGGCTCAACGTAGGTTTGCTGTTTGTTCTTCAGCGCATTTATTTACATGTTTAATAACAACATTTTTCATGATCCAGTGTCTTTTTTTTGGGGTTTTTTTTTCAGAAAGCCATGGCTAAACCACGTCCTGCAGAGAGTAAGGTACTAGTTACGCTACGTACGATTTGCTTTTTTACTTAATAAAAGCACAGAAAAACTAAAGTTTTAAATTCAGTCCTCCTACACGGCCTGGTATTTCATTTAAGTCTCGTTTTTAAGTCTGAATCTGTATTAAAAGTCTGTGTCCGTGACCATTATGCTATTCAGGGGGGGATGTTATTTATATTTTCTTTGATGTTAAAACTGGTAACTTCTCCTTTGCTTGTCAAACTATGCAGAAAAACAGCGACCCAGAATGGATTTCAGTCGAGTACAACATGAACAGCACCAAAGCGAACGTTATAGCTACTACATGGAGGGACGGGCCTTACCTGCTGGTTGTTAAGGTTAACTCCAGTATAAAGGAGGCCAAATGGAATTTAACAGGTGGGATATTTAATAAAAAAATGACTTAGAAATCAGCTGGTGTAGAGAAATGTTATGTTTGGATTTTTACGGGGTTTATCTGATGCTTAGACTTGTGTTTTTGTTTTGTTTTTTAGTCAATGTGGTGATGAAAGGCAGCCATGGCTTCATTTCTATCACAGAGTGGCCGCTCATGATCGTAAGTAGAGACTTTATGGATCTGTTCTAATTTTATAATTTTTTTTGATACGTGTATTATATGTAGTGCAGCAGCTATTGGTTATTTTAGTCATGAATTAATCTAGCATTTGTTTTTTTAAGTTTACTTCAAAAAAGAATCCTTTCCTAACTGAACCTCTAAAAAAGTAGTACTATGGGGTCCTGAAATGTCAAAATAAGTTTTGGATGGAGCATATTTACTGACCAAGGAGGATCTTTATCTCAAGGCAAAATGTAAATATCTATTGTAGAAGTTTGGCTTCATTGCTCCTCTGAGTAGGTTCCTTCACCAAACCTGTTTTAGAGCCTTTAGACTACAAACGATTATTTGATTGTTAAATCGGTTGATTGTTATTTCATTAAAAAATTTATAAGATTTATTATTAACTATAACAGTCATGTAACTAAAAATTTTCATTCTGTCTTTAATAAATAATGCTTGAATTTCTAAAATAAAAACTAGATCTATATAAGTTTGCTATATAAAACACCTTATGATATTAGTTTATAGTAAATTTTGAATTGCCTTCATGTGTGACATCTGACTGTCCTCTATTTTTCTGTTTGTTTGTAGTTTTACATGGTGATGTGTGTGGTTTACATCCTGTACGCCTTGCTGTGGTTCATCTGGGCGGCCTGCTACTGGAAAGATCTGCTGAGGATCCAGTTCTGGATAGCAGGCGTCATTTTCCTCGGCATGGTGGAGAAGGCCGTCTTCTGTGCTGAATATGAAAACACCAACGGCGTCGGCTCGGCTTGTGAGTTTCTTACGACAGTCACACCAATTATGCCATTCTTGTTTAAGATAGAAGCTGCTTAAATATACAAACCCTAATAGATGTGTTTAAAATGTTAAGGTCCAAATGACTGAATGCATTGGAGATGGTTGTAAGAGAGTTTTTTGTATAACACAATTCCTACACAATTAATTCAAAGTGTTTAAACTATACACTTAAAAAAAGAGAATGCACATTTGGAAACATGAAGGTACCGAAAAGGTACAAGTGTCAAAGTGTGATTAAATTGATAAGGCATTGTACGATATAGTGGTCTAATATCCTGATTAATCTAAATTATGGCTGCAACTAATGATTATTTTACAAATTGATTAATCTTTTGATTATTTTTTAGAAATTAAAATCAGATAGCCAAAGACTCATTAAAGGCTTTTTGCACAATTAAACCAGGTGGAACTCTTGAGGAGTTCTAGATAGAGCATATGGATAAAGATTTTTATTTTTTTTTTATTTTAAATGCAAAATGTTCATATATATATATATATATATATATATATATATATATATATATATATATATATATATATATATATATATATCTTTTTTACAATCTTGGAATAATTACTACTCTATGTAGGTTGATCTGTCAGCTAAAGGCTTGTTTTTGAATCTCTTTATTCCAGTTAACAATTACTTGATTACGAAATTAGGGACGTTTCTTTCATTAATCGATTAATCTGATTAATTGTTTCAGCCCTAATCTCAATAATCCAAGTAGAGCTGGGCGATATGGCGATATATATCGTGAGGACGAGAGAAACATGTCTATCGTGACCTTTCTCCTCTATTTTTTCTATCGTGATAAACTTTTTTATTATTATTATTATTACTGCTAATATACATTTTAATATAATTTGTTAATATAACATTTTGCGTTTTTGCTATGCAAACTCTAAGTATATATAACGAAAAAAAAAGAGAATAAAAAGATAATGTGTAGAGAACGTGGTTTTGCGACACTACACCGCTTTACGTCACCCAGATGATGATGGGTAAAAAATAGGCGATGAAAGATTTTTTTCAACCCTGTCCATCTGACGGACTATGAAAACATAAAATGCAACATCAGTTGTGGTATATCGTGATATATATCGTTATTGTGATATAAAATAATCCATATCGTGATATAGTTTTTTTTCCATATCGCCCAGCCCTAAATCCAAGTAGAAAAGTCATAAAATAGGTTAAATTGGTTCCCTGGATCTTCTTTGTTGAAACGTTTTGTCCTGGAAACTTCTTCAGTCTGAGGAGGTCCAGGTAAATTTAGCCTGATTTATAGGCCGAACCTTTTTTATTCTGGAAAATATCAAAGGTGTTATTAGGTGTTTTATCTTTTAAGATGTAAGTCATTTTATATAAAATTTTTTTATCTCAAAATAATTGTTTCAAAGGAACATTACACTTTAAAAAGCAGCACCAACTTAGCATTTCTTTGGAAAGTCAAATCTCTATATAACCTGAATATTGCTTAAAGATAGCCTGTAAAAGACTGGGATAATATTTAGTTGTGTAACGACTGCTTCTGAAAATTCATTGAGGAAGTTGACTAACTTTTGTTTTTGGGTTTAATGTCACCCCAGCAGCTTTTATTTTATTTGGGTCTTGGGATTTGATAGACAACTGTTTAATGTTAATTTTGTCTGTCTAGAAGATCCACATTTTCTTGGAGCTCAACACAGAGGTTCAGACACACTGTGTTTGTGGGAGACTCTGATGCAGTTAGGAAACAGGAAATGACAACCTGACTCACTAATATTGTGCAATATGTTTTCAGAACGTTTTGCATTTATTGTCGCGCAAGAAAGAACTTTCCTGTAATCCATTTCCTCCCTCAGTTATGTGAAGAAAACTTGTAGCACGATGGAGCCCGTAGAACTACTGTGCAACACACAATCATAAGCAACATCTCCCCATGCATCGCTGCATTGTCTGTTTGGGACTTCTGTACTCAAGGTGACCGTGCCTGCGATCAGAGGGTGTAATTAGTTATTAAGGTGTAACTCCAAGGTATCCTGAGCTTGGAGAGTAAAAACCTGATAAAAATGCAAATAAGGTTTTGGTCAAGAAATGATGCCAATCATGGTGCAGAGGAAGAAGAAAAAAAGGTGGTTTGGTTTTTAGCCTGCAATAACCAGAGTTTCTTTTAATTCAAAATACTTAAAGTTTACCTCAGAAAATGGTCTATGTTTGAGACTGCACTTTTTTAAGTTAAGGTAAAATCCAATGAGTAGAATCCTACAAAAAGTAAGATTTTTACTCTGGTAATCGATCTGCTGCCTTCATGCTTAAATAAGGGCAGATTGATTAATTAAGGGGGGAGTGGCGGCCTAGTGGTTAGGGCATAGGGCTTGGTTTCTGAGGTTGTGAGTTTGAAGCCCATCCCCACAGACTGCCTCTCTGGGTCTTAACCCCCAATTGCTCCATGGGTGCCGCACAATGGCAGCCCACTGCTCCCCAAAGGGGACGGGTTAGATGCAGAGAGTTAATTTCTCCATTGTGAGATCAGTAAAGTTCAATTAATTTCTTTATTTTATTTATAACTGACATCCATTTCTCACAGAAAGATAGACCTCTTTGAACTCTCCAATGACTTTGCAAATATCTTTTTCAGTCAATGAGGAAGCTACACAGAGTCAGCAACATGCAATATCATGGCTGCTAGTTACTACACTGCATATGCTAGTAAATGGTTCACAATATCAGAATGTAATGTTCACCAAACACAACGGTGGATCTACTTTTCTTCTGAGGGCATCTGTATTCGGTAATTCCTCTTGGTTGCCTTAAAAACAAGTTCAGAAATAAATTTATTTAAGGGTAATTTCCCTTCCAACATCATACAGACGTCTTTCTGTCCAGTGTTTGAATCTCTAGTGTTTGACACATGTTGAGTATTAAATGTCTATTTTTAGTTTTTACATATATACTGTATATTTATTTTACCAATAAACGTTTCTATTATTGTTCAGCAATTTGGTAACAACTTGTTGTTTTAAATGTTCTTCACAGATCAATTTGAAATCTTATTGCTTCTTGTTTCTTTTGCTGCAGCTCCTGGCTTGTTGATCTTTGCTGAGTTGGTCTCTGCTCTGAAAAGGACTTTGGCACGACTGCTTGTCATCATCGTCAGCCTTGGCTATGGCATTATAAAGTGTGTCATTTCAAAGAAACCATCCAGTTTTGGTTTTGTATGAAATTAAGCATTTATCTTTACGTTTCTGTGTTTTGTTTTTGTTTTTTTTTTCCAGGCCAAGGCTTGGAACAGTGATGCACAGAGTCGTGGGACTCGGCATCCTCTACTTTGGATTCGCAAGCGTTGAGGGCGTCTTGAGGATTACAGGGGTGAGTCGACCTCTCTCTAGATCTTTCTGAAAATTACTTGTATGAAACAAACCTAATAAATCATTATTTAAAAACTAATAAATAGCTAAATGGGGGAGAAGTTGCAATAATCAACTAAATATTTAGCAAAGCAAAATACGGCATTTAAAACATGACATAGTTTAGATGTGATTGTGTTCCGGCTTAAACGTGACATCACAATGTGTTTTTCTCGATATGTTTTGGGACTCATACTGAAGGGTCGAGACAATGGCCCCGCTCTCATTACAGCCATTGTTCTGGCTGTGTTTGATTCCTGCGCCATCTGGTTCATATCCTTTCAGTAAACTCATCAGCAGTAATCAGCTCTTAATGAAACATGAAGTGGTCGTGTACTGTGTCGGTGGAATTTGGATGTCTCTCCTTTTGGGGTTTGATGATTGGTTTCTTTATTTCACCTGGGTAAATACTCATTTGTTTGGGGTTCTTTGCTGCCTCTCTTATCTCCCATCCGATCTCTGATTTTTTCCCCCTCATCTTTCTCTTCTTTTTTGTGTGTCGTTTGCACTTTGATCCACTCCAGACCAAAGACTCAGACTTGGCCCTGTTGGCAAACATTCCCCTGGCTCTGCTTGATTCCTCTTTATGCTGGTGGATATCCTTTTGTGCTCCTACAACCTTTCCCTTCAGGGTTCCTTTTTACTCCTCAAAACTTTCATCGGTTAATTTCAAAGTAATTTAGGATCATTGTAGCATTTACCTGGCATCTGATGAGAAATAATACACATTATTATTTGAATCTCTACCTGCTTGTTTTTTTTTTTTTTGTATGACAATGCAACTGTTCTCTTATCCTCTCCTGTGCATGATGACATTTTCCCATATTTACAGTCTGTGTCATGTTTTTCAAACAGTGCATTTGATGTCAAACTGAACCTTTAAATCTCTAAATAAGTTGTTTTTCATCATGACCTGCTGTCGTTGATTGTAAAGATGTCATTTAAGTTTTATATCCCAGGTTTACATAAAAATGATTGTATGAGTTATAATGGTTAAAGCCCTTCGAATAAGAAATATTTTCTTTGGTAAATGTACAAAAAATTGGCAATAACAAAATGTATTCACCTATGAGTATCTTAACATCATAGTTTTAGGTAAAGGGTAAAATAATTAGCAGGCCTAGTAATGGTACATGAAGGATTGGCTTTAGTTTGAGTCTCCAATTTGACTCCAGAGATTAATATTTTATCGGGTTGCGGGGGCAGCAGTCTCGCCAGAAACTGCTAACCTGGACCTGGGGAGGTGGAAAACAACAACAACAATGACCTAAGATGAAAAAAATTACCAGATCTTCTGCAGTGTGATCCTGTATAGAAAAAAAAAGACACTTCAAATAATATCTCAGTCTCCCATATTTCATAAAAATTCCCTTCTGATGTAAAAACTATTATATCTATTACACAATGCTGTGCTTTCTTAGCAACATGCATGATTTATGGAGTGTATTCATACATTAGGTCTAGGCAAACCCTTATTTCTCTTGTCTGGTTTGCTTTCTTATTCTACTTTTTGCAAGTAAACCATAACCTGTAAACAAAGTCACTCACAGACCTGAATCAAACACCCCTGGGATTGTTTTTAGGAAGTGGACCTATTCCACTGTAAATAGTGGGTCCAGACAAATGATTAAACAATGTCTGGTCCGTTGAAAGCTGACCAAACATCAAGGAATTAATAACACCCTAATAGTATAAAAAGCAGAGAATAAAATTTTCCCCATGTATTGTTCTTTGTAGTTAGTTTGGTCACTGCACATATCTATTAGCGAACCCAGGAGCTTTTTGGATTTAGAACTGGAAAATGGTTATAATTTAAATGAAGTAGCCCAGACTTTAGCAGGAACCACTGCTTGAGCTCAGACCACTATTTAGTCTCAGCTACAGTAAATGCATCACTTTAATCTAAAGGGTCCAAATGGATCCGTTTAGCATTTCTTTTCCATATGATTCCTGCTATTTATTTCCCTTGACTGCCACTGCTACATCTTTGTCAGCTTAGCACAAACCATCAAGACTCTGAAGCTGAGGAGAAACCCAGTGAAGCTTTCTCTCTACAGACACTTTACAAACACGCTCATATTTGCTGTCATTGGTAAGTACTGAACCTGTAGTAATAAAGCAAAGTTACTTTCCTAACCTGCATTGTTTTCCCCCTTGTATGAAAAAAGATGCGCAAAAGGGCAAAAACTATTCAACCTTTATTTCAGTGGCAAACTCTCATCCAATTGTGAGAAATGTAAGGAAAAGAAAAACCCTGAATTTAACAAAATTGCTGGTGGTATAATTATTGTCCTCCACCTCTCAATGCTCACAGAACAAAAGGATACATGATGCTTTCTCTTTCCAGAAGTTCCGTTAAAATTCAAAAAATATCCACTGGACTTGGTTTCCAAGATTTGAAGACGTTTCGCCACCTCTCCAGGAAGCTTTCTAAATTCAAACATTTGAATTGAGAAAGCTTCCTGGAGAGGTGGCGAAACGTCTTCAAATCTTGGAAACCAAGACCAGTGGATATTTTTTGAATTTTTACAGAATGACTATGACCTCGATGACTGAGAACCTTCATCAGCTCTTTCCAGAAGATTTGGCCAAATGTTTTGGATTATTAATGCTTTTCAAAGACCAAAATGAAAAAGAAAAACACTGGAATGGAAAGAGGTCCACAGCATCACAGAGCCTCCACCTTTTTTAATAGTAGGCATGAGAAATTCCTCCTTTGTTACATGTAAAACCCACTCTTTTGTTGCCTATAAGGTTACTCTTCGCCTCATTCAACTGAAAACATGGCTTTACATGCTGTTATTGGTAGGACAGAAATTTTTTTATTTTTTTTTGCTTATCATTATAGTATCTAATTGTTCTAATGGAGACTCGCAGGCTTTATCATGGCAAGATCTTTATGGCTCATCGTCCATCCTAGTGACCTGTTGCTAAAAGAAAATTAGACCTCTGTGTCTGGACCAAATTAATGCATAAATGGTTTTAATGTGCAGGATTTATCATCCTATCAAAATAAGGGATGCATTTTCTCAGTATTTTAGAAAGATTATGCAGCTGGTAAAAAGTACAGTTTATTTTATGCATCTCCAAAAAAAAAAAGGATTACCGGTACCTTTGAGCGTAGCCAGCACTACAATTAGACAAAATAAGTAAATCAGGTCTTTTTACCCCTTTGACCAATCAGGACATCTAAAATAAACTTGGATCGGACTGAGTTCTGGGTTCCAGATGTTTTTAAATTGATCTTCAGGCTTTTAGGGGATGTAAGGAAAGTTTCCTGCAGATTGTGCTTGCTCTTATTCTGAATTTATCAGTTTATAATCCAGGGATTTTAAAGACAAATAAAGACCTTTAAACATATGTTCTCTGAGTTGTTCCAAGTGTTTAGTTGAACCATGGATGCATGCAAATAGAGTGCTGTCAATTTAGAGGTAATGTTGTTGTTCAAGCAAGCTGTTAAGTTTTTTTGTGAACTTCAATATTCTGTAGTTTAAAAAAAAAAAAATAAAAAATCAGAAAAGCTGAGTCTGGTATTTTTTTACATAAATGTTTTGGGATCCAGCTGTTTTACATGCAGCTTGCTAACTTCACCTCTTATTACTGTGATGTTTTGGCCGTAGATCCTAACTTTTTTTTAAATCTGCATAAAATCTTATAAGTGCTGCAGTTTTTCACTTTCACCTTTTCCTTTTAGCATCTGTCATCTTTATGGTTTGGTCTGCTAAAAAGTTGCACCTTGCAAATTGCCAGTCTGTAAGTATGCCTTACTTATTTTTAATGTCATACTGTTAATTTTTTTAATGCTTATTTTTGAGGGTTTGGAAAAATTCCATATGTTTTTATTCTTAGGACTGGATCGAGGTTTGGGTGGAGGATGCTTTCTGGAGATTCCTGTTCTCCTTTGTTCTGCTTGTTATAATGTTTTTATGGCGGCCTTCAGCAAACAACCAGAGGTAATTTCAAACAGTCAAGATAAAAGGAGCCTGATATGATATGACACACCCCGTGTTTCATATCAGAAAAAACTTTCAAACAGATAGTGCCCCCAAACAAACACCCTCTGATTCAGCCCGTGAAATATTTATTATTACTATTTTTTTCTGTACCAGCAGATATGCGTTCACACCTCTCATCGATGACTCTGATGATGATGAGATTGAGTTCATCGCATCTTCAAACATTGGTACGGTTTTTAACATGAAAGCTTTTTCTGAAAAATTGTAAATACGTCGTCCTTTTTTGGTATAAATGTGTTTCAATTGAATTCTCTCCCGCATTACAGCCGATGGTATAAAGTTGAGAGCGGCTAAAACTGAGACAAATGGCACTGCAAAGCTTCCAGAAACAAACCCGGTGAGTAATGCTTCAGCATTAAATAGATTTTGTCATGACTTGATTACTCAGCCTTGGCCATAAATGACAGCTTGAAATAATGGAAGCAAAATGAGAGCAATATATCTGCATCTGAGTCTTGTACCAGTAGATGGCGGCATTTGATCTGATTCTTTGTTCTATTCAATCAGGAGGAAGATTTGAAATGGGTGGAGGACAACATTCCTAGCTCTCTTACTGATGTGTAAGCATCCTTAGTAGTGTAGTAAAATATTTTTTTGTCATAGATTTAATTTTCTGTTTTCTTCTTTTCATCCTGTCCCCACAGAGCCCTTCCAGTCCTGCTCGACTCAGACGAGGTATGAGAAGCATTGCTAAAAAAACACAAAATGATTAGTGTATCAAATACAGCTACCACAATTATTATTGGCACCTAGCCTGCAGAAAATATTTTTTCCTTTGGTAGTGCATTAGCAAAATTATCTGCTATTGCTAATGGCTAATCGATTATGAGTATCAGATGATTCTGAATGGTTTTGTTTGGGTTAATGTGTGATATTTCGATGAAACAATAAGTAATTGAAACAATTTTTTGATACTTTTTAGGAAATTATGACGACAAAGTTTGAGATGTCAAAGCTGGAGTGATGAAGTGATGGATAGACACAGCAGCTGCTCCAGAGTCTCCATCAGGATTGTTTTTAGCGGAAGTTGGCGGAGGGCCATTGTTTTTGTCTTTTTTTCAAGACATCCTCCTGAGTAGCTGCTACTTTACAGGGTAGTAGTGCAGGCAACACAGTTTTTTAACAAAATAATGTTGCTGTTCTTTTGCTTTTTTTCTGGCAATGTTTTCAGAAATGTACATTTCTTTTCTTTTTGCAGACCAAGCGATTCACAATTTCCCAATCTTCGATAATTTTTGAGCTTGGCAAAGAGAGTATTTCCTTTTTTTATCCAGCTATATAATAATTTCTATCTGTACACTAAAGATGTATTTTAGTTGAATGGGCCTCATGCATAAGCATATATATATATATATATATATATATATATATATATATATATATATATATATATAAGATGGGAGATAATTTAAAGATTTAAACTACACCATTGAACTTCCTGATGTTTATAGAAGGCAGGAGAATCTGTTTTGAATGCATCAGGAATTTCCTGGACATTTTGTTTTCATTCAGACCTAAAATGGAAAGCTATAAAAAAAAATGATGTAAACTGCAACACGATGATTTTGCATAAATCATTTGCTCTATGCACTTTCAGTATCAAAGCTGTGCCTATATGTCTGTGCTTTCTTTGTGGGGGGTGTCTGAGAACAGCATGAGTGAAAGAGTTTTTTGTGTCTCTAATTAAAACGGCCCAGCATCCAGAGAGTTAGCGATTGTTGGAGAGAAAAAAGAGAAGTTTAGGGTTTAATGTTATTGTAGCTGCAGTAGAAATAGAGATGATCATGTTTGAAACTACTGTATGGGTGTGGGTTGCAGGATGGGGTTTGGCACAATGTGGTGTGTGTCTGTTTCATACGAAATTAGGTTATTTCCTTATTTATTTCTGTTTCAAGTGAACTTATACGTTAATCAGTTGTGTTTATGTCTGTTTACTGTACAGTGTGTTTACAGCGTGTTTCCATTTGGAGTCTGCAGTATCCTAAATATGTGGTCTGCTTCAGGTTTGTGGTCTTTACTGATTAAAATGATCCGGCTAACAAAAAAACTCAGTAACATCCATGCTCGTTCAGTTTTAAATCTTTTTCAGCTTTCTGAAATGACTGGCCTGCCAGACTTCCGTGTGTCTCCTTTCGGTTTTTTTTATAAATGTAACAGCTTGACTCATTCCGTTTGTCTTGGCGACGTCATCACACATTGTAGGTAATTTGGTCAGCATAAAGTAGGCTGACCACATGAGTGGCTTTATAATATCTTCATTGCATTTTTTGTATTGGTTGGAAACCTGGAAATATTTGTGCTTATGATGGCAAACTGCTCTGCGATATAAAACTGCAGACACCTGCTGCCGACCTCAGATTATTTGCACAGGTGTGTTTTCGCTCAGTTCTGTTTTTTTTAATGATTCCACAGCGGGAAGTGTTTGGATAAGAGATTTTTTTTTTTTTGTCTTTTTCCTTTCTGAAATTGACCCGAAGTATTGCAGTTGAACCCTGCAACATCAGGGTGTCCTTTTTTCACAATCTGTACAACACTCAATAAATATTTTTTTGAATTCAGAAGCGTGTTTGATCATTCAACTGACCCAAACTACCACTTTTATGGAGGAAAATTTAGGGAGAGCTTTATGACCACATCAAGGATTCTGTTATCTGCCTGCAATAACATGAAGGTGGTATGAATTTCAGACCAAAAAGTAGTTAACCAACCATCAAGCATGGGTGTGGTAGGATCATGGTGTGGGCTACTAGGTCTATACCAGAAAACCAAAAGAATTAGTTAAACCTAAATGAGATAAATCATCAAATTGAGGTGTAGCTCGATAAAGGATTATTGATAGTGATTTTTTTTATTTAATTTACTTTGACCTGGTTGGATTGAATATCTAAAACTAGAATATAATAATTCAGATAAACTGCTGAGGAATAAATTAATATGGCATCACGCATAGGTAAATGCAACTTCAGACAGTGAAATATATCTGTAGCCACACTTATACATTTTTGTTGCAGTAATGCATATTAGTCGGATCTGTTAAACCATCCTTACTGACTTCTAAGTTATGTTTTGTGGAGCTTTAACATCAAACCTTTGTTGGTGGACAACAGTGGATCCCAGTTTAACATGTACTCCTTTGTTTTTTGTTGTTATGCACATCATTAAGCCTTCTGTTCAGCAGTTATTAGATTACTTCAGTTCTGCTGAGACTTAAAATTGGATTCCTATAGTCAATACTGTTTAGCTGAGTTCAGTTTCAGGATATGTACACAGAAAAAACTTGCTGTAAGTAACAAAAATTGCAGAACAATGCTGACTAGCACCAGTTGCAGGAAGGTTCACCGCAAATCGGGATAATAAAGTTCACGGAAGCTCTTTTCAAGTATCATTTGAATAATAACCCACATTCATATACTTCTGTTTACTTTGTTTACAAGGGGTAAAATGTAAGGTGTTACAGGTGTAAGAAAGCACTTTACTTTTTGTCATTCTGTGTATTACTGAGTTTTCAAAAGTATTAATATTCCTAAATAGAGCCACAAACTCAGCAAGAAAACATGGAGAGCATCTTTAAACATCACTCTTCAAGTCTTACCACAGATGATACATTTTTATTCTGGTCTGGACTTGGACTAGGCCATTCTAACACATACATGTGTTCTCATCAACCAGTTTTAGTCTGTGAGGGAGGTAAACTTGTCTGCTTTTAACAATAAACTTAAAACTTTTCTCTTTGACAAAGCATATAGTTAAAGTGGCTCAGGTTATCCAGAGCTATCGCTTTAGTTATGCTGCTATAGACCTAGACTGCTGGAGGACATAGGGACCACATTACTTCAATCTTCTTTATTCTTTTTATGTTGTGCCATTCCGCAGTGCTTGTTAGTTCCGCTTATAACTTTATAATCTCTCTGCTTTTTCTCATCCTAGTAGCTGATCTGGCCCTGTTCAGCTGTGACATCATCCAGGAGAAAAATATCAGTTTTGTTTGTTGTTCTAATTTTACACACTAAGTGCATATCGCTCCCTTTAAATTATGGATTTTATGCAAAGGTATCAAAGTAAGGCAGCTGACTCCCTATTCATCATTTTTTATTTATTTAAAATCTTTATTTTCCTGCTTTCACACTGTAGCTGCAATGTGATAACGTGAAAAAGCGGCTCTTTAACAGCTCTAAGCCTTGCATATTTCTCATGTAGTTTCCTTTCTACTTAAAATGGTGAACTTCAAACAGCCCGTGTGTAGGACTGAAGCGTACTTAGCAACCTAAAATTTGGTTATCACTGCCTCTGAGGCACGTAGTCATCTGAGGAGAAGAGTGTAACGTCGGGACACGTGTTTTGATTTTTCTGAAAGCATGCAGCTCTCTTGGCCTCTTTTATTGCGACGTAAACCCCTGGATGGAGACAAGAGAGGAGGACGGTGTGGCCAGTTAAGAAAACATGTGGTGAGCATTAGCTTCTTTTTTTTTTCTCAATGATAAAAATATGCAATGAGATATGTTCTTAAGATGTGACAGTTGCTGTTCCTTATATGTAAGTCAAATAAAAATAGTCACAGTGTTTTTTTCCCCCCTCCAAGACATTTGGGTAATGCTTTGACTTGTATCACCAAGGAGATTTTTTCCTTCATGGGTTACATTATTGAGAACACATTCCTCCCTACCCTTTTATCCTTTCATCAAGAAGGCCTTTTGCAGCAATCCAACCTTCATTTATCAGCTATGCAAGGGTTTGCATTTCACTCATTATAATTCAATCCCCAGTGCTAGCTGAATGAAACAAATACCACCATCAGGACATTTAATTGTCCACTGTCTTGCTTCAAGAAAAGCACTTCTAATACGTGTTGAAATATCAGAGTGGCTTTATTGTGGCAATGTTTGAGATTTTTAGAATATCAGAGGGTTTGTGTAACATGTCAGAAACAGTCTGACTGCACTGTGAAAAAAATCTGAGTATCTCTGCATAACATACAGATTATGACATTAAGAGATAAACGCTGCTGCTAGATGAACATCAATGCAAGCTTTGGCAAAACAAAAAACAAAATCACAATAAACAGTATAGGGTAAGATTTGCACATAAGATGTTAGTTACACTTTAAAATCCACCAAGAATGTTTCCAATAAATTAGAGCTAAAACAAGCCCTGATGTCATGTAGGGATGTTTATCAGGCTTCTACATCAGCTTCTACACATACATAATGATTCTCTTGACCCAGATTATATGAATTATGCTGCTGTGAAAACATATAGCTTGTGACTGAAAATAACTGATATTCCTAGATGAATATTTTTATTCATTAAAGGAAATTCTATCAAAATGAACCTAGGCATTCAGCCACATTGAATGTTTTATTTTTTCTTGGTTTTGACTAGACCTGTTTGAAACCTTCATGGTTTTTTGAGTCAGAGGTAATATTTCTGCCTTGATGCATAATGTAGAAGTTTGAGCCTAAGGTCACAAATCTATGGTTCAGCATTCTCATGGAAAATGATTTCTTGGTTACATCAATTACAGGAAATCATTCAGGCAAAACAAACAAAAAAACTGTCCCAAGATGACCTCCATGTCAGACTCTCAGGATGATGGTCTTTCTTTGACATACTATGGTAGTTTTACACCAGATGTAATAGAATGCAGACTTTTCAGAGCTTTATACTTTTATCTCATAAGTTCACAAAATATTTATTTTATTTCTATTTTAGTTAGCTGTAGTTTTGGCCTTCTGACTTCCTAGTGCATGCCTTTTTTAATCCATAGTCATATTTACCTCTTTTGATGTCATTTTGTTGTTCTCACCACTTTTCAATGCTTTCTCTATATGCAATTAATGGTTTGCAATAGACTAGACCCTTAGATTAAATCTATGCTTAACCTTTCAACACCAAGATGATTTACTTTTCTATTCTCCTCTTGGATTTCTTTAAATCAGGACATAGCCTGTTGTTTTTTAGCCTACAGTACTTCATTTAGCCTACATCATTTGAGAGACACGTCCTTATAAACAGCCGATATCTGAACTGTGACTTGCTGGTAAAATTCAACTTAGGTCTTATACATCTTTAGTTAATTAAAATCTATTTATGATTTAGAAAAGGGGCAAAGAATGTGTTGAGCTATTTTCCCTTAGTATATTAAATCACCATTTGAAAACAGGATTTTTGTCTGACATTAGAAAATGATTAATGACCTGAAACATTTATTTGCACCAAATAAGCAACAAAAGAGGATATGTATATTTTTTTATGACAGTGTACAACAACCAGCCCTCATTTTTAGACCATATTAGAAAGATGTATTAAAGCATGTGTGACGGCTTACACATTTTCTTTTCCACCTTGGTGGCCTTTGTGCGCTCTTCCTTGTTCCTGCAAAGTTCTTTGAGCTGTGCTTCTCCTCCAGGTTCACCCTCAGAAATTATAAGGCGAAACTAGAATGTGGACTTTTGCAACGTGTTTGGCCTGAAAGCTGCGATCAGCGTATTCGGACATCTCCACATCGACACTGACCTCATGAGGCCCACGAAGCTGCTGTACCAGTATCAGCTCACCTGTCTGTCTGTCTGAGCGCTGCATGACGAAGATGCCTCGGGAGTTCCCCCCAGCTATACCGAAGCGCAGGCTGTCTGGTCCTGTACGGCCGGGGGCGGCTGCGGTTGCCATGCGGAACAGCGTGGCAGGAGTCTGCAGGTTGGAGGGAAGGGACAGGTAGTGGAACGACAGGGTCTTAGGAGCCAGATGGCAGGAGCGGCTGTTCATGGGACAGGGGTTTCTCTCACACTGACTGCAGGATAAAAAGATACAAGTTCAATCAGACAGACTCCATTAGGTTACAACAAATGTGTGTGCAACTTTAAGGGAAATAAAAATACATAATGAAGATCCTCCAGTAAAAAAGGTAACACAGAACAAATCCAAGTTTAGAAACTGTTCAGACTTATCACTGTAGGCATGATGTAGTTTAAATGTGCTAAACATAAGAACACTTGGAAATTAAAGAATATTTCTAATTTATTTTTTATGCAAAATGTATATTAAAAGTTATTATAAAAATGTTCAATAGAAAGCAAACAAACTGATCAATAAACACATAACTCCGAACACCAGTTCTGTCAGGAGGAATGAGCCAAATTTCAGGTAAACTTGTCAGAACCTTGAATAGGGATGGTAAAAAATACAATTTAAAAGGCAGCTCAGCTAATATACAAAATGTGCATAAACATCTGAAATGAAAGAAAGTGCTAAAAAAAAAAACTGAGAAACAACCACAAAAAAACTTGGTACACATCTTTCACCATGGTCTTCTTTTCACTTCACAAAAACCAAACAAAGCCTAAGTCTTCTCATCTAAATTCCATCTCATATAAAACCCAACCAGAATTTCCCTCCAAATATTTTATCTGGAAAACCCTGAGGAGGTCAAAATATGTTGTTTTTTTGCCACAGTTGTGGAAGTCATGTTTCAATTATTTTTTTAGTACTTCTGGGCTGTGTCCACTTACAAAGGAGTTGTCTTGACGTAGCTGATGTTGCCATGGGAACGGGGACACTCAGGGTTGACGCATCGAAAGCTTCCCCCAGTGTTGATGCAAGACGTACCTCTGCTACAGTTATGCTTCTGGCTTAAACACTCATCCACATCTGGAAGACAAACAGCAGTGGCAAAGGACTGACACCCTGGTTCATGGTGTGGATACTGGGGTGGGGTTGGTGTTCTGTGGCCTTTTAGGTTTTTTTATTTTTATTTTAGTTTCTGTTGAATGTGTTTTTGCAGGAAAAACGTGAGGTCATGTTTTCCAGCTGCAAAGCACCATTACCTTTAGGGGTGAAGTATGAAAGCAAACTAGGGCATTAGACAGACATCTCTGGTGAAAGAACAGATATCATGCTCTATGGACATGCATACCGTGGCAGTTCTGCAGCCAAAGGCACGTGAATGAGCCTTTGTCCTCAGCTCCACCCTGTCACTCACCTTCACAGGTCCGCCCATCTGGAAGTAACTTGTAACCAACAGGACAGGAGCAGTGGTATGACCCAGGGATGTTCACACACTCATGGAAGCAGAGTTTCCCTCCTTGGTCCAACCGATACACTTCACATTCATTAACATCTGCAAAAAAAGAAAAAATTTACTGTTTACTTTAATCTTCCACAAATACTTTTGCACAGCCTCTTTCTTAGCTACTCCTGAAAAACAATCCCTCTTCTTTCAGAACTCGTGAAGTAAAGACATAAACAACTAAACTCTGACCTAAATGTATGCTAATCAGCTCGGGATATTCAAGAGGATTAAATGGTTTAGTGCAGACCCGCTTCACACATTGCTCTGCCTGTTGCAGCCAGAAGAGAAAAAGTTTTTTTGGCCTTCAGTGATATTTTTCTGCTATAAAGTCTGTTCAACATCTGCGATTTGCAGCGAACCCTGCAGTCACAGGGAGCTGCTCTGTGGCTGACCTTATATTCCAAGGAGGATAACCAGCCAAAGGAGAATTTCCCCACAGGGATTAATTAAGTTAACCAATCATTACAGCTCACCCTGGCAGATGCTGTTGTCAGACGTGCCACTCATGTGGAAGCCTGCATCACAGCTGCAGTGCTGGGCTTGGTTGATTTGGGCACAGCGAGGTCTCCGACTAAACGCCGGATCGTTCATCACACTCCATTCGGGCGGTGCTGCATCAAACAGGACACAGTTAAAAGAGCATTAGCAGACTGACATGCAGCTCCAAATAAACCAAGCAACACATATGGTTACTCACCAGTTTGGGTTTGGTGCTGGCAGTGGGAGCCGCTCCAGTTATGGGGGCAGGTGCATTTGTATTGGTTTACACCTTCCACACACGTACCTCCATTTTGGCAGGGGTTACTCACACACTCACTTATATCTGCAGATATAAAAAATAAAGAAATATCCTCTCATTTTTTTGAAGTGACAACATAAATGTCCGAAGTAACATATAAACCTTTTACATAAGGGGCTGGAATTCCAGACCGGAAAGCTTTTGATTTCACCACTGACATTCAACAATTATTAGATCATTTTTATTGATGGAAGGTCCTTGTGCCAACATGCAACTTTTTAAGGCATTTTAAAACATATGAAGTATTTTATTATGCCTGGTTCTGCTGTAAGAAAAAAATCTTCTTGATTACGATTTCAGATGTACATCGCCTTGTAAAAGTATTTATTATCCTGGAGCACACGCTTCAATATATTTCATTGAGACTTTACGGAATAGTCCGACACAAAGCAGTGCATAGTTAGGTGGAAAATATATTCTGTATAGGTTTAGGAATTACCAGTTAAAAGATAACCATCTGAAAATGTTGTGCATATGCATAACTAATTGCATTATGAAATACAGTGCAAAAATCTGCTTAGAAGTTCACCAACACAAGCTCACCTGTGTGCAGAGGAGAATACCTAAAATTTTTCCTCAATAAAGAGTAGCACTATTTAAACACGTTTTTAGACTTAAGAAAAAGTAGAAAGTTTTCATCCAAAGAAATACTCAAGCAAGAATAAAAACTTACTTGGTATAATGGCTTAATATCTTGTAATTGTTGGAAAAATTGGATTTATTGTTCTAAATTTTGTAATCATTGAATTAAATAGCTGAATAGTTTAGTCTATTTGGAAATTATGAATATAATTTTTTGGTACACTAAAGATTGTTTAGTTAATATTACATGATTAAAAGTGTTACGCAGTTAAAATAGAAAAGGTTAGACAGAGATAGATAGATTATCTTGTGCTGCTTTCTGTATTTGTGCTGCTATTTATGTGGGCTGCTGGATGACATAGGAACCACTTTTTCAAATTCTGATTTATTCTATTTATATTCTCTTCCTGTTTGGCTGTGACACCATCCTGGATAAAATTATCAGCTATTCTGCTGCCATGAACATCTCTGTTTATAGATATTGGAGCTTGGCCTGTTTCCAGTGTAGTCCTGTTTCTTTTACTGTAACTAGCAGAATTGGCTTGGAGCTCATCTGCCTGGCTGTGTGTTTCCTGGACGAGATGTATATCTGCCTCTTTTTCTATGTCTGTTTCTATCTCATTGAAGCCCAGTCAACTTCCACAGATGTCCGCTCACACTGAGCCTGGTTCTGGTTCTGCTGGAGGTTTCCTTCTGTTAAAAGGGAGTTTTCCTCTCCACTGTCGTTACATGCATCCTCGGTGTGAGGGATTGCCGAGGATTCAATGGCAAAATGTAATCAAAGTTTGTCCCAACAGGCTCATCCAGGAGGAGCATGTTTGCAAATCAATGACTGGATGCAATCAGCTGGTTTTCCTTACCAATTTGACTGTATTATCTCTTTAAGGTCCCTTGAGATAAAATGTATTGTGAATTGGTGCCATTTAAATAAACTGAATTCATTTGAACAAAATAGTTTGATATTTATTTAACACCAGTGCAAATTGTCAAAACTTAATATTAAACACTAGTTTTGATTTCATTGATCCCTAATGTGTGGTGTTATCTTTTTACAATTTACACCGGTGTTAGTCATTCACCCACACATTTACATACTAAAGTAAATTGTAGCTGCAGCTATCTTGGAGCACACTGACAGAAGCAAGGCCGGTGGAAACTGGTGTTCCATGGCCCTCTGATCACCATTAGAAGCCGATGGTGGTGAAGTGTCTTACTCAAAGACAATAAAATAAAGAAAAAGTTCTCACGCAAAATGACAAGACTGTTGATTTTACAACACTGATTGAGGCAGACAGAGCTGGGATTCTCTGGCCCAGCCCTGTCACTTTACTCATTAGCTCACCATTTTACTGCATAAAGCTAATGACATCACTCAATAAAACTTGTTTTTTGCCGCTGTCTCACTCTAAGAGTTGTTCTGGTCTTCCAGCAAACACATTACATAGGTCATTCTAGAAGAAACTCTATAAATGCTCTTTATGCACTGAGATGATTTATTTAACTCCCCAGGTTAATAGCAACTCTTTGGAGAAATGAACTCCCGTGTAGTTGAATTAGACTAAACAAGAGTAAGGAATTTACCCTGTACTTTCAACTTACAACACCAACACATAATCTAACATTTTGCTTTGTAAAAAAATCCAGCTGTGAATTGGTGACAAAAATGAATTAACAGAGGCCATTAATGTGACCGAGATCGAGTTGTTTTGCAAAGATGAATAGATAGAACCTTTTTTTCCGGCGTTGCAATGCTTTGATGGTGTCAGGGGCATAAATAACTTTGTATGAACCACAATTTTTGTTTTACTTTTTGAAATAAAATAAAGACATCGGTATAGACTCAGTAATTTTCATTCAGCAAACATATTTAGTGATGATTGCCTCAAAAAAAACATCTATTATTTTTATTAGTGCAAATTTAAGCTTTATTTTGCCAGGGAAAGTTTTGGTTTTTATAAAAATCTTACAAAATGCAACACAAAAACACTCTCCAATACATATTGCATGGACTCCACTCTGCAATGAGCTCAATGTAAATAGACTCAAATTCACCCCTAAATAAAAAAATGTAGAAATTACAAGCAGCTGCTACCCTCTCAACTGTAAACCGAATGACAAGCAGTCCCTTTAATATTTATTTGGCTTCTCTGGTGGTTACCACTGGACCATGTCATGAAAAGACATGCTGCACTCTATGCGATATTTTTAAACTTCTTTTAGTATTTAGGGGATTCTTGCTCTCTGTAAATGATTTTTTGAGAAATAAGTAAACATGTAGCTTTTCTGCTGAGTAGAAAAACATGAACTGGAATCCTATGCTTTGCAGAATCAAGCCCCATCATGTTATTTCAACGAGTAAAGTCAATAAATCTATGTTCATGTTCAACTGAGTGTGATACTTGAAATATTTTAGAGAAACCTGCGATCAGTTCAGGCAGAAATTACTATCAGTAGCATGCCTGGCATACTTCTGAGCTATCAGACCCTACTCTGGTTATGATGGTTGGCCCTAACCCCATCTTAGGATGTCTGACAAAGAATTGCAGAAACATGAGCAGCAGGGAGGGGTGCTGATGCCTGGTGGCTTATCTTACAGTAGCCCAGGCTCTGTTGGTAATAAAGAAAGAAACCAACAGGGGAAAGCACCCCTCAGTGGAATGTAGTGCAGGTGTTATTCTGTGTTCACAGACATTCAATCCCAATTTAACAAGTCATTCATTCAAAACACCAAAGAATTCCAGTCCCTCTGAAGAAAGACTTTTTATTTCTCCTTTATCTGTGCACATCTGTTTGGTTTTCTGAGTTGAAGTTTCTCTCAGTAACCTAAAAAATAATTACTTCATACCTCCTAATAGTTTTAGTGATATATTAGGACAAGAAGGAGATAAAAAGGTACTTTTAGAATAAATGGCAGATCACAACATATTACA
Organism: Cyprinodon tularosa; assembly: GCF_016077235.1. Taxonomy (NCBI): domain Eukaryota; kingdom Metazoa; phylum Chordata; class Actinopteri; order Cyprinodontiformes; family Cyprinodontidae; genus Cyprinodon; species Cyprinodon tularosa. The sequence goes on along the minus strand of NW_024038405.1, from coordinate 861,980 downwards.
GTATTCTTCAACTGTACCTCACCTTTACAAATTGCACTGACACCAGACCAGGTGCCATTGTCTCGACAAACCCGGGTGGAAGAACCGATAAGCTGGAACCCCTGTGAGCAAGTGAAATGGACTTCATGCCCAACAAAATGCTTTGAGCCGAATTTTGTTCCATGAGCAGGGGCTTCTAAGGAGGGGCAGGTGGTCGGAGCTGCGGGAGAAAGAAAGAGCATGAGAGGAAGTAGGGTCACATGTGCAGTAAGCCTCCCAACATCCTCTGGCATTCCTGGCCTGGGGATATACACGTGTCACTGGGCAGCATAGATCGTTCATAGAAAACAAATGTAAGAACGCCTCATTTACAGTCAACCAGTGCAGTACCCACCACTGTTATGGGTCAGTTAAGTCCTACAAGTCAAAATTTATTTCAGCTATTATGCTTGAAAGTTGAATAATCAAATTATATAACACTGTTATTGGAAAAGATTTTTTTGGCTTTAATGAGACTCCTGTTCTTCCTCCAAGGTAACCTCCTGCAGTTAGATGTTTGTTTTTCTGCTTTCGTGATTTAAACAAAAAACATTTAGACAGTTAACCTTTCACAAAATTTTAGTAATTTCCAATCCTTTTTTAAGTAAACAACAGGACACGTCTGTCTAACTAAACATTTTCTGAACATGTTTTACAGTTCAGAATAAAAGAACAAAAGAATAAATAAAAACACCAACATATTTTAAGAGAATTAGTAATCCTTCGAAAATCAAGATTTCCTTCGATTATAAAACAACCAGTAGCCATAAAAAATTATCTATTGAGAGATTCTTTTATAAACTCCTGATGGTGCTTTTGCCTTTCAAACTGATCGAGGATCCTGCACGGAATTTTACCTTTTCCAAGGACTGTGGCTTTCTGGATGGAGATCTCGGATGTTGTGCCTTCCACATCCTCTCTAGGTCTTCTAGGTCTTCTCTCAGCCCTGATTGTTACCTGAGGTTTCCCTGTTCCTTCTTTCTGATGTCACTTGGTATTGCAAAATTGATCACCACCACCTTATTCCTCTGCTTGAGCACCACCACTAGTTCCAGACCTTATTCAGTACAGTTGTTCCTGTACTGTTTTCATCCATGACAGTGGTTTTGACACCTATACCACCAACAGATAGCTGAATTGGCTGATATAATCAAATCCTTCCAATGGGTATAGTGCAGGGGTGTCAAACTGATTCCAGAAAGGGCCGTGTGGCTACATGTTTTATTTCCAGCCAAGCAATAGCACACCAGACTTCATTCATCTCATCAAGTCATCATGTTCAGATTGGAACCCCTTAATGAGACGACTGGAGTCTGGTGTGCTATTGCTTGGTTGGAAAGAAAACCTGCAGCCACACGGCCCTTTCTGGAACCAGTTTGACACCCCTGGTATAGTGGGTCGGACTGAAGGACAGCAGAGAAGCACTGATCATTGCCTCACAGGAACAGGACTTGAGAAGCAGAGAAAAAGGAACCCAGGTCTCAGGTGCAGGCTATGCAGAGAGGCCTTTGAAATAACACTACATCTTATAGCAGTGTGTAAGATGCTAGCAGGAAGGGAATGCATGTAATGCTTTAGCCAAATGGCTGGTGTATTGTACTGAAGCATCTATCCAGAATACAACATGGAGCAACAAAATGGGAGCAACCTTCCATGGTGGTTGAGAATAACTGAGCTAAGATCCTGTGAGTATTAGATACAAACAGACAAAATGCTAGTAGCCAACCCAACCAGATCATTGATAAGCAGCCATAGGGGTCAATGTGGCCATGCCTAAGGATGGGAACATCAGGAAAAAAGAACCAGAGAAATGGGATAAACACCAAAGCCTCAGGCAAGAACTAGAAAGAACCTGGAGAAGATTAGTCTACAAACTTAAACTACTAATGTTTAGATAGCAGAGTAGAAGGCAACTCTTTACAAATGATTTTAAGCGGCTTAGGGTTTCAGCAGTTTACATTTTTCTATGAATTTGTTCCAGGTTAGTGGATCATAAGAAGTGAAAGTTGCTTCTCTACATTCTTTTCTAGTTCTGGGTATGAAGAGAAGACTTAAACCAGAAGACCTGCAAAGTCGGAGTGGTGATACACTGAGAGCAAGTCTGTAATTTATTTTGGTGCTTAGCCAGGATGACCTGGTTTCTTGGGGTTTAAATATGGCATAAAACAGAATCACATATACACTCTTTCAAACAGGGCAAAAGGATAGAAAGTGCTATTTTTAAGATAAGTTAGATGTATTTTTATCGTTGCATTTCAGAAATAGAAGAAAATAAATAGGCAATACACATAAATGCACCCATATCTGACAACAGCAATGATTAATTTAAAATTTTGACTTTGAAAACTTAACCTGGAGGAGGGAGGTGCTACATCTGTCCACACACTCATTAAGGAAGATGGAAAGATTTTTTTTTAGAAATAAGTAATAAAAGCAAGAGGCTTTTCTGTCTTATCATCACAAAATAAAAAGTAGAAAATCTGGAGTAACTAATTCACTGGCCAATTTAACGGGATTTTGCACTTTAGTGAGGAGAGATATTCTATTTACAAACATTCTAGATAGTTAATATGTGAAAAAGCACATTGTGTTAACTAGGCTTCTTTATTTTCCAAAGGTTTGTAGAGCCTTGTGACCATGCATAGGACTTTGAGATACAGAAAAGAACCTGAAGCTGTCACTGATTCTTCCAACAGCAAAGAGATCAAAATCATATCAAGAAAGCTACATAGAAATGGTTTAGGAGGCACAAACCAATCTTTGATGGTCACCTACGACCTATATCTTAAAGAAGAAGGGTGAAGTCAGCTTAGAATAGTTCACAATGCTCTGCAAGACTGGCAACCAGTCCAGGGTGTATCCTGCGATTTGCCCACATCACATCCCGACTCTGATGGACAAGCAGTACAAGATGGATGGATAATTGACAATGGAAGTCTCTGAATTTACAGCATCTAAAGAGATTTTTTTATGGTCAAAAGTTAAAGACCTTTCTATCTTTCTCCCCAGGTGCTCCAATCTTTTGAAATGTTGTGGGAGAATATAAAGTTCATCTTTTTTCAAAACAAATGTATAAAGTATAAAGAATAGGGATACTCATTATGGTCCCTAAAATGCAATAATGCTGAATCGGTTTATACTTCCATTAACGATCTTCACCAGAGCAGCTAAGAAGTATAATTGCCTTCCTCAATATTACAAAGATCTTCAGCTATTGTCATGCTAAATCAGAAAAAAAACATTACATTAATTATCCTTAAGCAGTACAGGTGAAACAACTATCATCTATCCAACTCTGATATTTCGATTGTTTAGGTCCCCCTACATCTCAGTGTATTCGCTGGAAAAATGAAGCTGGCTTATAAATGTGTAAGTGTAAAAAGTATATGATTTTTAGCCTATTTGTGTGTCTTTCCATCTCTTCATTTGTCTGAGGTTTTATTGCTCTGTATAAAATATCAGCCTCCTCCTCCTGTCCTCTGCAGCCCTCCTCAGAGAGTTATGAGCTGGATGGTCCCTCATGAACAAATTTGTCCCAGAGTCCGCTGCCAAGCAACACAATTCCACAAATCCACTTCCTCTGTCAAGTACCAAGCTCTGTAACTGAGAAAGCCTTGAACTGCTGAATGACTCCATTATCCAATAACCCAGGAAGCTTCATCTGGCTTTCTGTTGTCACTCACTGAGTAAGAATCCCGTTTGAAGATCAACTTTGACAAGGGAGTTGCTCCAAAAGTATCGTAAACCTGATATTATGGAATATTTGGTTTTCTTCCACTTGACTGTCCTTCAGTGGAAACCTCCAACATAGACTGGATGCATTAACTTGTAAAAGTATCCATAGCCCTAACACTTTTCATTTTTAGAGAAGGTATAACCCCAAACACAGATTTAGGATTTGTAAAGATGTGTGAAGTGGGATGAGCATTTGTATAAAGCCCACTGCATTGATGCTTTGTGCAGCTTTTTGCCTCATTTACTTCCACAAACCTTTTGAAGTATGCCTCTACCAGCTGCCCACATTCTTTCAGTAAAATGGCTCATTCCATTCAGATTGGACAAAAAAACTGGAAAAAAGAATGTTTTAAGTTATGCAGCAGAGTCTCAGTTAAGTCTAGATCCGGACTCCATTCTAACACAAATAGTATTCCATACAAACTGTTGCATTTTACTTCCAATAAGGGCCACCAAATTACATGTGCAATTGATTTTTTAGTATGCACAAATGTTAAGACATGCAATTGGTTTTGGTTTCGCCCATTAAAATGAGAATATTCAATTGATCCCGGAGGGTAATCACCAACTGACCAATCAGCAATCTCGATTTGTCCTGAAGTGGCCCACTCTCGTAGTACCAGGACTTTGCATTAGGAGAGCATTATTTACTCACCCTGTTCAATAACAGTAAAAGGAGTAGAACACAACGTCCCTCACAACCAACATGCCTGTGTCCATTATACTTCCTTCGGTTTGTGGAAAGTGTTTTGATTGATTTGTATTTTCCCATATGCAGAACGATCCTGCAGTTGCATCACGTCAGTTGAACAGTGTAAAACAAACACCGATCGTCACTATTTTTAATCAATTTAAATTTTTTATTGAAAAAAAAAAGTTTCAATCCTTCCCTGTCTGTTTATTAATAGCATCCACAGCATAACGCTGACAATATTATTTTTCATCATGGTAATCAGTGTGTTTAGGCTTATGTACAGTGAAAATGTCTTCTTAAGGGTTCATTTTATAAGCAGCTCAGAATATCTTAAAATGCAAGACTGTAAGTGCAGTCATATCAAATTAGACTAGTGGATGGCTAATATATAGTCAGTAATTTTCCTTCAGAGCTGTGGATCTCTGTAGCTCCTCCAAGTTACCATGAGCTTCTTGGCTCCTTTTCTAATTGACCCTGTCCATTTCTACAGTACCTAATGTTGGTCTATCAGATACAATTTTAATAGAGTGCATTAAAGTTTTTCGGTGTAAAATGTGAAAACCGTCAAGGGATATCATCAATTTTGAAAGTACAATATAAAACTTTCTTTAGCCTTTACTGCATAGTAAATGATAATTTGACCTGAAAGTCTTTGCTGTGAAAATCTTTGTAGAATGTCGGGATACTTATCTAGCATGTTGTTAAGAATTCCATTACGAAAATCTATTAATAAAGAGATATCTAAGGTATATTGTATAACATTTGAAATTTGAAAGCATCTACTTTTCTAAAAGCAGAAAATTCAAGGTTTTAATTTTATTCCTTACCACAAATTATATCATATCGGTATAAATACTAATTCACTCTCCTGCAATGCCAAGACTTATTAGGACTTAACATAATGTAAAAATATATTTCTTTTTCTTAAAGTTATCTCCTACAGAGATGATTCATGTCTAATTACTCACCAGCCGACTGATCAGCTTGAGGTAACTTGGACACGGAGTTCTGAAGTGATGCCAGTTTTGACTTCATTATCCGGAGACCCTCTGTAAACCGAATCTCCTGGCCTTTCAAGAACTTCTCCATCTGACGCAGCACCCCGACCACCTGGTGCTTATCCATGCAGGACTGCTGGTAAAACACGAGGGGCCATGAACCAAAGAGTAGTGTGGAGGAGTCTTGGCGTAAAAAAGAAGATCTCAGAATACAATGGATGCATAAAGGGAAATGGTTAATTTCGTCTAATGGGGTCAAATCACGAATGGTGAATTAATACATCATCCAGATGTTTTAACATTAAAACAGAGTTCTCATGGTTACAAACGGTTCCTTATAATTAAAACCATATTAATAGATATATTTTAAGACTCGCCTTGATCTGTTTTGATGTCAGACCCTGCAGCTTTCTCATAAACCATCTTGGTTTATTACTCCCCTCACCTCCTTTCACTTCCACTACCACAACCACAGTGGCAGGCACAGCTGGACAAAAGCTGTCTGGGAGATGTTAGAGGAAACTTAGTCCAAACTGCTGTTCCTCTGTATCTTTTGCATGACCGCAGGTGAAGGGGCAGGCTCACTGGATGATCCAGCTCAAAAATAGCATGGCTGTCACACTTCCTTTGAGGAAAAAGCTCTAGACCCAAACCATTACAAAATTCCTCAAAGAAAGTGCCTCTAATCCTTTTAGAAGGGTTGTTAATCACAAGCTCACTGGGACAATTTCCCTTTGCAGCATACCTTAAATTCCTCCTCTGGCATACGGAAAACTTTGTACAATTGCAATTAGTCTCAGTACATTAGAACTGCAGCTCGGTCTAGCCTGTGCTTATTTTACCTACTCCAGGCAAAGGGATGTGCCACCAGCTGACAAGACATGGGAAGATTCATATCCAGAAGTAAATTTTGTTTGTTTACAAGCTAAAATATGGGGATAATTTCCTTTTTAGAGTTACTTTTAGTGGAAAAATTACATAATTTTAAAGTTTTTCACAATTTTTTAGTGCAAATTCCAATGTATTAAATTGTGATTATGTGATATAAGCTGTAGGGCAAAAATTGTAAAGCGGAAGCAAAAACTACACATGACAGTAAAAACGTTTTAGAAATCAAAACCTGAAGATTGTGATGTATACGGTATGTATTCAGCCCCCCATTACTCTAGTATCCCTAAAAATTATCCAATCCAATCAAGAGCCATCAAGGAAGTCACCTTAAAAATTAAACAGAGCTAATCTGTGAGTGATTTAATTCATCCATCCAATTTCCACATTTGGAGGGGCAGCTGCTTGCATCCTACAACCTAGATAGCTAGGCATGCATAGTGTGTTTATGTAGGATGGTCTCAGTATCAATAACGTTCAGTGAATGACGGGTTCAGTGATGCATCATGATTTTTCTGGCACTTTATATGGCGAAGAGTTAACACTGCATATACACACACCATCCCAACAGTGTAACATAGTGGTGGAAGCATCATGCTTTGGGATGCTTTTTACACTGGGTTCAGGGAAGTTGATTGAAGTAGATTTGGGGATGGATTGGGATAGATACTGTATAGAGAAATCGTGAATGAAAGCCTTTCAGGGGATGGAAAAGATTGATATTGGGCTGGGGGTTTTGTTTTTCAGCAGGACACAGACCCCAAACATGAAGCTGGAGGAACCATTTCTTCAAAGTATATGTATGTGTTAGAACTACGCAAATAAAAAATAAATACAGTTATTAAAGGTCTAGTGGCTGTAAGTGCAGCAAAGGTGGCTCTACCAATGGTGGAATTAGTAGAAGAATGTAGGGCCTTTGTGTGTGTCTAAAAAGTCAAACCCTTATTTTGTTTTTAAAATTTTGCAAATATTTCAAGTTGGTCTAATAACATAAAATGAATTTAAGAGTTCAGTTTTAATCTGACAAAATGTTTTAAAGAAATATTTTACAAGTGTACAGTAATCACTTTTTGTTTCTGGATATATTTATAAATATGATTCAATTCTATTCTTCAAAAGTGAATAAACTAAATTCCTCTTACCTGAAGAGCTGCATGGCCGCAGTGAAGAGTTGTCAAACACAGCAAAATCAAACACCTGCTTCTAATAGACAAAGCCATTTCTGAAAAACAAAACCTGCAGTTCCTGTCGATGTCCCTTTAAATAATTGTGCGACTTCCGTTTTTCATTATCCTAAACAAAATTCGCATAAAGACAATGAGACGGTTCAAATATGAGACGATGCCCATCAGGTGTCCGAAACAGAGATGCGCTTTTTTCCTCGTCTGTCCTCTTGGAAAGTTTATCCCAGCCTCTCTGAGCTCTGCAGGCTGCCCTTTTGTTGCTTCAGCTAGAATCCCTCCCACACAGAGACTTTATGCAGTTTCTCATTTCATTTTTCTCTAGCTGACAAGAAGAAGAAAAAAAAAATCTAATTAAATACAGTTTCGGTTAATAGATATAATATCTCTTCAACTTGAAGTCCCAATGGAAAGAATATGATAAAAACATTTCCCTACTTTTGCAGGATGTTTTAATAGAGTAATATAATACAATTGATTTTAATAACCAAATAATATTCAGTTAAAGATGAAACTCTTGTAAGAATATCGGTCTGTTGAAACACTTCATGAGCAGTTCCCAAATAAAAACAATTCATTTTTTTTTATTTAGAGGGTTTTGGCGACACCTGCTGTTACATTTCGGAATTGCAGGTATGGCGTTGGCGTAATCAGCACAGGGGGACGTTGCCACCTTTTTCAATTAAATTCAGTTTATTTCTATAGCACCAATTCACAACCCATGTCATCTTAAGGCACTTTACAGTTCACCAGATCATACAGTCAAATTGATGAAAGGTTTCTATCTAAGGAAAACCAGTTGATTGCATTGATTCATTGACTGGGAGGCAACCCCTCACACTAAGCATGCTTGTAGCGATAGTGGAGAGGAAAAACTCCCTTTTAACAGGAAGAAATCTCCAGCAGAACCAGGCTCGGTGTGAGCGGCCATCTGCCGAGGCCGTCTGGTGTTCAAGGAGACAGAAGCAGAGATACAAAAAGCAACTGTAAAAGGTGGCACCGTCCAGGAAACACACAGCCAGGCAGACGAGCTTCCATATCAGAGGATGAAGAGAACGCATCCAGCCAGTCACAGTCAGAGAAACAGGACACTGGAAAAACAGGCCGATCTACAACGTCTGTAAACAAAGGTGTTGATGGCAGCAGCACAGCTGATATTTCTCTCCAGGATGGAGTCACAGCCAAACAGGAACAGACAAGGCGAAGCTACTATGAGAAAAGGCAGAGAGAGCATAACGTTAGAGATTGAACAGATTCTGCAGAGTGGAAGAATAGAGATGTGAATACAATTTTCTGAAAAAATAAATAAAACAAAAATAATAAATACAAAAATGTAACTGCGTTCTTTTGCTGTTATTTTATACAATACTCAACTTATCATAAACATGAATCTTACTTCACTATAATTATTACCTAAAAAACAAGATTCAAAAGTTTTAAAGATTTAGTACATATCTGGATATTAGTGTCTTGATTAGCATTTTTGTAATAAAGGCTAAAGTGGACATAGTCTATAGCGACAAAAACAATGCATACAAACTCTCTAGAGCAGGAGTCTTCAATGTTTTTCAAGCTAAGGACCCCCAAATTGATGGAGCTGGGACCCCCTAATAACATAGATTGTATGAAATTGTGTTATATCAAATTGGTCCTATAGTCCCTCTATTACAGATGGAGACATGTAACAAAAGTAATTTCGCCCTGGGATTATTAAAGTATTTCTGATTATGATTCCGCGCTGATGGGACAGGTGTTGTGAATGAAACAGTGCCCAGCTTGAAAGAGCTCCTGTGTGTCGCTGAATGTGTCCATTGATCATGGGCGGTTCTAGACAGGGGCCGACAGGGGCATGTGCCCCTGTTTTTTTTTATGAAAAACAAAAACATGATAGCTTCAGTGGTGTTGAGATAGGATCCCAGTTTTCATCTGCTAAATGTTTTTTTCAAAACAAATTGCGCTAATTTTTACAGCTTTATTTATATATTATCACATTATTTAATTCTAATTCAGATTTCAGAGAAAACGGTAATTTTCACTTAAATTAAGTCAAAAATTTGTCAAATTCAATATTTAAAAATATGAATGTTTATTGATGTAATAAGAAATAGGAATTGTATAGTCAAATCTAATTGAATAAAAATGTAACTTCATGCAGCTCTCTTGATATGTTTGAATCTCTTGCCCTGTTTTTTATTTCATGCTTTCCTGTGCCCCCATGAAAACACGCTGGCCCCCGGCTGGCCCCCTGGGACATTTGGTCTAGAACCGCCACTGGCATTGATGATTAAAAGACATGTTCTGCCTCCATTTATCTGTTTGCTAGTGTGTTGAATTCATGTTAATGTGTATTTAAAGACAGTGGAAAAATTTTCGGGGGGGGGGAGGGGTTGGGGGGGAGGGTATAAAAATAAAGTCTAATCAACCAAAACTTTCGTGACCCCCATGCAGTACCTCCGAGGACCCCTGTTGAAGACTTCTGCTCTAGAGTAAAAGTGTGTATTTCATTGATAAACAGAGTTTCCAACCACACTTGCTTTGATTTGTATGGCGCACTTGCCACTCACAATATGGCTGACTCGTATATGTACGTTTTGTACAGTGCAACTGGGGTGTCACTCTGCAATTATAGCCAAGCAACCTTCGATGAAGGAACAAGAGAAGACATACGATGTTGTCAATAGAGCGATTAAGAACAACTACCATCGATATGAGTTTTATACATTAAATGTCGTTTAGGGGCGTCATGGCAGTTTAACCAGACAGCTAAACCAGTAAGAGCTGCCTTGAAAAAGGCGTTGGTTTTAATGAATTCGCTGAAATCGACTGGCATTTCTATGAACCAATCACAATAACCGGTTTATTTGCGCGTGCTATTTCTGACCAATTGCCGGTCGAGATTTTCTATCCCTGTTAGATAGATCCGTCCAGCCTATAAATAGGTGGTGGAGTCATTGTCGAGGAATGTGCGGCATAACTCAGAAGCCATTTTGTGATGATATCCCTTGTTGAGAAAGCCTGTGAGGATGCTGAAACCAGCGAACATGGTTTACATTGCTGTCTGTTTCTCCCTCCGTCTCCTCTATTTCCACCGTGGCAGCTGTCAACCGACGGGACATTAGCAAAGCGGGGTGTCGAGTTGTGCTCACAGGGTTAAAACGCCACTGAGTATGAAAGAGGAGAGTGTCTGTTTACTGTCTCTGTCGAGACATGTAACACCGTGAGTCTTTTCCAGTCTGAAATCTTCCAGCATCTCTCACAAACCAGCCGTCTCCTTTGAGTGACCGTGTTATAATTCACTCTTGATACCGAGGAGAAGGATAACCAGATCCGTCATTTTTTTTTTACCTCTCTCTCTCCAAATGGCTTCTGTGAGCCTTGTTTCCAGTCCCCCAGCCCCCGTTCTTGACAAAAACATGACAGACTCTGAACTTGCAGGGGATGAAAGGTCGAGTAATGTTCTTAATGCAATTCTTAATACGCTCATCTGTGCGCTTCAGTGCTGTGGGTCTACATGCTTGTGTTAATGTTTATTGCAGACATTTTCAAGGTTCCTCCCCCTCTTAATATTCTTTTTGCATGCATTTATTTGGTGCATATCTGTGCAAACAGCCTCTATTTTTTCCATATTCACTTTGATGATTCATTATCATTTCCATGCGAGGTTTCAGACCTCATCGTTCTGTTGTTATGCTGCTGGGATTCATAGAGCTGTTGTTGCCATCTGCAGGACATTATGCAAATAACTAATGACGAAGGCACCACGCCCATCATGCTGCCATACTCCCCCTGGCGGTCACCTGGCAGAACTGCTCAGAAAGGGTTCATGCAAGGTTGACCTTTGGTTCCTCTAGCTCCAAGCTTTTATCTATGTACTCTTTATTTTAATGAAACCTAGCAAAAAAAAAAAAAAAAATTTTTATTGAGCAACTATTAAACTCCCCCCCCCCCCCCCCCCCCACAAAAAAAGGGGAAAAAAAATCTTGTGCACCTCTTGACTTGTGATCTCTTGCATCTGCTACTGATTTAATTATATAATTTAATTTTAAGTAATTTATAGGTAAAAAATCATCTCAGTATTTGCTTCATTTAGTTTATGCATAAACCTTTGACATTCTTATAATACAAAAACCTTTAGTGAAAATAGCAAAATAATCTGATTGCTTTTTTTTTTAAATAGAAGCATAGCAATTATTTCCATCACAACAATATTGTATTTAATATTATTAATGTTTAATCCTCTGATAGATTATTATATATGATGGTCTGCTGACCAGGTTCTACTGTAGAAAAACATCCCCAAAGGGGACACTTGCGCTTTGCTTCACAAATGATTTGATCCCTGCAGTCCCTGGAAAATTCCTTTGTTTTAGTATCCAAATAATTCTTAGACTCTTCCAGATAAAGAACATTATTCCAGAGGTCCAGATCTTTGTCTACACTAGTCCTCTTGGCAAACTTTTTGCTTACCTGTTGTTTTTTAATTTTTAGAGCTAATTATACCTCCCATAAATAAATAGATCAGACATGTTGCTTTATAAGAACAATATCAAAAGTTTGCTGCAGGAGCCGAGGTGACATATTTACATACTATTGAAATAAAATGATGCACTTTTTTTCTTATTTTAAATATAAATTGTCTTATTCCATTGGCACAGTGTCTCACCTGATCTGTTCAAGAATAAAATCCTCTTATTTTGAGGGAAAAAAAATACTTAATTTTTTGCTGTGCAGGAGAACACCAAACTGAATGTCTCAAGTTTAAACTGGGTAAAAAATGCTGAATCATTATCCTCTCATAAGCAGTTGAACTGATTAGTCAATTATAAATGAGCTGTTCTAATTTGTTCCTATAATCATACATTATAGTTTATTTACTGTATTTTCACCAAAAGGTGTTAAAGGATAATTTATGTTTGGTTATGTTATTTAATAAAAAAAAAACAAAAATATATATATTTTGGAATTTATTCTATATTTTTTTGCAAATCCTTCAAAATCTAGTCCTGTAATAGATGTCCTTTTATAACTGAAATGCTAAAAGGAGATCCAAAGTGTTTAATGCTGATGTGAAACTGCACCTAAATAATAATAGGTTATATTTTTTATACAAAACACCTATGCTTTGATTCATCTGCTGATGGATGTATTTTTTATGGACTTTAATTAGTGTTATTTTAATCAAAACTTTTTATCCCTTATTTTGATAACAGATTATTATTATTATTATTAATTAATAAAATGCTGTAAACCTCTTGAACCTTAAATCAAAAAGTTTTCATTGGTTTATATAAAGATGAGAGAAAATAGGACATACTTTTTTTGACAAATGTTATGAAAGAAGTCAAACTTCATATATTAGCTGTTTCAGTTAGTGATAAGATTTAAAGTGTATTAAATAACTAGAGAATTGGTCCTTTGTGGGGAAGACATCCGGTGTTTAGAGGCTGACTTTACTGAGGGTGTTAACTATTTTCTAAATAAAATATTTATGTTTTTCTATGTAATATCACCTATAAGGAAAACAAATTTGGCATTAAATGTAAAATGTTCTCTTAGGGAGGATGGTGAGCTGGAAGATGGAGAAATAGATGATGAGGGCATCGAGATCGAAGAGGAGAACAAAGAGGCCGCTGAGGTGAAGGATGACAACGAGAAAGAGAAGGAAAAAGAAAAAGAGAAAACTAAAGAGAAAGAAGAAAAAGGACGCAGACATTCGAGGAAAAGATACAAAAAGACGAGGGAGAAGAGGAGGTCCAAAAGGAGGAAACGTGAAAGACAAAGAGTGAGTTATCAGCCGCCTCATTATTACAACAGGATGAGTTTTAGGCAAAACTGAAAAGCATATAAATTAAAAATATAATTGTATTTCAGTAATTCAACCCTCCAAATTGTAACGTATGTATATATAGATTTTCACTGACGCCTTCCACAAGTATGCTTTTAACAGAGCACTGCTTGCAAGCAGAATAAATGATAGTATAGTGTAGAGTAAAACATGGAGGAAAAAAGGTGCAAAAGCAACAAGGAGGAGTCAGAGATAAAGCCCATTTTGGGTGTGTTGGGGATTGATGAGGTTTGATCTGCAGCTAAAGTCTGAGTTTCAACGTATTTAGCTCGACACCAGGAAGGTGATAGTTCTACCACATGTCCTGAATTCAGCTCTCAGCAGTAAAAGAAGAAAAAACATCTCTATCTACCAAACTTTGACGCTTCCATTACTTGTGAGAGGCATTAACAGTTGCCTGTCTCCAATGGGATAAGGTAGTCGGTCGTTTCTCATTCGCTAAATCAGTAATAAACATCTTCATGCTGCTTTTCTGTCTGCAGCTGAATATTTTTGCATAATTTTAAGCTGTTTTTGGTTGATTTAAATTCCACTAAAGCAGGTTTCGTTTCCTCCTCTCTCCAGCATCATTCTCCCTCCAGCAGCTCCAGCTCCGACAGCTACGACTCAGACTATGAAAGGCCCAAAAGCAGGAAGGGCCAAGGTTACAGCCGGGAGCCTGAGAACCAGTCCTCTCTAGTGAGTTCATCATTACTTGTGCATCAGCAGCACTATGCGAGTTTTTGGGAAAAAAACAAAATAAAACTGTGTTTGTTTTAACTGATAGCATTCGAAGGGACTCCATGGAAACTCGAAGAAGTCGTCTCCGCCAAAGAGCAGCGACTTTGATAAATACAGCGATGACTACAGCGATGACAAGTACGACTATGAAGAGGAAGAGGAGGACTATGAAGATGACATGTCAGAGTACCAGCAGTCTAAAGATGGGAGTCAGGGAAGGGGACGCTACTCAAAGGAACAGATGAGCAGAGGAAACTTGAGAGGCATGAAGCAACAACAGTGTATGAATCCTTTTTAGATCCAAACAGCTTTTTCCTCAGATTACTTTTCTTTTACTTCAGTGTTACTGAAGAGATCTGTTTAATTTTATTTCAGTCGGACAGAGAGGAAGGGGAAGAGGGAGTGGACCAGGAAGAGGGCGAGGGATGCTGATGAAGAACAAGAAGATGAAGGGCAAACCGTGGGGTGGACGTGGACGGGGCCGAGGAGGAGACCTGGGAATGGAAGACATGGGACCTGTATGTACTGTCTCTCCCTGGAAAACTCACTCAGTTTGCATGTTGTTACAACCCCTGCCATTCATTCAGCATGCATTGTTTTTCTGTTATATAATTATTTAATTTCTATAATCTGCCACAGGAGGGAAAAAGCTCCTCTGGCTTTCAGAAGAAATGGCCAATCATGAGCAAGGAGTTCATCAGTCAGCATACAGTTGAACATAATGGTAGATACATCTGCAAGTACTTCCTTGAGGGTCGCTGCATCAAGGTATAGCAGCTTAAATGTCCTGCAGCTTCTTTTCACAGCGATGACTGATGATACTTATGTTGAAATATTTTGTCCTTTCTTTGCACAGGGGGAACAGTGCAAATTTGAACATGAGCTTGTGGTACCTGATAAGAAAAAGGAGCTTTGCAAGTTTTACCTGCAAGGATACTGCAGCAAAGGAGACCACTGCATTTACATGCATAATATCCTTCACTAAATATTCTGATTTATATTTATGAGCAGTTTCTGGTAAATGTTTTTATACATAACTATTTCCATGTTTCCTCACCTTATAACAGCAAACTGTATTTTACTAAGATACGTGATAAAGATAAAGGAGGAACTAATTGTTAGGAGGATAAGGTAGTCGGTCACATGAAGCTGAATCTGCTCTGACTGCCAACCTTCTTTCTGTCTTTTTTCCTCTTCTTTCTTTTTTTGTTTTGTTTTTTTGAATGTGTGGTAAACAGCAGCTAGGTTAATATCGCGATCAAAGACATCTTTTTATGCAGACCGGGCGACTCCGGGCGCATCACTGCTCCCCTTAGGACTTTGGCTTGTGCATCATTTCATGGGCATTACGCTGCCGTGTGTTATGCATAAGTTAGGCTGTCATTGGACATAAGTTCTGGACTCATTATGAATATGCTATATGTACGACTAAACTTGAAAAAATATATAGAAAGTTCAGCCAGCATTTTAGAAGTTTCTGGGACGTTAGGCATACGCTGTCTAAATCGACAAGGTGTGACAGGGCCCTAATGTTCCCCAACATCCCTCTGCTGCCTTAAAAAGCTGTTTTGATATTAAATGATACAAAGGGATACTCTATTTGTTAATTAGGTTACTTTTAGCAAGTGATTGCACTGGAAATCAGATTAAAGGAAGGTAATTTTAACTTATCAGTTTTATTTCATTACCTTTTAAAATGTGTAAAGTCCTTTATACATTTGAAATAAATTTGTATTATTCTTTAGCCTCTCAGTTCAGTTAAATGCAAATATTCTGTCAATGATAGGTATTTAATTATAGGGTCTTAATGTAACAAAACTAGAAAGTTTCCAGGGTGTGAATATTTTTACAAAGCGGCCAAAGTACTGATCCTGAAAAGGTTCCTTAACCTTTGTTTGCACATGAATACCCCTGCAAGTTTTTTCACACAGGAGCCAAATGTTACCAAGGGGATAACTGCAAATTCTCCCATGATGCTTTGAATGATGTGACGAAAGAGCTGCTTGATAAGGTAAAGCAGACCTAATCTTTAAATTCAGAAGTGAGATGTTCTGTTATTTGAATGCTTCCCCTCTGTTTCATACGATAGATAATAAACACAGAGGAGGAGAATGCCAGAGAAGACGAGTTGGAGCTGGAGGATCTTAGAAAGCAGGGTATCGCACCACTACCAAAGCCCCCGCCTGGAGTGGGGTTGCTGCCCACCCCAGGGCAGAGCAGCCCCACAGACTGTGGCAAGAAGATTCCCTCTCTGTTTGAAATTAAAGTTCATCCTACTGTTGATTTGGCACAAAAAATCGCTCTGAGGTAACCAGAGTGTTCTTTAATCAACGTGATCTAAAACTCCAACTTTTCATGACTCTAACAATCATCTTTACTTTTCAGTGGCTCCAGCTATACCCAGAACCAGGGGGATGGAGACGCTCAGTTTAGTGGAGGTTCAGAGGACATGCAGGGTGGTGCTGCTGTGGCTTCAGGTCCTCCTCCTGCAGCCCCAGCTGAATCAGCTGTTATTGGCCCACCTATGCCACAGAGTCCCCCAGGAAAGCAGCCGCATCACGGATTCCCAATGCAACTACCACCCCCCACTGGTCCGCCCCCACCCTTCCATGCAGCCGCTATCAACCAGCAGATAAACGTGCAGAAGCCTCCATTTCCACCAGACCTGCAGCTGTTACAAAACATGTTGTCCTTCTCATCATTTGGTCAGAACCCATCAGACAGTTTTAGCAACCTCTTCCAAAACCAGGCAATGGGTCAACAGGGAGGTCGGTGATATTCTAAAACAGCCGTTAAATACGTTTTTTAACCCTTCGCATGTTACTAAGCTATGATGCATTTTTTTCATATTGTAGTGGAACCTGGTCAGGCTTTCATACAGAGCCTTCAGCAGCTTTTGGGTGCAGAGTCACAGTTACAGTCTTTGCCACCAGCGGTGCAGAAGGCCATCTTGTTGCATCTGACGCAGCAGCAGCAGGAGTCCCAGGGCAAGGAGCCACACAGAGCAGATGGACAGTTGGATAAGAGTGAAAACAGGGGTAAGTAGACATGTTTAATGCTCTGAATGGAAGAAATGAAAATGATAAATGACAGTCTACCTGGAAGCCTATAAATATCACAGTACATTAGGTAAGGCCACAGCAGCGTTTTAAATGTCTTGCAGAAATAGTGTTTTTTCTTATTATATCATGCTACAAACTCAAACTTAGTTGTTTTTTTATTTAACTTTAACTTTTTAAATCTTTCAAAACTCTGCAGTGTGCATATCAATTCAGGCACCCCTGTGTCTGATCTAACACATTCTTATTTGTTTGCTGTATATCTCTACCAGCTTTGCATGAGAGACTAAAAACATTCTTCTTTTCCATTGTTGTCAGCTCAGCCCAACATTTGTTATACTTGGGACTGGTCAGTCTCAAGTCTGTTGCAGATGGGTTTTCTTCCAGATCTTTGCAGTAATTAAAACTGCATAAAGACAGAATTTATGCAGAGACTTTCTAGTGATGATTAGTACTCAGCAGAGAGATTTTCACTTAAGGGGCAAAGCAAATTCTTTTGCAATTCAGCAGACAGTTCTTAGTGATATCGCCCACTTCTCCACAGCTTATATCTGACCTGATTGCTGTTCTTTCTGGTCGTCATGATAATGTTTGTTCACTAGCGTTATCTAACAAAACCTTCACAGATGAGCTGGATTTATATAGAGATTAAATTGCACAGAAGGGGAATGAATTAATGTATAGGTGATTCATGTATAGATATGAGTAAGTGGGACTAAATGTGAACTCAGACTTCACTTTAGGAAAGGGTTTTGTAAAAAAAAAAAAAGTGAAATCCATGTGACTTTTCAACTTCCACCATACTTTTGCGCAACCTTTTGCAATGCCGTTCCCTAAGGTACAGATTAAAGAAACTCATAAACAAAAAAGGTCTAATAAGTTGTGGTTGTCATGTTATGAAATGTAAAACAGTTGAACATTTAGCAGGAAGTGTGAATGTTGCTAACGGTATATATTTCTCTGCAGATGAAACAACAAACTGGTACTCCAGCGACGAGGAGGACGGGGCCTCTTGTGTCTCCTCCATCCTCAAATCTTTAAAAAAGCAAAATGAGATGCAGCAGAGTCAATCGAAGCTTCTCCACGCTGCTTCGGCGGCTCCAGCACTGGGAGATCCCAGGCTCATGAAAGAACGCGCACCATCCAGCGACCCTCGGATGAAGACGGACCCTAGACAGCGACTCCCAGATCCCAGTAAAGAGTTGGACTCAGGCGCTGAATCGAGGCTCCCCAGAGATCCCAGGAAGGTGAGACCAACCGATCTCGGTCGCCAGCAAGGTCATCCGACTCCACAAAAGGCTCCGACCGGTGAGGATGATGTAGAAGGAGAGAGGGAGCTGAAGGATAGAGCAGTTCTTATCCCGCTGGAAGCCAGTCCTGGCCTGGTGCTGCGGGATCCGCGCTGTCAGCTGAAACAGTTCAGTCACATTCGGGTGGACATTCTGCTGCAGCGACCTGCCTTTGCTCATACGGTGGTGTGGGCACCTGAGGACCTCATCCCTTCCCTTGTTCCCAAACAAGAGCACTCCATCAACCTGCCGCTTCCACCACTGATTGCAGACGCTCAGATGAACCGAACGAACCTTCCGGACCATTCCGTAGGTTCCAGCCCTACACCTTCTGACCCCAGACTAGTAGCAGCCCGTTTGAAAGAACGGTTGGGTCGAATCGCCACTGGATCCACGGAGTCCCGATCCTCTACAGAGAGACCCATAGATCCACGGCAGCAGAAATCTCTGGACCCCAGACTCAAGCGTAAAGGAAGTCTAGACTCCAAAGTGCTGGGCCAGAAGGATCACTCCTCTGCGGGAGGACTGGTGGACCCTAGGCTCCAGAAGGCCAGTAGTAACTCCTCTCCCCAAGCTGCCCAAGGCAAGCCGGAAACTGAGCGGCTGCCACCGTATGCCCCGCGGTTGGCATCCTCCGACGGAGGGCTGGAGAGTCCCACCACAATCCTTGGGGGGATCCGCTTGTACGATCCCCGCTCCCAAACAGAGCCGACACAGAAGGAGCCGGTCGAACCTCCTAACAAACCTGGGATTTTGAAACAACCGTCCAAAACGGAGATCTCCATGGCAACATCTCTCTCGCCTACTCAGCGCAGCGGCTCGTTTGAAGAGGTAAAGAGCACAGAGGTCACCTCAAATCAAACCCCTCCTACTTCTCCCAGCGAGCCTCCTCCCGTCTCACCTGTCAAACCCCCCGCAGTCCATAATCTCCCCATCCCGGCGCTGGCCGGGCTGATCCGGCCTCAGTACACCGACCCCAGGCACGCTAAACAAGGAGGACAGGGCACTGCAGGAGCACAGGAAGAGACGGAGATCAGCAGGGAGCAGGAGGGGGAGGTAGAGGAGGAGGATCACAATGAAAAGGAGGAGGTTCTAGAAGAAGAAGCAGAGCAGAAAGATCCAGACGAGACGGATGACAGAACGCTAAAGGATGTTTTCAAGACTTTTGATCCCACTGCGTCTCCGTTCTGTCAGTAGATTCTTCAGTGCTGAGATGAAAACAAATTCTACGTTTTTTTTAATTGTTAGAACATTGCCACATATTTTTCTTTAGTAATACATGGCTCTATTTATTTCTGTATATATTCATGTTTGGGTTATTACTTATCAAAAAATAAGAGTGTGGAATGTTGAGGATTTTCAATGTGCAAATATTTCCTTCTGGCAGACCACGTTAATTATAAGACACATTTTCACCGTATTTATTCCTTTCCACTGGGAGCTTATTGTATGTCCTTTATTTCATATTTACCTTTTTTACCCCTTTTTTTTAACAGAGAGGAGCTTTTTAATTTCTCAACGACTTATAATAATCAAAGAGAATCTTCTCATCACATTAATCATATAAAAATGGGATTTATTTTTCCAGGTGTTACACTTTATAAACTATTAAACGGTTAAGCCTTTTGCTGTAATGTTTTACTTCATCATCTTAGCAGAAAATGATATAGTTTCTTTTTCTTTGCCCTGATGGGGCATTATGTTCTCAGTTTGATTTACCAGGCCTTGCAGATGTGTTTGTATGTTTTGAATGTTTTGAAATACTACAAACTTCCTTGTATTTTATTTAAATTTTATGTTGTTTCCCACAGGAAAACTTTCCTACAGATAAAAAAAAAAAATGGTAAGGTCTGTGTTTGTATCCATTGCAGAACCACCAGACAAGGCTTTTCCAACCCTGTGATCTGAAACGCAGATTTCATATTCCAGATTTTAGATTTTTCCCTTCACATCTAAATCTAGCAACATAATCCCACAATCTTTAGCAGGATGCTTCATCTTGAGGAGGTTATTCAGGTCTGATTTTGTTCAGAGCTCGACAACAGTTTACTGTGGATGAGATGAATGGCGGCTGTAGCTTCCATTCATCTTCCTCTGGGCTCTGAACAGCCTTATTTTTCCTGCTGAAGAAAAGCTCCTCCAATTTCCTCTATGTTTCATACTGAGCTGCATTTTTAAGTTGGTTTCCACAATTATACACTACTTTGTAGGGCTGGGCATTATTTGCATTTGTACCATAAAATTGCAGAAGCACTCAAATTTGGTAATGTTACATTTAAGACTCTCTTCTAGCTTCTAGATGTTTAAAGGGGGTTTGCTTCCAACAAAAAATGAAAAACTTCCAACTGGCATGCAGATCTGTGCATGTAAGCAATTTTCTAAACAAAGGTTGCAGTAAAGTTCTGAAACATTGCAGACTGGACATGCAGGGTAATGAAAAAAACTAAAACCCTGGAGTGAAACATCTACATCCAAATAAAATTGCACCTCAATATTGGTTTAAATTAATTGCAGTTTAGATTTTTGGGAAAATTGTCCAGTCCTGCCATTTTTTGTGTTGGACCATCACATAAAATCCTGTTACAGTGAATTTTAGTTTCACTGATTGTAGGTTCGCCGAGCAAAAAAAATGATGCTCCACTTTTCTAATTCTGTTAAGGGCCAGAAGGCTGTTTAACTTCTCCTTCACTTTAGAGTTATACGTTGCTTTGTGTTGGTCGATATAATCCAAATAATACCAGAGGAAAACCTGAACACCTGTGGTTATATATATGGTTATAAGGAAGGAACATTTGCAGTATTCGAAGGGATACAGATACTTTTGCAAACCATGATGCTGTGCCATTTAAGAAATAAACACAATCTATGGAGTAACAGCTATTCTAGATACTGAAAATTATACATAAAATAAAACAAAATAAAAATTTTGTGTGTATATTTTGTAAAGAAGAACAATCTGAAAGGCATTAAAAGTAAATGTATATATGTAAGAAATGAATCCTTTACTGCACTTTTCATGTTTTTTTTTTTTTTGTAAAGCATTGTATATGAGCTTTTATGCGTAAAGTATGAATGTTGTAGTACAAAGCATTTTTTTTTTCTGTAATGTGTGGAACTTTCTGTTTCCTTGAGGATAATCTGTTACCTTTTTTTTATTTCCTTCATATTTTCTATTGTGAACAGGCATTTTTTTTTCTTATTTGTACAGAGCATTTTACTCAGCGCTCCATTGTAAGCTGACACCAGCTTCTCGGTTTTAACTACACATGCCCATTATTTAAGTGCTTTTATTTGGGATATATTGAATAAAGAAGTGAAGAAGAAACATTTTCCCTTCACAGTCACATACAGTGTTTGTGTGTTATCTTTATTTGCCTGTTTTTGTAGTTTTACATAGATTATACTATTAGAGGGTTTTACTCACATGGACCTTTATTAATATTTCATTAATGTAATTTAGTTGGTTTATTTTTTTAAGCTAAAAATACATACTGTGATATACACAGATAGCAAATTTGACCCTTTGTATAATTTTATATTTTAGCTTGTCATAACCTCTACTAAGGAAATTGGTGTTTCAGCATTTTTAAAATGTTTTTTTTTTTTTTTTTTTTTTCAAAAGTTTTATGACTGAAAATAACCCCTCAATTTATTTCCTTTAATTTGACATTATCACTATTATTCAAAAATCAGAATTTGCGGCTCTAGAAAACGTTAATACAATCTCATAATAAACTTTCAAGCTGGTTAGTTTCTAAAATAATTTATACTTTATTCAAAATGGCCCACCATGAGAAATTATTTTCAAAGGGATTGTTAAGACGTTCTGTTTCTCCCTTGTCTAAAGAAGGTGGTTGAGATATAAGAATCTATTTTTATTGTTGGCTGCTTATTGGATGTGAGTCATTTTCTGATTGGCTGATCATCGCACCATGACGACTCCTTTTCTTGGAAATCCCTTCTAATAAGTTGCAGCTGTTCTGTGACTGAGACTCTGCAGCTGGGTCAATCTGTTGCAATAATGGAAAAAAAGAAAAATGCTTGCATTTTATCTGCTCTTTGTTCCTCTTATCAAATATTTGTTTAAATTTCACCTAAAATAACTGAGAATTACAACAAACTGGGTTAAAATCAAACAATTTCCAATCATTGTTCCCTGGGTTGTTCCAACAATTCCCTTTTAGTGAAAACAGAACCCTCATGCTGGATTGATTCATCTGGTCTTGTTGGGAAACTAACTGCCTGATTTCCAGATCAAAGAGTATGAAACTTTCTCATTTCTACAGCGGAGGTTCTCAAATTGGAGGCTGGAGAATGAAAAAAGGCTGTTGTGGTCTTCCAGTGATCTAAGGTTAAATAGGAGGAAAGGTTGCCAGGAGGGACACTGGGATATCCCTTTTTCCAGCAACACCTTTCTGCTTCTTTTGCAGCATCCCTAAGTTTCCCTCTGGGCAGAAGTCGTGATTTCTGGGCCTTTTACTGGTATGACCAAAACGGAAAATTTTTACTTTATTCAATTATTTTTTCCCCTATACTTAGATTACTATATGATATTAGTACAGTTTGTCTTAAACATTTAAAGAGCCACTTAGCTTTTAAAACATTAAGATTTTTCTACTGCTTAATTCTTAAAAGCTCAGTTACATACACTTGAGCTTCCCCTTTTATAATTTTTCTTATCGTTTCTGTTTCTTGCAACCTCATTAAATTAAGTAAAAATGAAAGTAAAGATTAAATTTTTCTGTATTGTAAAGTAACCTTTATCTTAGTGATACACAGAAATCTTGCTATTTAACATTTATGATATAGATTGTCCAATAGAAAGGAAGGAGTTGATCTTTCTGACAGCTTTTTGACATATAAGGAGCCTGACTTCATAATGGCCATCATACATCTACTTGAAGGTAGTTAATGTAAAGACTACCTTCAAGTGTTACTTGAAGGTGGTCTTTACATTAACCTGCGGGGCCAGACTGGGAGCTAAAGTGTGCAATGATGTTTTTCTTAAACCGAGATCATCAGTTTCTGGGTTGGTGGTCTGCTGGGCTCGATGGATCTCTAAGTTTTTTTTCCACTGGAAGCACAAGGCTGTGGCCTCTGCGTCGTCTGAGTTTGGTTCTGGCTGCTTCAGACCCTGAAATAGTGTAAAAAAAAAAAGGTCTTTTTTGAATTTCAGAGACATGAAACCGAATAAAGAAAACATCATAAAACAGTAGCTTTTAATTCTAGAAACAGTGATTAAAAGTCATTTTTTTAAATACATGCATATTGGCTTATTTAAGTGAATAATCAGTTTCCATATAAAATTCTCCAGTAAATAAGGAGAAATAAAAATGTAAGATTATTCTTTTTCTCTTATTGTTAGTCCTCACTGGTTTAATTCATCTACTGTAGATGTTTTATGCTTTCTATCCTTGAAGTTTGGCTTTCAAAAGGACGGCAAAGGTCTAATGTTTAGATAGTTTTTTCGAACAGAAACTTTTTAACATCAAAACCATAATGTCCTAAGAGAGGAAAGCGGGGCAGAGGCAGTAACATACTTCTTGCCTTTGAATTATTCAATACAAGCCAACAAAAAAGGGTTGTTTAATAATGTCAAACAACCTCAAGTTAAATGATTACTTAAATCCAAAACAAATGGACCTGAACATTAAAAAGTAACTATTCATGTACAAGTTTAAATGCCCTTATTTTTTAGAATCCTTGTAATTGATTTTCTTACTGAACAAATTAATGTCGGCTTGTTTATGTGAATTTATGGTGATATTTACCGTAATGCACGCTGTTTCTGCAGCATGGAGCCCTCTCAGAACAGTCTGAAAAAGATTTTGTGCGTTCTTTACCAGGATCTCATCAGATGATTTGCACCCAGGTGTGACAGCATTTACACTATATGAAAAGGAAAAACAGTAGGCTCAGTAAATATTGCACTTTCACTTGACATTTGTTGTGTAATATACAATTTACTCCTTGACAGAATTTTTCAGCCTATATATATTTTTTTGTTCTGTGGATCTGGTTAGATAATCAAACACATGTTACTTTTAGACAAAGATAACCTGCATTAACATAAAATGTACCTTTTAAATAAGTTAATCTGTTCAGAGAAATGAACATTTAAATAACTTTGTTTGGATGTTTACCCTATATAGAACATACTAACCCTCAACCCCTCCCAGCCCTTTGATAAAACATAAATGAACTGTGATTAACTGTTTTTAGATAGCTGAGTTTATTACCTGGTAATGGAGAAAACATAAAACTGAGGGAAATATTTCAGAGGAATGGCCACTTAACCACAATTACTCCAAGAGTCCTTCAAAAGTTCACTACAGTGTGTCACTACCTGATCTGAACCACGATCCGTACCAGCAGCTGATTTGCAGAAGCAACTAAAATGCAGATAAACATGGGGTAAATGAGCAAATGAGCTGATGGTACGAATCGTGCTTCCGGGGCGGATTGGGTAGGGAAATGGTGATCTTGGGGTGCTTTGTTTTTTTTTCCGGGACCACTATCTCATATTCTGTTGTATTCCAAAAAAACCCTGAAAGACATGAGATAACTTGGGATACTCAGCAGCAAAATGATCCAAAACAGACTAACGAGTTCACCTGTGAATATATAAAAAAAGGAAACATAATGAAGATTTCTGACAGCATACCATAGGCAGGACTCTAAAGGGCCATGTTGGTTTGGATCTACTGTACCTTTTCCCTTCACTAAACAAAATCTTCATTGTAATATTCAATCATTATTCATTTAACTTATCTTTAAATGACATAAAAAGTTATTTGGTGATGTAAAACATCATATTGATGTGAGATTCTATTTTAAAAGATGGCTAACCTGGATATGATGTTGAGCTGATTAGTGATGGTCAGAATCTGTTCGATGATGAGGGAAAGTTCAACCGTGCACTGTTTGTCCAGGCTCAGGTTGGCAATAACTCTGATGAACTGAGTAACAGTCTGAGTGTTTGAGATCACATCTTTCGCTGCATTAACAAATGCATCTTTGTTCTGGCGAGAAAGAGATGCAATGAATTAGTTAATAGTCGCTGAAATACAGATGTAAGAGGTGCATCTTTTGATCATTACCAGTATCGGGCCTTTCTTCTTTAAGTACTGCGTCATGTGATTTATTGTGTCAGCCATCTTTCTCGTCACCTGGACTATTTTGTTGTTCTTTTGATCCCAGTGTTCATTTTTTCGCTTTAGGAAAATGGCAGTGTAACTCAGAGGAAAACCTTCTCTGTATGTAGCAGAGGAGGTCCCAAGCTGTAAAACAAATGCTAAATTTTCACACTGACACTAAGGAATGTTTAAACAGACAATCTTGTAGTTTTCAAAATCCTTACATGTTTTCTATCATCTTTGGAAACTTGTTTTGCCAAAGCTTCCAGGCTCACATTTGGTTCTGCTGCATCTGCAGTTCCATCCTTCTCTTCCAGCAGTGGTATGGCTGAGTTAGTAAATTCCACTTCTTTAACTCTAGATGGCATCATAGCCAATTCTTTGTTAAAATCTGTGCAGGATCTTCCCTGTAAACCAACCTTGATGCCCTCCTTAGCTTCATGTTGAATCCCATCTTGCTTCATGATCTCTGCCACAAGATAATGAGCTTTTGCTGACCAGCACTGGATCTGTACATCCAAGCTAAGAGTGTCACAAATAGAATGAGTCTCCATCATGAGCCTCGCTCTGCTGATTATTTCTGAAATCTGAAAGCACAGGTGATCGCCGATAGACCTCAGGTTTGAGCGGGCCCGTGGGTCACGGATGTAGTTCAAGCAATCCTCCACTCTTCTGGCTGCAGATTGAACGTTTTCAACAAGTTTCTGGGATGAGGTTTCAAATTCTTTCTCTGTCTCTTCTGCATGTTCTGAATCTCTCAGATGTCCAGCAGCAGAATGAGTAAGTTCAACAATATTTTGAAAAGCAGATACAAAGTCCTTATTTTCTTTACTTAACTGATTAGAAAGCACTCTAATTTTGATAAAGAGTTGTCTCTGTAGGAAATCTGAATTTGCAAGTTGGTTCAGACTTGGCACTGTTTCAAGTTCTTTTGAAGCTTCAAGATAATCATCGGTCAATGTTTTGAGTTCATCCTGAAAGCTCGTCAGGTGCTTTGACTTGTAAGCACTTTTGCAGTTCAAACTGGTTAGTCTTGCAGCCTCTTGAATTCTTAAAGAGCTCTCAGAAAGAGCCAAAAGTCGTTTTTGAGGATTGAGCTGGTTTATTGTGGCACAGGTGCCTAGAATCATATCCAGAGAGTTCAGTAAAACCTGAACAGAAAGACTCCAAAGGATACAGTGTCCCTCAATATGATCCACCTGTCTTTCAGAAGAGGAAGACAGCTCTGTCAGAAACCTTGTATTACTCTGGGCTTTGCTAAGCTTATTGTTCAAGACGTTGAATGTTTCCTGACGGTCAGCTGACTTCAAATCAGACGACATCAGGAACTGGACCACACCAGTGAATACATTTATCACGTAATTTAGATTTTGCGAAGCACTGTGAGTTTCAGTTAGCAGGTTTCTCTGAAGTTCTGCACACACAGCATGATACCACAGTCCAGCCACAGGCAGCAAAATCTTCCGGATGTTGTTAATGAGGTCAGAGAACTGCACGCTTTGTTTGCGCAGACTTTCAGTGCTCATTGCTGTGCTCATTGCTGTCTCCTGCGCTGTCTGTACCAGCAGAGGCGTCAAAGACACTAATTCTGATCTAAAGCTCTCCAGCATTTGAGACCCAACTGTGTCAACAATTGTTGAGCCATCTTTTGTAGCCTGGGCATAACAATTTGACAGCTCAAGAACTCTAGTGCAAACCTGGTTGAGAGTGGACACGTCTTTTCCTTTAGTCACAGTCAGAACTTCATACAGAAGGGGTAAAAGGTCAACAAGGATTGGTTTAGGCTCATCTTGGACAGCTGGCTTCTTTAAATCATTGTTGTCATCTTTATGAGCTGCTTCTACATTTTCTGTGTTTGAAAGCTCATCATGTTTTGTTAGAGAATCCATTCCCATCATTTCAGAAACAGGAGAAACAGGGTCTCTCGCCACATGATCCAAGCTTATCCCATGAATATCTTCGATGGTTGAAGACAACTGTGAGATTTCTGGTTTGCGCGCCTCCTCTCGCAGCGGGCTGAGGAGATGTGGGTGCTGATGTCCATCCAGTCCTTCCTTGAGCACCTTAAAATTTTGAATAGCTGCTAAAACAATGTTCGTGAATGCCGAATACATCTCCACATTCAGAGTGGAGCCTTGTAGCATATTTCTGACCGATTCATCCACTTTGCTTTGAGAGGACTGAGCCTGTTTGAGCAAGACCAGCAGACCATTCCTGTAGATTGGTTGGTTGCTCCTGTCTAGGTGCCTTTTCACTGAGCGAAGCACTAGCTTTGCATGTGAGATTAGGTTTTTAGCATGTTCATCAAATAGTTTATAGCTCTGCTCTCTAAATGCTTCATCACAACCATAATGCTCTTTAACCATCTCACTGATGGCGAGACTTGTGAACTCTCTTACATCCATCACATCGCTGAGAGCTTCTTGTAGCTGACTTGCCTCCTCCTCCCATTTCAGGCACACATCATGAAGCTTTTGAAGGGTTTGCCATGAATTTTCTCCCAGCTCCAGTGAAAGAGAGGCAGTCTGAGCTCTTAGCCTCTTAAGGCACGCCTGTGAGTTCTCCACATTCTCTAAGCTCTTTACATCTTCAGTAATAGCTGAGACGAAGGTTGCTACTTGGATTATCCCATCAGTGGATGAAATAAAATCCTCTACTGCTGGCTGGAGAAACATCAGATCCATCATTTTAGTGGCATCTCCTTCTAAGAGCCTTTTTATAGTACCAGATAATTCATCAACTGTACATGTGGCTCTAAGAAAAGTGTCTAAGACTTGATGAAGAACTGCAGTTTTTAGTGCTTTGTCCAGCATTTGTATTTGTTGGACTAACAAAGGACAGGTCTTGTTAAATATCTGATCAGAATCATCACTTTCCTCAGATGATTTTAAGATCTGTTTTATGTCAGACCAAAACTGAAGGATTTGACGACAATGACTGACTATTCTTTGCTGAGCTTCTTTTCGTGAAGAATTGGCCACAACCATTGAGTGGAACACAATGTCTCTAACCATGCTGTCAAAGCCACTGTCCTGAATTTGGTAACTAGAGTGACTATTAAGGAGGTGCAACAGTCCGTTATGCCTCCCAGTATAGTACCCATACGGTCCCAATGGTCCGCTGTGGTCATCATTGCTGAGAGTTGCACTGATGTCTCTAACAGTGCTTTGGATCTTGTCCAGAATGAACGTCTTGGCTGCTTGGGCCTGGTCACTTGTTGGGTGTTTGATGGTGGTGCACATTGCTGTGTGCAGCATGGGGATGCACTTCCTCAGTGTTCCCAAAGAGTCAAGAAGCTGCTTTGTCTGTCTAGAATCCTGTAAAGATTGGGCCCTGTCTACTGTGAGGGCATTGAGGGTAAGCAAAGTTTCTGAAAAGTCTTGGAAGGATTTGAGAAGCGATTTCATATCCAAAGAGAAGCCGACCTCGGTGAGAGACTCCAGAACCCGATCGGCTGCAGCCAGGACTTTCCTCACAACTGCTCCATCCTCCACCAACAGAATCTGCAATCAGAGGTTTATTTTCAGACGAGATTTAACAAAGATTTGACATTTACTCAAAAATTCAGACTGATATAAAAACAGAGGCATGAGCATAGCAACTCCATAAATATCTGCTCTATTTAAAAAAAAAAACATCCATCCATCTTCCATCACACTTTCTCCCAGCTGGGGTCGTGAGGGGTGCTCTTCAACTGTATACGGGCGAGAGGCGGAGTACACCCTGGACAGGTTGCCAGTCCATCGCAAGGCAACACAGAGACAAACAACCATTCACAACTAAGGAAAAATTAGAGAAGCCAATTAACCTAACAGTCATGTTTTTAGACTGTGGGAGGAGGACGGAGTACCTGCGCATGCACAGGGAGAACATGCAAACATCATGCAGAAAGACCCCTGGCCAGGAATCAGGCCCGGAACCTTCTCGCTGCAAGGCAGCAGTGCTACTCACTGCGCAACTTAGCAGTCCTAAATAAAACATTGTATTTAAATAATGGAGAAGAAATCGGCATAAAGACAAGCTGAATCATTAGATCTCTTAGGGAGGTAAGGGGAAAGAAGCATCTCAAATTAAATCCTAAATATTACTTTTATCATCCAGATATAGGTTTATACTTTGACTTTGCCATTCTTACACATATATATGCCCAAGTCATTACAATGTTGCCTTGTGTTTTGGGTTGCCAGCATGCTGAAAGATGAATGTCTTCTCTAGCAGCACCCTATTCAACTCCATTTCTCCATCAGCTCGGCCCAGAATCCCAATCCTTGCTTATGAAATACATCCCTAAATCAAAATGCTGTAGTATCCAGGTTTTATAGAGGAAATGTTATACTCAAAGGGATCTACAGTAAAGTTTTTATATTTGTATTTTTTTTTTCTGTGTACTACATGGCCAGAAATTATTAGTAAACAATTGCCAGCCGAGGGTCTTTCTGAATGGAGTATGCAATCTCTTCCCATCGATCCGTGGATTCTCTCCGGGGATTATGGGTTCCTCTCACAGTCTAAAAAACATGATGGTTAGGTTAACTGGCTCCTCTAATTTGCCCTCAGTATGTGTGTGTATGCTCGTGTGTATACACATAGTTGTATGTGTCTGCACTGCGATGGACTGGCTACGTGCCTTTTGGCCAAAGACTGCTGGAAAATGGCACCCGTTTCATGGTGACCCTGAGAGAAAAGCGGATGATGGATGTGTGATGTTAACAGACAGACACGGAGCTGTGTATGTCAGCTGCTTTGCCTAATGAATGTTCTCTTTTAGGTTTAAGCTTAAGAAAATGAAATAAAAAAATAAAAGTTGTAATTCACCTTCTGAGTGAGACATTGTTTCAGAATTGATTGTTTTGCTACATTTACAGAAAACTTATTTCCCCAAAACTGTGTAGCTAAATAAAATACTTTACTTTGACAACTCCCAGGAAGACATTCTGTGTTGCAGCGACGAGTTCCTCTCTGTGCTCAGGCATATTAGGCTGGATGCTGAGTTTCTGAGCCGCCAGCAGGACATGGTGACCAGATACACTGAATGGCTCCAGCAAGGATGACATCTCCATGTGCAGAACTTCATCATCTGTGTTACTAATTAACCTAAAATGTTAAAGGGTCAGATATTTATCTGAGCACACAGCTGAAGATTCCAAATCAGCAGTGGATTTTGACCAGATGGTACATACCTGGAGACCACTGCTGCCATGTTCTCAGTGGCTTTAGTTACCCCCTGAGCTGCTGCTTCCAGCTGGCTGAATTGCCCGGGCTCATCCATACTGTCACACAGCAACACAAGGTAACATAAATGTGTTGCAATGGGCGCCACCACTCTCTCCAATGCTACAGTCTTGACAACGCTGTATTCCAGTAGTGAGGACATAGCTCTGATCGCTGTTGATGATGAAAATAAAAGGAGAAATCCAACAGTTTAGGCTGTTGAGCTTCTGTTGTACTCAGAGCTGCAGCTGTTTTAATAATTTAGCAGGTGCCTGATTTCAGTGTTTCATAGCAACTGCTGTCCCCTAATTAGCTTCACACAACATAAGTTTAAATGATAAGGTATATATATATATATATATATAACTTTTTTTTTTTAATAAAATAGATATTTCTAATGCAAATAAACTACACCTGCAACCTGAATATAATAAATTGCAATAAAGGTCACCCTTAGGAGTGGTTTGTTGTTTATTTAAGAGGAAAATATGTTACTCTACACCAGCATTATTTTATGCTGCAGGTGTTAAGATAGAGGCACTGATCACAAGTCATTGACGTTACTTAGGTCTGATCTAGAAAAACTAGAAGCACATCTGCACAGGCAGGACTAAAGTCTGTTAAGATCTATGAAGGCCTTGGATCACACAGGAATAAAGGCTATGAATACTAGAGAAGTTTGCTGCTGTTTTTAGGAGACGTGAGTCATTTGCAGGAATGATCTAAATGAGTGCATAGTTTAAACATACAATGACAAATTTAATGACAATAACAGAAAAACGTTTTATAGTTAGCTTCCAACATAATGGATAAAAATTGTTATTAAATTATAATAATTTCACTTTTAACTTTACCTTTACCCAAAAAGAAAAAAAAGATATGTTGTGTTCTGCTAAACGAAGGCTAAAACCATTTTGGAAATAATAAGTGTGTATTGCATTAACAGAGTTATGGAACTTTTGTCTGAAGCATAAATAAAAATACAGGTACTGCCTTGCTGACTGATATAGCCAAATGTAATCCATTAACATCACTGGTAATAAATACTTTAAATGTTTTTTGTTTTGCTTTTAAAGACCAGGAATGGAAAAGTACTTTTCAGATAAAAATGTGTTACAGCTTATGCTGTTTAAACAGTTTTTTTTTTTCAGATGAAGTAAGTCACTTTTGACAAAACCCTTCCTATACTAAAATACCAAAAACAAAAATCTTCAGTGAAGATTTTATCAGTGGAGTAGCAATGCTTCCAGCAGGTGGCGCAAAATTATACCAAAAGCAAAGCATCGAACCAAAGAAAAAGCACAGAGCTTGGATATTTCACACTGAAATTTATCAATAGATAAATATACAGCTCAGACATGAATTTAAACATCAAAGGTACAGCAAACTATAATGGAAAGGATACTCACTGACAGTAGTACACTCAGAACAAAAGTCCAAACATTGGTGAGATTAACAAAGGCATCCAACACTGAATCATCACAGTCAGACTTTTACAAAAACAAAACAACAACAACAACAAAAAAGTCAAGTGTCGATTTCTTAAATGATTTCATAAATGAAGCTTTGCATCTTAAACACTGGTGCAGAGGGAAGACGTGAAGGTGTACAGTATATGCTGCTCTAATGCCAGTGAAACTCAATAGTGACAAAATATTCTGCACAATAAGTGTGAAACAGCCATACGTAGCTATAAAGTGGCTTAGAGCTAAAGTCTGAGCAGGTTAAGTAATGCTAGTGATCTCAAGAATTGCACATTAAATGTAAATCTGGTGTTTTCTATATATATTTATATGGTATTTTTTCTTTTAACTTTCAAATTTAAGAAATTGAAAAAGCCTTCTTTTTAATGTTTTCTTACAATAGGCTATTTAAATGTGTAGAAATGCAAATCTCCAGATTTTACTAAGAACCATACTGTTTAAAAAGCATGCTGCACTTGACCTGTTAATCTTCAATTTAAACGTGCTTTTGTGTCTAAAAGCTAGTACACCCTTTTATGCTTTCATCATGAGTAAAGTTATTCCCATTAGTCCCAAAGAGCTTGTTTCTATTTGGTGGCTGAGTGCAGCCAAGTCCCATGTATTTTCAAACATTACTCGTGCTGTCGGCCAACTCACTGTAAACAACTGTAGATAGAACAGCCCTGAATAGAGTTCTGAAAATCCATCATCTTATAGTTTAAATAAAATTTGGAGAAGCTTTGAAAAAAGCAAAAGAAAACAGCTTTTATAACAAGAGTCCTAAATGTAATACTGTAGCTAATTTTTTGGGGGGTTAACCTGAAAAATGCAATGCATTCTTAAGAAACAGCTTAGCTCAATTTAAATATAACTAAATTAAAATGTCTGAGGAGAGAAGATTGCTGCTCACAATTGGATAGAACAAGTCCGTTTTTGCATGTTTACACATTAATAAGAATAGACTAAACAAAGTTTTAAATGAAAGCTCTACAGTGAATATCACATAATGAACATTTCTCCCATGGTCTTTAAAGCTTCTTTGATTAATTTCCAAAAAGGACTCAGCCAGATGTGTAGAAATAAAATTACACAAACCGAAAAAAGGTAAAGAAAAGATACAGGTGCATCTCAATAAATTAGGATGTTTTAAAAAAAAATATTTATTTCAGTAATTCCATTCAAAAAGTGGAAATCATATATAAAACCATGTTGGACAGTGATATGCTGTATCTCTCTAGGTTGTGGTCATCCCTGTAATTTGTGCCACAATCTCTGCTATGTTTTCCTTCCATTCAACTTTCCATTAATTAGCTTGAATTCAGGACTAAGAAACAGAATAACTGTATGCTTGACCACTGTCCAGTCCGCAGTTTCCCCAATATTGATTATGATGACATAATTTTGTAATGTTTTTTAATTAAAAAAATCCTTTTTACTGATTTCATGTAATTTTGATATTCTGAGAACCTGAATCTTGGCATTTCATTAGAAGTGGGGATTAAATCATCAAAACTAATAGTTAACTATGCTTTAAATATATCACTGTGTGTAATTAAGAGGAGCTTTATTGTTTAATTTAATTACTGAAATATATATTTTTAATAATATTCCAATTTACTGAAAATGATTTGAGCAATCTTCTAGTTCCTGTAACAGGAATGAGCGGAAAACACAAATGACTCCACTAATATATTACCAAGGACAGATCTTTGGCACAAAATTAAAAGCTTTTGAGCAAAGGCATTCATTCTTAAACATCAGTGCTTTTAGGAAAAACAGACTGCAGACACAGAATGTTTCTAATGGCATTAAAAAGCTAATTTTCTCTCAAAGCTTACTTTTTTATATGGCTTGAAAGTGAATGTATAAAAATAAATTTGCTATGTAACACAGCCCTGAGGGTTTTGTTGTCCACCGTTATTCCTTCCCTCTCCATTGTCCCCCGCTACAGGCGTTGGTGTAAAATCTGCAGCTTGGCTCCAGCCAAGTGGAGACCCCTCATCACAGAATTGCTGATTTCCACAGCAAGTATCCTTCATAAAGCCACATATTCAAAACAGAAGCCTGTTCCCTGAACCACCCCTCCCATCCCATCTGCAGAAAAAAACAGAGTCTCCAGAAAATATGGAGAATAATCTTCTCTTCCACATATGAAAGACTTTGAAGAATCTGGTGCCGCCGGAGGCGGCGGGGCTCCAAGTGCTACTGGATCATTTTTGACCCTCATCTCACTGGCTCCTCTTGGGCCCCAATTGAATGTCTCATTGGTCCTTGTCCATCCAGTCCCAGCTTTCATCACTGTCTTTCCGGTTCTTTTCAGCTTCGATGATCTCTCTGTAGTGCCGACGGAAGAAACCCATCTGTTAAGTAAGAGGGAGGACAAATTGAGTTCTCAGAGGGACAACAACAGACTGCAAGGAGCCTTATATATAAACCACATACAATATATATCTAAATTCTAGTTGGAGAATATCTAATTTGTGCATTAAACATCATATTAGTTGATTAATGTGATTACAATTTCAACAACACTGTTTAAGAAACAATAACAACAAAAAAAAGTTGTTATTGCTGTCAAAAAATTATTTTGTTTCTTTTAATATTAATTAAACTTTATCACACTGTCCTGCAAATTAATATTATCCCTAAACCTCTTTGTATTCTGTCGCATTGCATCCATAAATCTATATGTATTTCATTGGGATCTTTGGGTCCCTCACACATTTTGGTGTAAACTTTTAAGGCAAAAAGAAAATAACACGTTTACAAATTATTCCGGCAAAAACAACTCTAAAAATATGTTGTGTATTTGTTTAGTTCAATCTCTGCCTCCCTATAAATACCTTTGCAGGACATGGCCGCTGACCATGAGCAGTTGAGTTTCTTTGAAAGCACTACCAGTGAACACTTTATCTACAACAGCTTCATGTTTCAGCTGCATCTTTACAAAATAACACAGTTTTAGGTCACATAACATGCATGACGCCAAGTAAACGGTGAATGATTTTTATCTTTGGGTGAAACATTATGAATTTGATATTTCTCCCACTGTGAAAGAGATGGAAGACAACAGATATCTTGGGGACAGGAAATCAGTTTAGGAAAGCACTGTAGGATCTACAATCTGATCCACACAAGCATCCATAAATTGCCATTGCAATTTATGCATGCATGCAAAACCATGCAAAACCATGTATGTATGTATGTATGTATATATATATATATATATATATATATATATATATATATATATATATATACCTTGAAAGTAAATGTTAAACTTTAGCACATGTTTTTTATTAAAGCAAGCTATACTTTGCAGCGTTTTGCATTGAGATTTTATTAAATATTACAAGGTCAATCCAAAAATAAGAATATAAATCTATGAAGAGAGCAGTCTCAAAAAGCAAACGTTTCTTTAACTCGCCTCTTTTCATTTATGGTATCTACATTTGGCAGCTAAAGTGTATAGATATAGACCTGCACTCATCTCAGGCATTTCCTGATAAATGCAATACAGGACATGTACTGGAGTTGTAAGCAAGGTTTGTTTTGGCAGGATCTCAGGACTTGGGGAATAGCTTGGATAATGTGTCCCTGGACCGACATTCCAAAGTTTAGATGTGGTATTCCCATTGGAAGATGAGGCGGTGAAAAAGAAAAGGAGATTTGTGCTAACGGCTTCTTTGGGTATCAAAATAATTGCCGTTTTCCCTTTAAATTCTTCTTTCATGCAAACAGTATGGTGTGAATTATTGTCCAGTCTGTGATTTGTCATTTTCATGGTTGTCAAAGGCCTTAAGAAAGCTTTGACCCCCACCTCATTTCCCCTACCTCCAGCTGCCTCTAGTCAACTGGATACCGTGCTGACATCTAACCAGAGTAAAACACATTGCTCCTGGCTGTCACACACACACTATTTATTAGCTTTCACACGCTATATGTTGAACAAAAATCACAATCTGTGTGTGTGATTACCTTCCAAAGTAGCACAGCCAACAGCAAAAAGATGAGAATTCCCACAAGGAGACTGATAGCGATGATCCAGCCTACGACGTAACCCCTTGGCTCCTGATTGTGGAGGGCCTCGAACACCAGCTGAAGCAAAAGATTTAGGGAGTCACAGTCAAATACAATACACATGCACCAAAGAATGCACATGAAGTCATGCACCAATGATGAAAAAGCATTGTGTAGAAAAAAAACAAAAAAACTCTCCGATCCAGGGCCTTGGCTTTTAGTTCAGGAGGAGCTACATGTAACTCAATTCAATTTCAATTCAATTCAGTTTATTTATATTGTGCTCATTTACAACACGTCAACTTAAGGCACTTTACTGCATCAGAGAGCATAAACATATTACAATCTAAATTAGCTTAGTTTGAAAATGAAGGTAAATGAATTCAACATAATCAACAATCGATATTAATCCCCAGGCCATACTTTATGGTGAAGGAAGTAGTAGAATGAAATTGGGGGTTCATGATGACCTTTGCATTTTACACCAGATGTTTGAAGCAGTGGCTGTTAACAAGGTTAATGTTCCCTGTTTTACAGTGATGTCAAAAGTACACACATTTGTTACTTAAGTCGAAGTATAGATACTGCTGTTTAAAAAGACTCTGGTAAAAGTTGAAGTATCAACTTGACCTCTTTACTCAAGTATAAAGCAACCTTAAAAAAAACAGCCAGATGTCACTATATGAATTGAAAGCTCAATTATTCGACTATTTCGAAAAATTCTTTGATATGGCCAAGGATGAGGGAGGTCTCGTTGGTCTCCGTCTCCACCTCCCAATATGCTCTCGCCTGTGTCCAACCTTTCAGACATTTCAACCATTTTTCTGAATCAGACATTGTAGCATAGCATAGACAATTCACGTTTGCAGTTTGAAGAACACCTGCTAGCTTCTGATGATTTCCTTTAGCTAACCAATGAGTGTTTGCGTTATATGACTCATCCAATTACACTAGTTTTCACTAGATGTGGATGGCGTCAACGATCTGCATTGGATGGCGCACATGACTTGAAATAAATATTTATAAACATAAAACCGAAGCCAAGAGTAACGAGTAACGTTTGTTTTAAAAATGTAAGGAATAACTCCAATTTTCGCCGATACCGATGCCAGAATTTTTGGCAGTATCAGAGACATTTCTGATACTGGTATTGGAATCGGAAAAATAAAATTCACACTGCTATTTAAGATCGATGAAAAATCAGATTGTAATAGACATAGCTGTAACAGAAGATATAAATAAATGGACAAAATAAAACACAACAATTCGTCCAAAAACTGAACCCTGAGGAAACCATGATTTTGTTGTTAAAATACTAGGAAGATACAGAGAAATTAAACAAATACTGTACTTAGTTATACTGTAGCCAATAAAACACTCTAGCATTAACTCTATATGCATCTTATTTTTTAGCATAAAGATTGTGATCTCTAGCTTAACCAGGCTGTCATTTCTATTTTGCTGTGAAAAATGTTTCATGCCAAGATTTGCAAAATATTCTGTCCATAAGAATTATTTGAATGTAGCATCTGCAGGTGCTTTTCAAACCACCAAATCTCAAACAAGTTATTAATTAAGAACTATGATAAGTAACATTGATTAGTCAAATAACAGGATATGGTTAAAAAGGGCTTCCAGACTCATCTTTTCTAACCAGTTACATTGAAAACAACTTTCATAATACTTTTTTCAACTATTTTTCTATTTGTTGCATCTTCCTTTAAATGTAAAGGTTTGAGCATTTAATAAATTAAGGTCCATCCATCTATTTTCCGTCACGCTTACCCCAAGCGAGGTTGCGAGGGGTGCTGTCTATAGGCGAGAGGCAGAGTCCACCCTGGACAGATCGAAAGTCCATTGCAGGGCAACACAGAAGCAACCAGGAAAACAACAATTCACACACACACTCACACCTAAGGGGACTTTAGAGACGCCACTTAACCTAACAGTCATGTTTTTGGACTGTGAGAGGAAGCAGGGGTACCCGGAGATAACCCACACATGCTAAGGAAGAACATGCAAACTCCATGCAGAAAGACCCTGGACCGAGAATCAAACCAGGAACCTTCTTGCTGCAAGACAGCAGTGCTACTCATTGCGGCAAAAACGTTTATTTGTATTTGGATATCTGGCAGCTTTTAAATATATATAAACTGTGTGGTAAATAGCAGCAATCTTAGCAAATTTCCCATGACAGGAATGAATGTTGTCTGCTAGACAATTAATCACTTACAGTAGTTTTTGTTTTTTTACCTAAAAAGATACTTTCTGGTTTGAAAGAGATTGAAATAGAGTGTGAATAGGTTTAGATCAATGATAAATGTGGTCATAATTTTAGAAATTATAGAAAATATTTTGAGCACCTGTAATGCTGTTACATTTATTTAAATTTGTAACTCAAATATGTTATTTTAGTGGTGTATGTATTTAATTCACCAAATGAAAATATACGTGTTTATACTTGTTTAAAATGACAGTAAGTCAGTTTCTGTTCTTTTTTTTCCTGATTTGAACTATGCTGCATTCTTATTTCTTTATCATTAGTTAAATAATGAATCACTAAAAAAATAGAGATAAATCTGCATAACGCTACATCTAAACCTAAAGTGGAAAACCACCTATTCTTAGGGTCATGAAGTTGTTGGATAATTACTAAATGTCTCTTAACAAATCCAAACAATACTTTCAGTTAAACATCATGTCCCCACACATTGCGGTTCAGCCTAAAAAGGAAGTACAGTTAAAGAAGAGACAGATGAACATGGATCTTAAAGTGAACAAAAACGTAGCATGAGTTGCCAAGTCTGTGTCAAAACAAAAACAAAACCAAAGTACAAGGAATGACAAATATTTCTACTGAATATTTTCCCACGTTAACATGACCCTCCCTTAATCCAGATTCCAAGAATTAAACTGCTATAATGCATAATAGAAGAGATGAAAGCTTTACTGGTCATTGGGCTTAAAACTAAACTTTTTTTGCAACTGAACTCAATTGCAAAACTGAGGTCAGTTGCAAAATGGTGACATATATTGGTGTTTTTTTGTTTTTTTTTTACAGTCCTTGATGTTGCATAAAATATGTTTTAGATTATATGGTTCATTTCAATATCATGATCAGAATAAATATATATTATAAATATATTATAATATATATATTTTATTTATGGTTTTAAAACCATGCACACACTAAACTAAGATGGCTCTCATTGAAAATATGACTGCTTTCATTACAATTTGCTATAACAAGAAGCCATTAACACCAGAGTGGAGGGATTCTAGTGGCCTATACAATCAATATAGATAATTTAACAGCATCTCAAGTGGATAAATGTCTGATGTTTGACTAGAGCTCTCTA
Source organism: Cyprinodon tularosa (assembly GCF_016077235.1). NCBI lineage: Eukaryota > Metazoa > Chordata > Actinopteri > Cyprinodontiformes > Cyprinodontidae > Cyprinodon > Cyprinodon tularosa. Next base: position 822,364 of record NW_024038405.1, on the reverse strand, counting down.
AAAAAATTCTCAGTTTCGCAAAGCACCAGGGGAAATATACTTGCTAGTATGGTGTGGACGATATTGACCTCCTACAAATCAAAGCTGGATTGAGCTTATGTTCAAAAATTGATAACGACTCGTTTATGGTTCCATGAAATCAAGACAAAAAAAGACCAGTCTGCTCTAGTCCGACTGACTTTACACTGTACATTCTCATCTGAGTTCTTTAAATCATTTAGGGCTCTGACTAGAGGGTCTGTGAACTGATCACAAGAGTTTGGTGGCCTCTGAGTAAGATTATAAAACTGCACACATGCTGTTTAAACAAACTCAAATAAGAACGTTTTGTTTTTTAACATTTTTTTCCCCCTTCTGAGTTCTTACCATGGGAAAGTACACTGCTTATTTATATGCTTTATTGTTTTGGATTTAACTTCTTTTGTAATCTTCAGCTCTGTTTTTGGATCTTGGGAGTTTGTTTTTATAAGTTGCTTATTGTATCACTAAACATCTTTATTTCTGCTCCACCAGTGTCTCCCTTTTCGGCCTTTGGGTTCTTTACAACCACCAACCCTATTGGAACAGAGCTAAAACATCACGTCATTGAAAAAATCAAAACCAGAGGGCATCTTTCAAAACAGAAAAAGTATTTCCCCAGCTTTTTATGGAATTATGATATGTGGATTTAACAGAATCTCATTGGTGTTGCAAAAATGGGGTCTTCGTTGTGCTGAAAGCAGCAGAACATATAAAGACCACAAATCACTGTTTACTCTAGCCTGCTGCGATCCCAGGGGATAGAGTAAGAGTGTTTACCAAAGGCCAGGAGAGCAATGGTCGAGGGACAGAGCACACACACTAAGTGCTGAAAGAGCAGCGCGGTATGGATATATTAATAACAGCTCTAGATTTTCCAAGCACCATCATTGCTCAGGGTCAATGGGGTGGCAATCTAGTCAGCACCCCAATCTCTAAAGAGATCCCCTTATGAGCAGCCTGGGTCCTCAGGATAATTGTCAAATTTGATCTGCAGGTCCATTTAATCACTCAGCAAAATGCAGCAGGGGGAGGGGCTGTCCTTGTGTGCATCTAAAACAGCCAATTCAAATCTAAGTACGCAGTATAGCAGCTGGTTCTTGTTCTCATTTCCTTCATGTAGCTGATCCACAAAGGAGGCTTTTTGTGGTTTAGTGGAGCCTAATAGCAACCTGATTAACTCTCTATATAATGGTAATAATGCAGAGATATTCATTACTGAATACACATCAGCCAGAAAAACAGGGTTTAAAAAGGCAACTGTTTTAAACTCACATAAAAAGATGATTACTGTATATCACTAAAGATACTCCAACTGTGGTTCAATTAGAGCTGACCTTGGATTATCTTTAGTGAAATTAGGTATCAGTCATTCAGTCCTATCAAGCAAAAAGTACATTGGAGTTTCATAAAAACTGCAACCTTAAACTTAAAGGGATATCAGAACTATTTCTGCCAGCTTCAGAAGCAGAACATCAGAAACAGCTTTTTTGTCAAGCAAAGCAATTTGCTTTGGTGATAAGCTGCTGCATGCATTGAAGCAAACATACATAATGAATTTGGAACATATAATAAAAAAAAAAAAAAAAAAGTTGTATGCGTGTGCAAACAGCATCAAACCCAACCTAACCTTTTTAAGTCAGAAAACCCACGGCTATACTCAGTGACCAGAAAACTACTATTAGCAATTTAATCTCATGACAGAGTGTTCCTTTCAATTTTTCCTACTTGATATTTATTAAAAATTGTCAGTTCAAATTACTGTATGTATATATACAAAGATATATACATAAAGTCACTTGTAGACTGTTATACAGAGGCGGACTGACAGAAGCAAATCAGGCAGGGAATATTATAACACAAATTAAAACACACCAATTAACTAATCAAAATTAACATTCTACATTATCAATATATTTAAAGTTAATTGTATACAGTTTATCATCATGTCTGAAATTCAACTTATCCTAAAAGCACAATCAAAAAACTTATTAGAACACTGCTTTGTCTCATTTGGACACATAGAAATAAACAACATAGACTGTTGAGCAACGCAGCAAGGTTCCAACACAGCTTTATATCTAGTGCTATAAGACTGTTGGGGCTAAGACCCCAGGTCTCACCTTACATACCTTTCATCTTCATTCTCTATCAACTATGACAGCACTGAGTACTGGTTCAGATGGGGGGTTTAACATCTGTCTCTCTCTTCTGTGTGCAATACAAACAATTTTCTACTAAATTTACATTAATACTTCCAGTACTTTTGACATAATTTGCCTAGTCATTCATATCATACGAGTGTTAGAGATACTACTCTTAAACCAGTGACTTTATTGAAAAGATCATTAAGGATCTATTAGTAAGAATTTCAGTAATTTTTTTCCCTACAAAAAAGTACTGCAAGCTCTGAATATAATGCAATGTAGGACCATGGGGAAAAATACAAATGATCTTTAAACATGCACCTGACATAGAAATGTGACCCTAATGTTGTATGGCAAAGTTGCCTTTTACATATTTCGATGAGAAAGACATTTTTTTCTGTTAAATTAATTTAAGGCAAAAAACAAATATGATTTAAATCAGTGAGCAGAATGTTAGTTAACACAATACTTACAGAAATATCTTCTGGCAGCCCATTTGGCACCTCAATCGCTCTGTGATTTACTTGGATGTTGCCTCTGGTTACAAACTGGAGCACAGAGGAACTATCCTGCAGGTATTAAGGCAATACATTACAATTTTTCCCCCCTAATTTAAATACAATCAAGGTGAATCTAATGAGTAATTGAAGCATATCCTACTATTTGTAAAATTTCTGTGTTCAGTAGAAGTTTTATATCTATGTTCAAAGCTTCTTCTTTTAGCTGTGGACCCAGACTGCAGGAGATAGTCATACATGCCCTTCCAGGCCGATCACAATCCTGGGAAAAACACACACAGAGAAGTGGATGTAAGCAGTGAGAGAAATGTGTGATAGATAAAAAAAAAAGTCTGAGAAGTCAATATGTGGGTGCTGTCTGTTTACCAAGACTTTCCGCCCAGATTTGGTGAAAAATGCAAATATGGAGTGGAAGATATTTTCTTTTTCCTGGGGGATGGTGCACGGCGTCGGGTTCCTGTGAAAGGTGCAGTTCCCTCGACTATCTGACACCTTAAATCAATACATAATGAAAGAATTAAGTTATAATTATTATATAGCCAGGAACAATAGGGCTACCCTAAAGGAGACATTTTAGGTCATGTTTGAATGAACCTGACATAACAGGTGACAACCCAAAAAATAATGTAAAATTACAGGACCAAAGCTTTATTTCTCCACCTCTCTGCGGGGGCTTTTTTATTTACAGATATGTTCATTTTTACTGCATCACTTGATTTATGTTGGAAGTCATGGTGGATTAAATATTGAGCTGATCCCAACCTGCTGCAGCAGAGAACCCCTACTGTAAATACGTGGTTTATACCAACATCTTTCTTTCGCCTGTTGGTTAAAAAAAAGGCTCTAAAAACTCATCAGTCCAAGAAAAATAATCCCATGTGTTTTGGTCTATGCCTATTTTCTCTCAGGCAAGCTGTAGTCTGGCCTTCTGGAGAGCAAAGGTTTCCCTTTTGCACACCAACATGACAGTTTAACTGGTGCAACCTCTCTCTGATTGTGCAGGAATGCAGTCTTATATCACCAGGGAAAGACCCTGGTGGAAATCCTTTGACAAGGTTTTGATGTTTTTTTTTTTTCTTTAAGCTTCTCACAGTCTGCGGCTGGAATAAACTTATGCCGTGTACTAACTTATTCCAAAAAAGTAACAATACTTTATGCCTCCAATTTTCCCAAAAATAGCTTTTGAAGGATTTAGTTTTCATTGTTTGATTGTTGAAATAAATTTTAACTAGTCATAGGTCCAAATATCCAAGAAAAACTCCTATCTTAGACTCCTGTCTTACAGCATTCTTCTTCTACAATCATCTTTTACATGAATGTAAAACAAAAAAGTACAAATATTTTGCAAATTTAAGTGTGCCGTTTAACTTTTGATCATTATGTGCAGTTATTACTAAAGAAAATTTTAATAAATGCCAATAGACCCTGAAACAACAGAAGTACTCTAAGGCACAGGGGCAAGATGCTGAAATGCCAAAGCAAGAAGATAAATATCAGGAGGTGAGATTTCCTCTACTTCAGCCAGAACTGCCTGCTGGCTGAAGGATATCAATTTAAATCTGCAAAAGACGGGTTACAGAATCCTGTGCTTGGGTCATTTTTCTCATTTTTTTGTAAAGTGTTTAAACACCCTTTCATATGCTGAGAAGGAAAAATGCTTTAAATCTTCGACAGCACTACCCCAGATGCACTATATGCTTCAATGACCCAGCTAAGTCAATGCATGTATATTGTTTAGGATGTGAATTTAATCCAAAAAATTACAACACAGGACCTCTGTCTTCATTAAGGACAAATTCTACTGTTTATTGAGTCTCAAGGGCTTACAGGAAGTTCTCCTATGCAATAAACTGGCACTCCTCCTACACAGAGATCCCATATGGTGTGATTTAGAAGTATGTTTTACTGGACAACCTCCAGGAAGCCTTTTCCCATCCACACTCTCCTGTGACTCATCTGAAGCTATGGAGGTGAAATTCTCTCCCAGACTTCCTTATTATTCACCCTGCTATTTCTGAGCATGGCTGTGTCTCTGTACTGACATGGGCTCAAGCATAGATTCATATTCTGCTTTAATGGTGACACTAACTTAAGCCAATATTAAAAAATTAGGGCTATAGGAGCATAAAGAAAAATGGTGATCGATCGGTGCAAATGCAGTGCAAATACACAAAGTACTGCAAACAATAAGTACACTATCAGACAAAATGAATGTAATGGAAGAATGCTGCAAAGGAGCCATACTGCAACCATAAAAAATAGAGAGCAGCAAAGGGCAAACGCACTAAAAACACAAAACCCTCATTAAATACATACATGATGCTCATGCACAAAAACAAAAAACACTGCAAGGAAAAATATGGAAAGAGGCAAAAACAACTTCACATTAAGAAAAAGCTCAAAATCAGCTTTGCGTAGCAGAAGTGCTCCAGACCACTAGGTAAAGATGTTTATCAACTTATTAAGGGACAAGAACCTTAGTAAAGACATAAATGGGATGTTTAGAGAGATTATTGGTTAAGAAAGATTAAAAGGAAAACGTGCCTTTTCTTTCTTTTCTGCAAATGTCCTCCTGCGTACATTTTTACTAAGGGCCCAATCTAAGGACATTAACTTGAAGTAATATCCATGATCTGGTCCCATGTGAGTTGATGATTTTCTCCCGCTAGTGGTCTGGTCTGGACTGATTCTATTGTGTTACACTTTCTTCCCGTACCTTTTAAATCACAGCTGTTTTGTTACTGTAGCAATTCCCTTTGCATGTCTTTTGTGTGTTAGCATCATTTATGTGTTTGCAGCTTGTTCATGTATTTGCAGAATATTTCATTTGCATATGTTTTGTGTGCTTGATTGCCATATTTTCTGTGTTTGCAACATGTTTGCACTTTGCTGCTTTCTTTTTTCCGTGATTGCAGCCATTTACTGCATGTATTTTGTGTGTTAATATTTTTTTTGTTATGTGTTATATTTGACTTTGCAGTTCTCTTTGTATTTGTTGGGTATTTATGAATTTGTGGTGTATCTGCACCCCTTGTCCACTATATAAAACAAACCAAAAATAATGGAGTAACATTCATAGAACTTTAAATAATCTCTATCAACAGATTATATGTAAAGATATAAGCTATAAAACATAAATGTGTGACTGTGCAGTGAGTTGGGAGCTGGAATGTTTAAGCCTATAAGATATGGTTCCTGACTTGGGGTGGTACGAAGCAGTAGCCCACTCTGCAGGTCCCTGATCCTTTCAAGCTGGCTGATCCCATGAAAGTGATTCCAGATGGAGATGAGGAGGTGGGATATACCACCACCGTCTACACATGCACAGTAAATACAATTAACAGCTTGAGCTCCTCCATGATCTAGCTATATATTAAAGAAGCTATTCAAGGGTTAGGCAAACACCTTAACGCAGTGGGAGGATTGTGTTACTCTATCTAAATGAAAAATATAGTGTGACAAAATGGAAAGGTGGGCTCAGCAGCACCACCAACATTTTGGTTTCAAGCTCATGATCCCACCGTGCATAGTTTAAAGAAATGGGTCAAGGAAGAAAAAGGTAAACCTGTTACTCTCTCAAGGAAAAATTAACATAAAATATTAATTTCTGTAAATTAATATTTTAATTAAGTAAATACATAAAAATAATAAGATACATAAATACATACACACATACAAAATATATAAAATATGATTAGATGTTGGTACCCACTTGGGTTTCCAGCACGTGGAACATGTCTGGTCCTTTAGCAACAAGTCTGTTGGGTATTCTGATGTCCACAGTAGAGCCTGGCAGCCTACTGGGCCCCTTGTTTATGGCCTGGAACCATATTGCACAGAGACATAAAGAAAATAAAGTGAGAGGATTATACACAAGGGAAGATTTTTAAAATAGAAACTATACATTCTCTACACTTCAAGTACCTGGAAGGTCAAATTGAGAAGCTGAAAGTTGCACGTCATGTCATCCAACTGGACGAAACGGGAGGCATCTATGGAGTTTCCATATACAAAGGAGCCTGGGGTCACCACACTGCAACACAACCAGTGATCCATCATACAAAAGTTTTATGAACAAGTCACACATGCAAAGTTCACACTTCGGTTTGGTAGATATTTGTTTGGTGGTCAGACTTATTCTTTTTATACATTTTTTCTCAAGAAAATAGTTCATTAAACATTTGGATACCTTGGATGTTTCCAGACTATGTATAAAGCCTATTTAAAGAACTAAAACAAATCCCTGCTCTCCCCTTTTTCTGCAGTGTTTAGAGGGGTTTTCTTTAGCAACTGAAAAATGAGTCCAGATTTAGTCTCATGCTTCCATCATTAACCACAGCAGCCTTATCAGATGTTAAAGCTCTGACAAATATCAATTAACATCTCTCTCTTTCCTCTGTGAAGTAGAGCTATGATAAAGTATCAAAGATAATTCTTTTGGAGCTGATATCCTCCACAGGGAGAAAAACACTCCCTCTCTTCCTGCGAGGCCACAGATGGAGAACCAGACCACATGTGACTGAGATGTCTGTTAGACAGCTTTAAATCTGTAAACTGGTAACTGTAGCATCATGGCTAATCCTGTCGTTCCTTACCCAGTAATGGTGGTGTCGGTCTCATGGATCAGAGGGATGGACAGGTCTAAGCTGTTGTCGGAAAGTTTGTGCTCAGGGTTGGCACTAAAAAAAAAGCAGAGTAAAAAAATTGCAGTCAGAGTCTCAACTGTTGCAAAGGTTTCCTTAAATCACAGACTTTTCATACTTTTGAATACCAAGAGCTTCTGCTTTATTTATGTGAAATACTTAATAAATATAAAGCAGGGTATAATTCTAATGTGGAAGGAAAACACCACAGTTTTGTATTTTATTTTGAAAAAACTACAGGGTTTAAGTGTGCATAGATATCCAGCCCAACAGTTTACATACTCTTGTGTTGCGAGTCATTTGGTGTATCTCTATGCCAGCTTTGCAGATCCAAGGATATAGATTTCTAGATTTTTGTTCTTTATACAATATTTCAAATTCATATAAACTGGATTTAGAGTTACTGTCTAAAACTATGTTATACAGAAGAGCAAGTGAAGTTGAGTTATAAGAAACTGAATGGGTCATTCTCACATACAAATTAGGTATCATCTAAAGATAATAGACATATATCACCACTGATTTTGGTATTGCAATATAATGCAGCCCTAATTCTGAGGGATTTTTTGTTCATCAGCTGCGGTTCTCAGTCCTGTCCCTCAAGTTCTCTCAAGTACCACTGCCATGCCTGTTTTAAGTGTCTCCTTGTTACCACACACCTCAATTAAATGAATCAGCCATCTGCAGTACTTGATGGCTGGGGAAGAGTCTATGTAATAACATACAGAGAAGAGGTTCTTGAAGACCAGGATTGAGAACCACTGAGCTAGATGGTTAACCTCAACCCCAGCCTCAAAGCTTTTGCGGATATTAACAGGTTTTCTTCAAATTCATATGTTATCTTAGCATCAACTCTTCCCCACACCTTCATGCTGCCACTACTATATGCTTCCATGCATGCTGTGTGATATTCAGTTCGATTCAATTCAATTCAGTTTATTTCTATAGCGCCAATTCACAACACATGTCATCTCCAGGCACTTTACAGTTCACCAGATCAAATTGATTCAAAGTTTTCTATCTCAGCAAAACCAGTTGATCGCATCGACTCATTGACTCAAAGGCAATGAGCTTCCACAAGCTTACTTAGCCCCTTTAAATGGCTTCAGACAAACAAAAATGGGACTTCTTCCAACTTCCTTCTGTCCTGCCAGCAGATTCCACCACTTAAGCCCAGTGTGGCTACTCAATCATTGCCACAAAGCTCTGCCTCTTTGATTAATGCTCTTTTTCATTTTAGGAGGACAGCCATGTGTTTTTCTTGTTCTTCATTGTGTTATTTCTTTACTAATATTATCTAACAAACCTGCTATCCTCACAAAACTGTGTTTTTACAGAGGTCAAATTACATACAGCTGGACTTTATTTTCTATGTAGGTGACTTTTGAACTCAGTATTGGATTTTATTTTAGGGTATTGGACCAAAAGTTGGCCAAACACCTTCATATTATTATCTTTTCTAATGTTTATTTGCCTAAAAATGCTTCCTTTTTTTCAATCTTTCCAACTTTGCATCATCTGCACTATCACTCAAAATCCTGAATGAAATACATTTCTGACTGTAATGTAGGGCACAGAGAAAAAGTGTATGAGGTAAAAAAAAATGTAATAATCAACCAAGTGGTTAAGCATTTCAGAGAAAGAAGGCTTCAATTAGAAATTTTTACTAACGCTGGAAATTATGTTTAGTTTAGACATACCTTTTTGCTTGAACTAAGAACTGCAATGTGTCATTTCCTCCTGAAACCTGACTTGTGTCAAAGATGACTGCAAAATGGTACTGTAAAGAGAAGAGTCGGAACAATAATGAGCAGATTTCCTAAAATAAATCACACTTCCTCAACAAAAAATGCCATTAATTCTTAATTAAGAAGATCCGACTACCTTTGTTTGAGCTCTCATAAAGGGAAATCCCACACTGCATTTGAGGAAGTCTAGATCGACAAGTCCACAGGAAATACCCTTATCTTCCTGCAAAGAGAAAGACAGACAGAGAGTTGATGAGAGCAGACAAAGTGGAGACAGCGAGGGTGACATGCATCTAGATGAATGACAAGAAAAAGGAAGAACCAGGAGAAAAGAGGCAGACTACAACAAAAAGCGATCAGTTCTCATAAGGTCAGGGATAAAAATCACGCCGGCTTTGAAAGGCAGACAAAAAAAAAATTTCAATAGAAAACACTCAGGCGCAAATTCCTCTAAATATTTACAGTATGAACAGAGAAATTTGTGTTTTCAACTAAGGGAATAGGTTTGAGTTTTTTTGTAGAGCTCTAAATCGGGTTTAAACAAAGAATGTACAAAGCTATGATGGCACACATCTTAGCGGGTGGGTAATTGGACAACGGCCAGACTGTGTGTTTGGAAGCTTGTCTAAACAACATAGAGCTTTGCAGGCTGCGCTGTATAAACAGTGAGGGCTTGACCCCATGAGGAGTACGAATTCTTTTAGTGAGAGTTCAGTGAGAGGCTTTCAGCTGAGCTCATTCTCTGGGAGCAGAGATGCCTCACAACTGCAGAGGGTAAAAAAAGAAAAAAAGGGAGGCAGCACTTTTGAAATATCCAGTAAGAAGTTGGTGCAAGAGGTGATGATAGTCTCTGTTGACTTCCTGTTGATTTATCATCCACCTACCCCCTGTTCAGCAGATTCCCACTACCCACCCATACACAATTTATTGAGTCATCTTTAATACTGTAAGTAGCGCTCTACTTTACGGAGATCACAGTGAGCTGTGCCGACAGAGGCCAGTGGAGGGTCGGAGGTCTCCAAGGCTAGCTGGCAATGATGGAATTTCCTGTATTTCCTGTAACCCTGCATGCTGCTGTGGAAACAGTGCTGATCCCATGGTGATGGGCAGGATTGAGATAAGGAAAGTCAACCTATTTACCCATTATCCACCTGGCAAAGTCCTGACAGAAAGCAGATTGTGTTGACAAGTGGCACACTGTGACTCGGCAGTGACAGAGCAGACAAACTCTGTTTATTCAGCACTTCTTTACTTTCCTTTTCTGCTCTTTCTCACTGAGGGTTGGGACTGAAGAGGCAGGGCTACTAAACATCACCAGCTCTGTTTACGCTGCTCCAGAGTATGCATGGGGCATCTTTTACAGTGGGATGTTAGTGTGAAGGACAATTCAGGGGAGGCCTGTTTATCTCCATGATTTGCCTGTGTTCTAAAGTCTCCATTGATCAAAGTATTTTGACATTTGGCTTTGCTTAGGTTGGCCCAGTCCAAGCCAGAGTCATCACCCACTTAAAACTATTCGTTGTAGGTATGCAGATTAATGTTTTCATCGGCTTAACTATGAAAAATATCACATAATTTAGCCAAGAAAATCAATGATTTAAATATTCCTTGGCTTCCACTTTCCTCAATCACCTTCCAAACCTCTAATCGTTTAACCACAGCGTCATTATGCTCAAAATGTCAAAACAGTGCTGAAATGACACTGCTGTCTTACCGTTTCCTAACTCACCATGTATGCTGGTGCTATGACAAATGTGGGAATAAAGACAAGGAAATACAGCGGCTTTTCTAAAACATCTAGTCCTGTCACTTCTTGAAGTAGTCTCCAAAGGAATATTGAATGCTTCCTGGGTGTGTTCAGGTTTTGATGCAATTGAGAAGAAGTTAGATTTTTCAGTTTCGGCTCTGCCAATTAAGAAAAGGGATATGGAAGATAACCTTGTGGCACAAAACATCTGGTCTTCTTTATAAAAGGACAAAAATAAACTATTATTCATAAAAGATCTAAAGAAAAATAAACTCATATTTGAAGGAACAAGATGAGTAGGTTGAGGTACTGTGCTGTTTCTCAAACCATTTCTCAGGGACATCAGAAAATTAACTCAACTGATCCATACTGTAAATTTAAGGGGGACACGTGTCTAACTGGTTCATTGCTGAGTTGAGAAAAAGGCTCAGGAAGAGGGGGTCACAGCATCACCTCAGACTGGTTAAGTGGTAATTACTATACTGCTTAAAGCATATAGTAATAAATCTGCTGTGTGGCCTCTTTGTAATCCCTTCCTACTGTTCACTTCCTGTTTCCTTTGTGCAGCAGACCACCCTGAATTATCATCTTCCAAAGCAAAACGAGGCTCCGAGGCTGCCTAGTAAACTGACTCCAAATGTCAGATGGATTCATTAGATCTGCTGTGAAACTGAAACACACTCACTGTTTTTTTTTATATTTCCCTGCAGTGTGTATTCTATTTAAATTCAATTTCACCTTTGTTGGAGTCTTAAAACTCCACCTCAGGCTGTGTGGTTTGTGGAGGCGATGGTGTCCATTGCACTAGCAAAAAAACAGCTGAAGGATAAACGCGGGGTCCATTATTAAAAAGGAAAAGCCTTCCTGATGGAGGCAGACAAAGCGTGCCATCTGACCTGCCCTATCTCTGGGTTGTGAGTGGATCCTGGCGTGTGTTTGCTATGAGTGAGCACACAGATGCATGCAAAGGCAGAGGTGGATACTGTTAAATCCATCGACTCAGCTACTGTTGGGTGGACGTGGGCAGATATATCTTAAACAGTCAGTATGCTTAAACTATTAGAGGTTAAAGTATAAAAACAACATTTTCAATCACCCGTGTGCAATTCTACCCAAGAAAAAGCTCTTAAACACATTTTTAGACATAAATAATGTGGTAACTTGTGGGAACATAGGTTAGATCTGTTCTGCAATGTTCTCACGAGTGTAACTCATGTATTGTTGACTTGAGACGTCTGTGATGAATGAGTAACAGAGGTAAGTGTATAGCAGGTTGGTTAAAGAGGCTGCCCTCTGAGATGTGACAGCTGTTGCTGCCCTGCTGCAGCTGCCCTACTTCTAGTCCTTTCATCTTCATGTCTACCAATGCAGCTCTGGGGAATTAGATCCTAGGTCCTCACAAAATAACATCACCTTATTGGGCCTCATTATTCAGAATGCACTCCTCTAATCCTAAATTATCTTTGCAGAGATGCTGCATTTAAAATAATGCATAGCTCGTTTGTTTCCCTTGGGAATTGATGCAAGTAACAACTCTGCAAAACTGTGAAGTAAAATAAAATAATGTATACTTCTTTCTTTTAACAATAAAAATCTAAGTTAACTGCAGGTAGCCTCCTTTAATATGATAACCCATCAAGTCCAGTATTAATGAGAAAACTCAATAAAATGTTTACAAGACAAACATGGAAGAAAGTGCTTTGTAAATGTAATTTCTCGGAGTTATCCAATTCTGGCTGTCAGGACCTTCAAAGCCTTCACTGCTGGACTAAAATCAATCAGGAACACTAACCTACAGTCATAACCTAAACTTTCATTTTCTTCTATCCAACTGTATTCCTTTATTCCAAACAATCCTTTCTCTTACTTCTGTACCATTTCTCTTGGCTATGCTGCTTCAATTACAGATCTGACCACGGCCTTCAGAATCAGCAGTGCTGGCTGATGTTACCAGTATTAGTGGGGAATATCAATCAATCAGATTTCAGAATTGCTCAACAGGACCAGCTAGCGGGCCCGCCCCATGTCAGCATTTTCTGTCCTCTGATTAGTCTGTTTGACCATAATGTTTACAGCCAAGTTAAAGCATGCAACAATCTGCATTTTAGATTTTTAAAAGTTTTTCTGGCCTAAATGTCTAATACTAAATGGAAATGCTAAGATGGAGTGGAGTTAGAGTGCACAACCCATGTACCGGCTGTCGCAGGGCCTGCTGACCTTTGCAGAATGTCACTCCCCTCTCTTGATAACCCACTTTCCTGTCTACATACTTTCAAAAATAACAAAATAAAGGCCACTGGAGCCTAAAAATAGTCTTCCTGCACAAAGACAGAAGGATGGATTTTGTTTATGAATAATCAGACTCTCTGGTGAGTGTGATATATTATCTTCATGCTTTATGCACCATTTCATCTGATGATTAGATGCATATTGAATCTGAACGGCTACTGATGATGTAAATATGGTGGAACTGTGGTTATAGACTAGAGGATCGCTGTGTTCTTAACTGGACTTCTTGCTTAATTTACCTCTGTATTCAACCTCATGCTAATCTTCCTCTCGGTTATACCTATGCTTTATACATTTCATATTTTAATACCATTGGTGGTTTCTTTTACCAAGATAGCATGTGCATTCCCTTAGTGCCAGTTATTATACATTCAGTAAAAAAGGAGCATTTGGTAAGCTCTTGTTTCAGTTACAGCTACTGAATACAGGTGGCGGCAGTATTATGCTATGGGCCTTTGGTCAGCAGAAGGTCCTTTTGCTGATAACAATGGACAGTAAGATGGAAGGATAAAAATATAGAGCAACACACAGCATGAAAACCTCTGGAAGGTGCAGTAGATTTGAGACTGAGGCAAAGTTTAATTTTTGAACAGAAACATGGATCTAAATATAAAGCCAGCACTAAAATGAAATGTTATATGCATGTGTTAGAATGACCAAATCTAAGTCCAGATCTTTTTTAATTTCAGGATTTAAAGACAGACGGTCTATACAATCTGGCAAGGAAGAAAAGGCAAACATATCTGTACTCAAGATTTGCAAAGCTGGTAAAGAAGTGCTTTGCCTGCTGGTATTACAGCAGAAGTCCCACTAAGTATTGAACCTGTGTGGCTTACTGTAATACAGAGGCAATCCACAATCCAAAAACAAAACCCATAGAAAACCAATTTTTTCCCACTTCACATTTATGCACTACTTTTTATGAAATATATATAATAGACTTGAATACATTTGCAAGGCACCATACAACAAATTGATGTTTACTGAACATACATGCTAAACTGTAAATAAACAGTAAAATACTCAAAGTGCTACTGACCTTCTGCCAGAAGTTGATGTAGTAAACTTCCCTGGAGAAGTTGAAGTAGATGTTGGTGTCGTAGGCATCATCTCCAGCGTTGGAGATAGTCACGTTTAAGGAGACGTTTCGGACTGCGCCAAGAGCCAAATGTGGTCTGATATAGAGCCTGTTATGGATTTTAAAGAAAACAGCACAGAAAATAATCAATCATCAAGAAACATTTAACAGAGTTAGAGTAAATGCAGTTAGCTCTAGTTAGGCAGGTTGTTTTGGATTTTATTGGTTATCCTGTATTTATGTCAATCATTATAGCTGGTTATTGTTTTACTGTATGTTGCTGATTTTGACTTTAAAGGTATGGGATATATTTCAAAGGAGGATTTTTTACTCTATTTTAAGTCAAGACCATATGAATTGTGTGTAAAAACTTTGGAATAACAGGACAAATAGAAACAGGTTTTTCATGAAACACAGAAAGATTCAAAAATCTAAAAAAGGAACCTCCCTGTCTACGGAAAACATATGGATATTTTCCAGGCATGCGTCATGGTTCCCCTGCCCACACCCACAAGGCTTATTACATCAGTTTGGTGTCTCTGAACTGAAAAAGGAGACCCACAGAGTGAAGCTCAACTATAATGTAGAGACTTTTTTACCCGGACAGCAGGAGCCTCCCATGAAGCCTCAGGTCTGCAGCACAGTCATCTGACAGGCAGTTCTTCTCAAACCAGGTCTGAAGAGGAAATGCAAAGTAAGAGTTTAAATGACCTCACGCTGTTCATGCACAATACACAAGACTCAGTGCTCAGGCAGGGGGCAGTGTTGTGCTGTTGTTGGAGCCATTCAAAATATTATATTCCAAGAAAGCTAATCTGTTTCCTTGGTTTGATTTAGTCCCAGCTGGGTAAGTGCTATGAGGTTAAATCACAAGAGGAAAATAAAACCAATGGGTTTAGTTTCCTTTTGTTGAGTTTATTTCTGATAAATGGAATGAGAATATACTTAAAGGGTAAATCTTTTATCATTTTATTGCAAAAAAAAACAAAAACAAAAAACAGTGGAGCAGCAGATTTGGGAAAGCCTAGGGATGATTTGAAAGAAAATAAATCGGTCATTCAAGATGCAACTCAGATAAAAACCTTGAAGAAAAACAATGATAAGTAAATAAAAAAAATATATATATAATTCTAAACTGTGGTTGACTTATTCTCCACATGCCTACAGGGAACAATAACTGCAATGAAGCTACTGCTGAGTCCAGGGGGTGAGAGAATGAATGATATTTATTTGGGGGTCTTCAAAGACTTGAGCAGTAGAACAAAACAACAAGCAAACAAAACTTATGATGGCCAGATTAAAAACAAGCAAAACAAAATGCCTGAAAATACATTCTTTTAAAAAGAATTAGAAAAGAGTAGTAGTCAGGTCAGAGGAGAAAAGAGTTCTCTTAAAGGTGCAGTGTCCTCCACGCTTATCGACACCCCCTGGTCATTGTGCAAAAAGCTTGAAAATAAATGGCTCTTATAGTAGAATCTCATTCTAGAAATAGAGGCCCTTAATTTGAAAAAATCATGCAGTGGGAAAAATCCTCCACTGACAAATGATGAAGGTGGTTCCCTTCTTATTGGGATCCCTCAATGATTGATTTCTACAGCCCACGCCTCCAGTAAGACACCACTTATTCTACATAATACAGAAAGGCTTCATGATCATATGTCTCAACCTAACTTCTAGATCATCTAGAGTCCTGGTTTCTCTCTTATGATTTTTTTTCTCCTCATCTCACCCCACATGATTTCAATATATTTGTAGAGTGAGATGGAAAAGGGGAGCTTTTATAGGATGAATTATTTCTCTTTAGATTTGGACATATGGTTTTAATCCTGTTGAATGGGCTAAGTTATGAGCCATTAGTAGTTATTTTAGAAGTCATAATATTCGTTTTTAGTATGCCCTTGTATTTCAAAGAGTTAGTAAGGAAATGCAAAAGATTCTCAGGGCTCATGGGAGTGGAACTGGCCCAAAACATCACAGATCCTCAACAGTCATGGATCACTAATATACATTTTAATATATTTTGAAAAACATTTGGAAATGTAAATTTAAAAACTGATTTGAGAAAAAAAAACAGCTACTCTGGGTTTTAGTAAAACAGTTATTTCTTAGCATACAGTAGGTCCTTAGTACACAAATAAAGTTTGGACTTTGGAGATTATTTTAACTTGGGGAATATTCTACAGCAATAAAAAAATATATTCCTGTTTTTTTTTTTTCTTTTTTTACATTTTTACCAGGCGCACCAATAATTGTGAAGATTAAGCAAACTGACGGCTCATCTTACTGATAAATCGTGAGTATGAGACACAATAATTTACCTTAATCGTACCATCTGTGTGACCAATACCTTTAAACTTATCTTTCACACTATATGATCCTTGCTGTCAATTATGCTAAACTGCTGTACCTCATTCTTGACAGCAATCTTGTTTCCTTTCCTCCATCTCAGCACGGGGGTGAGCGCAGGCAGCTCCCGCTGCTGATGTCCCGTCATCACATGTTTCCCCAGGCTGTACGCCACCTCGAATGTAATAGCTGTGAATACATCCTTCACTTCTTTCTGCAGAGAACACAAACAACGAGATGATTGCAAAGAATCTGTCCCATTTTGGACAAAACAGACAGAAAAACTGCAAAAGCTGCATTTAACCTCAGAGAAGTAACAGTCATCTTGGTGATTAAAGTAATTTAATGTATTTTTCAAATTAACATGTGGTGCAAAAACAGAACACAGCAGATTTTTAGAAGATCACACAGTCTGGATATGATGTGATAATATCTCACGAGGCTCAACGCGGATCATGTGAAACTATTTAAACGGATGAGTGACACTTCTCTCTCAACAGTGGCCCCCTTTTTTTTTATTTGCATTTTTTTTTGCGTTTTACTTTTTGAACTTAATAAAAGCAGAACCTCTGCGAGTTCCAAGCAAAGTTGATCTTTTTTTAAACCTGCTGGCACTGCCTCTGGGAGATATCGCTTAACTTTGGCTGCTCCGACTGAGACCTCAACAATGATTGTTTGATTTGGCGCTGGGTTTGGAAATAATGCAGACAGAATGAAACAGGCAGCTTAATGTGATCAGATCTTTAATCTTCAATAGATGACAGAGCTGGATGACACACATGGGAAAAGCTGATGGTGATAAGGGATTTTATTCTGCTGCTTCTATCAAATCAACACTCCGCTCTTTGAAAGGAGGTAGATAGACAGTGCTTTGAAATGGCTATCTAAAAGTTGCAGGGAAAACACTAACCCTAACCTGTGTCTCTGAGCCTCACCAATGTCCAGCAGCACAGAACCAAGCCCTCAATGTCAATAAAAAGCTCTTCCTTTTGTCTTCCTCTTGCCATCAAAGCCAGCCGTTCTTTATCACCTACTCTTTTTTTTTGTCCTTTATCACAGTGGATCACACTGACCACCCACCCATCCTCTGCCCTCTGTTAGGTACAGGGTCAGTCTGGGCTTTAAGCACATGGGCACATTACTGGTGTCAAACACACCGAGTCCATCAACACTGGGAGCGTTATGACAGGAAGGAGCCAATGTTAGCGCAGGACATGAACAGACAAATTTCTGATTATTTGAAGTTCATTTGGGAAATGGTGCCAAACGCAGATAAGGACACAGCCTTGATTACTGCATAGCTATTAGTTGAGCTCTATCCATGTTTTTTTTTTACTCTTCAAATGGTTTGACTTCAGCAATCCAAAACCTGTTTAAAAAAAGATATTAAAGACCAGCCCTGGTAGGTTTACACCAACAACATCTCATGAGAAACTGCTGGAATTTGTCCAATCTGAGTGATTGCAAGGGGTAATTTAAATAAGGTAATTTAAATTAAGATATTATATGTTACCAAGCTTTGCACCTAAGCTGTCCTTTCTGACTGTAATATATGTCATAGATATTGAAAATGCAATACCTCCCTGCTGTGAGGACGGCAGACGGGTTCATCGGGGCTCCTCTTTCACCCATTAAAGACATTTCATTCCTTTGCTGCATGTCCGGTGCAATAATATCATCAGCGACCCCTCACAACCCCACCATGGACCTTTCTCCCTGCTGCCCTCTGGGAAGAGGCTTTGCAGCATCCGCTGCAGGGCCAGCGGGTTCTGCAGCAGCTTTTCCCCCGTTGCCATGTCTGACTGCTGAACTGTTGAAACTCTAATCTCTAAAAAAGCATATTTTTTTCATAATCCATTTAAGTAGAACACAACTGAATGTTCTACTGCATTTTGCACCATATTTATTTTTTTTATTTTGCACTACACTAAACCTTTCCACATCAATTCCCTTTGCACCAATGACTAACTGTTTTTTCTTTTCTCCTACACTGTCTACATTCTAAACACTGCTGCACTTTATAAATGGTAATGTTCATTTCACTGTTGCAAGCTGCTCATTCACTGATGAAAGCTGTGTGCATCAAAATTTCATCTCTTGCAAAAATCTCGTGTATGCAAGATGACAATTAAGTTTAAGTCTCTAAGTCTATAAGCTTGTTATAACTCTGACTATCTTATCCTTGGAGTTTCTTTTCATGGCTCTAAGTTATTTACAACAGATATGAAAGTTTTTAAGTCTGTAACTAATAGTTACTTTGCAAAGTTGTACTTTGAGTTTTACAATTAAATAATCAATATATACAAAATTAATCAAGTAATTAGTCCCAGGTTGCCACTGTTAGCAACTATTATGGAGAAAAATACAAAAATCATATTACTTGAGAACGGAATCCACAAACAATTCTAGGATGAAGGACTGATTGAGACATGAGACGTTCACGGTCCATCTGTCACAACTTCACGCCTCATTTGAAAGCACAGAAGCGCTGCTGTTCCAGCCGTATGTCGGCTACATCTCTCTGTAACATGACACAGTTATTTAGTGGTGGTACACTGTGTTAAATGCTGGCAACGCCTTCAGCCTCAGCGGTGATTAAAACAGGATGCTTGAAGTGGCCCTTGTCCTTTGTCCTCTGACTGAACTGACCTCCGGGGAGAGGACCACTTCAGTCCCCCTGCTTATCTCATAGATGCCACAGGGGACACAGTGGACAAAATGGCTAATAATAGAACAGAAAATCTAATCTAATTTTTTATCCACATAATCAGAATTTGACAGATAATCAATGAATGTAAACATTATAAATTATTTTCATGTTTCAAACAGGAAGCAATACTACAGGTAAACTGGGGCTCTCTCAGGATTAACCATGTGCATTTAAAGTACCGGGTCTGTTTGGTAACTTTTGTCCTGAGCTTTTAATATCCCTTGATCGGTGTTGCCAATTACCCCACCCAGAATTACACCTCTGCTAGGGTAATTTCCCCTCCTCCTGATCCTGCATTTATGGAACAGAGGAGTTCCTGAGCTGCAGCCGAGATGGAGAAACTGGCCAGTGTTTTCTGGCAGCTACAAATGACTTTATGAAAGGAACCCCAACAACTGCTCCTCACAGGCTGGTGAGGTTCAGCAAGAGCAGGGCTATTCAAGGGTTAACAGGCATTTACTGTGTTGAATGCTTCTAAAACACATGCTCCACTGGGAGTGTCAATACATCATTCATTCTCTTAATGGTTGGTTGCTTTTTAATATGAAAACAATTTACAGATTAATTTTGTATCTGAACCCTGAAATAAATTAAGTAAACATCCCATGTTTTGTCACATTTCTCAATGCATTTAACTGAGGTTTCTTGCAGCACTTCAACACAGAGGACTTCATTCAACTAAGTTCAGGGAGAAACAGCAGGCTTTCATTTAAGCTGCATTTTTCTCTGCAACAGCATTAAGAAAATCTGCATGCTCCAGCAGTTTTGTTATTTTATGATACACTTCACACTACTTGCCTGAAAATAGAAGTGGTGTTAATTCATTGGATGAACATACTGTAGTGCTGCATTTCTACATGTTTTAAACTATAACAACATTTAAGTAGCACTCACTCATTCACTTGACTGCCAATATACTTTCTGTTTACAGTCTCATTTTATCCGTTTTTTCAACAGAGCATAATAAGCAGCCAAGAAGCCCATGGTACTGTAACTCTGAAAAAATGCAGATATCTTTAATCTATCTTTAAGAGAATCTACTGTAATACTACAGCAGCTATGGGTCAGGCACTAAACACATCTGACATTTCTACCTTTGCGAAATAAAGTTATACAGACATATCAGCCTGCCCATATTTCGGGTCCACCTTAGCGCTTTTTTGTTTTGTTTTTTCTTTTGTATCTGCAGCAGCCAAATACATGCATGCCCCCTCCGATTCACTAGTGCATTCAGCAGCCATGCCTTGAAATCATGTAAATCTGTGTATATATTTTATCTCTTTATCTCTTTTTATTCTTATTTTTTTATCTTTATTATATTGTATAGTTGGATGTGTGTATATATTGTATAAAACTGTAACTGGAGTTAAAAGTAATTTCCCTCTGGGATTATTAAAGTATTTCTGATTCTGATCCTGAAATCACATTGATTGCTGCTCCCTCTGTTTGCTCTTCATTATTAATGTTTTGTTTGATTGGTTTAGAAATGTGTATTTTTTTATTTAAATTGCGACTTGTGTATCATTTATTACAGTTGGTTCATTTTACCATGTCAAAGGAAAATGAAAGATGAATATTAGCTTCAAAACTTGCCCCCTCAAAAATCGGCAGTATTGGTAATCTGTTAGACTTATTAAAACTATTATTATCAGCAGTGGCCTTAAAAATGCTGATTGTGCAAAGCATTAATCTAAACAAAGGGGGTGGAGATATATACCCTTTTGTTTTATGAAGAAGAATTTGGAGTGTAAAAGATGCTTTAAGTTATTTCAAGACGACGGTAGCAAACATGCATCAAATAAACCTTTAAGCTGGATCCAGAGAAACAATACAAAAATAGGAAAATTGGCGAATTCAACTTCTCCATAGGAGAAACAAATAACGTTTGATTATCAGAAAAATCCTTGACTTTAGTATGAACTATTTCCCACCCCTTAATTAATTAGTGGACTAATACACCTGGATTATTATACAGGTATGAATGTGAGATTATTGTTGACATCTCATATATACTTTATGTTAAGGGCTTTGATCAAAATATTTAAACTAATAAACATTTTTAGGTTTTCAATTCTCTTTTTTAAATTTTCCAAACTTTTATGTAAAATATAATCTCTGCATGTCACATATTAATAGGATCAACACAATGGCAACTCACCAAACTCCCCACTTCCTGCACACAGAGCAGCTTTACCACTGTGGGTGTGGGGAGGGTGACGTAAGGCTCTGAAATGCTCTGATGCTCAATTTAAATGCCACATGCTTGGCTGAAACACACAAGAGCTTTACTCTCAGCCAAACCACTCCCTCAAAAGGGTTCAGCATCAGCCCCGACTTTACTCAAAGAACTCCTTTTAAGGACAAAGGATGTTTAGATGATTTACAGGTTGAAGCTATTTTATTGAAGAGTTAAGTGCGGGGGGAATCTGTGTCTAAATGGAAAAAGCTTTTATAGTAAAGTGATGAAAGGATCCAGCTTGTCAGCGATAGGGGTGATAAGCGTACAGAGGGACACAAGGAGACAATTAGAAATGTATTTAGAGCAATGTGTGCAACATTTGTTAGTCAAGCAGATACTAAGCTTATCTTATATTGACCTTAATGTGCATCATTTAGAGATTTAAACTATCATCAAAAATGTTAGGAAGTTTAGAATGACAAACTAGCGGCACAGGGAGCAGAGTTATTCCCCTAAATCAATGGAGAATACAGATGAGATCCAATATCAGATTCCAACCCAACGTCGACATTATTTTTGAGGAGATTCATTTTAGACAGATTAATATATGGAAAGAATGATATAGGTCACATCTGTAAAATTCGAATGTTAAACAAAAAGGTGAAGCTTGTCACAGATTCCCACTGTGCCTGGACAGAGTACACATTCAGTAGAACAGTAGTGTAACCGTAAGGATTATCAACACCAATAATTCAGTGCCGAGAAAAATCTACAACAATCTGTAAAAATAAACCAATAACATTACATGAATGGCCACTAAATTCAACTGAAAGTTACTTCATCTAGATGTGCAGATCTCAACCTGTATCTGCAAAAGAGTGTATGGGATCTAATGTTGTCACATTGCAACAAAAAAATCTGAAATATGTAAATTTCTGAAAATAGAGCTGTTACCCTCAGTAATGCAATAAGTCTAGAAAAGGCAGTAGAAAAAGTAGTCAAAAATGTATCGTGCGTTCTTGACTTGGCATCACTTCAATATGAACTTCCTATTTTATTGATGTCGTTTGGTTTGACTTTTCTCTTTTTGTGAGGTATAAACAAGGTTAAAAGTAAAACCTGCTTACTGATAAATAATTACTTTTAAGGTAGAAAAGCTAATCATAAGGCATCATTCGCCATACATTTTTAGAACGTTTATTCAAAGTTACCTCCAACATTATGACAATACTCTGGTGAAAAGATTGTGACTGAGTTAACTAATTACAGGGTTAGACTTAAATTAGATAACAGGAAGACCAAACTGAGTTCAAAGAGTTATTATATAAACTTGTTAAGTATTTCTATAAAATGACAATTTATAGAATAAATATATATATATATATATATATGGACACTGTAATGCTATCAATGCTTACCACTGTCATCACGGCTGTAAGATGCTAAAACCATATAAAACGTCAACTCCCCATAGAAGTATTGTCTTCTTTAAATAGTAAATTACCGGTACTGTATTTTTTCACTGCTCCTGCTAAAAGCTGACCTTAAAACTCAATGTATCACTACAAAAACATTATTTAACTCAGGAAAAATAAATCTCCTTTATCTTTTCAAACATATATAGATTTCTGAACCTACAATGTCAAAGACCCCCACCAACCCCCTCGAATCACATATCTAGAACAACGTTCAATCAGCTCTAACAGCAAAGCCTCACATCCTGTTAAAATTCCCCAGGGTGCACCTCCTCAGGTCAGGCTGTTGTCGTCAGTGGCAGGAAATGTATTTTTTTCCAACGATATAGCTTCCTTCAAGGACACAGTCAAGGACTTGTGACAATCATCACTGCCGCCTATAAACCAAGTTTTCTTCTTTTTTTTTTTTGTATTTCTCAAGCTCACACAAGTTAAAATTTAATTTGTGTGCAGCTTGACTTGATGCAGAATTGGTTGTGATTAGTTTCCCCCACAGGAAATGGAAGACGATTGCTGTGAATCAATTTTAGAAAAGTCAAATTTTCCCCTAAGTGGTGTCTTTTATTTAAATCTGGCTATTTTTATTTATTAATTTATTGTTTTGCTGCCGAAAATGAATAAAGTAGAAAACTTGTTGAAATCATCAAACTTATTTAAATTCAAATGAATTAATCATGGTACAGTCATCACTAAAAGTAACCTCCCTTAGACCCCATTCCTGTGCCCCCGTAATACATTTCTTATTGTCAGTGTAAAACTATAACATGAGTCAGAGAAACTTAATTTCTGTCAGGCAAACATGAGATGGAAATAAAAGAAAAAAATATATAATTTTTAACCCTCATTATTTCCAAAACCAACTTTTCCCGAGAAATTTAAAAACAGCACTACTAGTCATACTAAATGCATGCAGTTTTATCTTGTTCTCATTCAGCATGAGCCATTCCTGGAAGTGGAAGCAGTGATGCTACTCAGATGTATGTCCAAATTCCGGCAACAACTTGATTAGAAAAAAATAATCCTTAGTACCTCATGACTCAACATGTAGGCAGGAAAGAGTGATTGTCAACCCTATAAAAAGTACCACCTTACTATATAACATGTACAAAAACACTGTAGAGATGTCAAAATTAGTTTTGGATTTTCTTTATGGAAAAAATAGAGGAAGGAAGGAAAGAAAAAAAGAAGAGAAAAAGAAAGGGTAAAAACTAATTTTGCTTAGCTTAAGTCTAAAAACCCAGAATCGCTGCTTTGCATTTTAGAAATATATAGAGATGCAGGTATCACAAGTTTTTCTTTTGTAGTTTGCATCTGAATACATCTTTAAAAACTGCACCCACAACCACAATTTAATGCCTACTATTAAACATTACTATTAGCTTGAACTATTGATGCCAATTTCCTTGGTCAATGTGTAAAACAATCCTACTGGTTTTTACATACTTGGAAATGTAGATAAGTATCTCTGGCCATGAAAACTCCCAGTTTTCCTGCTTTTTGCTTATGTTTACCTATTTCTATTTAGGAGACACTAAACATCATCCAAAGTCTAAATTGCAGGAGGACAGTCTGTCGTTCTGAAGGACTGTGTGTTGCAATGCCTCCCATGAGCAAACATACATTTCCTCCTGAATACACAGACAAGCTCATCACTTCAGCCACAGGAAATGTTTACCATCTGCACCGTCATGCATGTGGTAAAATAAAAAATACCGGTAAGACAAAAAAAAAATACTGTTTGATTCTCAGTAAAATAGTCCTTCTTTTCTTTTGTTTTTTTTATGCTACTTGCAACTTCTTTTTCTTACAGAAAATACAAACCAAAAGGAAAATGAAGAATTTCCCAAAACACCTGTAATAAATAAAACTTTATGGGTGGATATAAGGTAACATGCTTTTTTACCCAATAATTTGGTTATGCTGGTTTTATTGGTACAGAAAACAATGCTCACGTAAACAGAAATTTACAGGAAACTTTTACAGCCGTGTTCGCATCATGATGAAGGCATTCAACATCTGACGGTTGGACAGCTACAGCCACAGCTGGGATTTATAAAGGAACTAAGGAAGGTGCCTCACTTCCCCCATGGGGAACTGCTCCTACATAGAAAACTCATCAGCAACGTTTTTTTCTACTAGACTCTATCAACAATGACTTGATTTAACGGCAATGCTAATGACTATAACTGCTTCAATAATCAATATGTATGAAAATTAAGTAAAGTGTCTTTAAATTACATGGATGTGAAATTTTCCACTCATTATTTGTTTTCTGTTCTCTTTTCAGTTTCACAATTAGAGCTGATTTGACAAACAAGATGGCATGGTGTTAAACAGGAAAGGAGGAGAGAAATAGGAGGCCAAATATTGCCATTCAGAAGTGTTTACGTTTGTAAACTGATTTATGTTATAACCTGACCTATGAATGTGAAATTAATAAAATGATCATTCCTTTAATAAGAACTAGAGAATTGGTTTCCAATTAGTAAAAGAGAAAAACAAACTTTTTTTACAAGTTGTTCGGAAGAAGGAATCAAACAGTTTTTAAAGGTTTTCCTCAAGTTTTAGGCAATGAAGAGAGCAATGCAATGTTCTACCTTTATCATTCAATACAGTATGACCAAGATTCTTCACTCTGCTTGTTTCTCTTTTTACCCTCTGTTCATTTATTATTCAAAATTATAGCTACCATTAATTTTAGAGGCTCATGAGGCTCATTTCCACAGAAAGCAAGCCTGAGAGGTGCTTCTTGTTATAGAAAGTATTAATTTGCTCTGTGTTTCAGAAAATAATTTTAAAAGCATCTCCTTCCTGGAGGGAGGCATCAATAAATCTATTCCTAGTATCAACTCTGTGTATTCCTCTTTTCTTTAGCTTTACCTTGAAAAAACTACTGATCCACCAATGCTTAGATTATAACATTATTTTAATTGAAGCAGCTAATTGCAGCTAGTGCTGCCATTGAGTAGCTGCAATCCGTGAGTTTTAGATTACCGGTACCATCCATACTATTGCTGTTAACTGTGCCTCTACAGCAGACAACTGTGAGTATTTCATTTACTTTTCTTTATAAATTGAAATGTTTATTTATATACGTTTGATTCCCGTCCCTTCAATATCCAGCAGGTAACAGCAGAAAGCTGCACATACACTGTAAAATGCATTCAGTGTACTTTACTAAAAGGAAACGTGAAAACTCCTTGCCTCAAAGATTTTAGCATTTTGCCTCTAGTTCACATTAAGTTTGCAATACTGAATAATTTTGAGTAAACTTAACTTAGTGACAGTAGGCTCCTTTTGCGGAAACCGCCTTTAAAATGTATGTTTGTAGGGAACATCCTATTTGGATGGAAATTTGATTAATCAAAGAACCAGCAGGTCATTGTTCTTCCTCTTCAGAATGCCTGCACTCTATTTTATTCCCATCCAACTACACCTACTGCCCAATGGGGTAAAACTGATCTTTCAGGTTCCACGTTTTTCAAAAACATAATATGCGTGGACTCAACTTAAATGTTTTGAGTTATGAAAATGGATTACACAGCAAGTATTTAAAATGGGCACAAATAAAAAGTTGAGAGATGAGTTGCTCACTCAAAGTTTTACATTAAATGTTGAGTTTATGATGTATTGAAGCTGCTTCTTCTTGATCTTTATATTTAAAGAATCTGATTTTCTAAAGTCAACAAATGGCTTTTAAGACGAAGGGTTATTACAAAGTCAATGCTTCAAGGCAATCAGTAAGACTTCCTTACACATATCCTCAAACTGCATTACACTATCAACGTTGATTGTTTTAGAAATGTTATTCAATGGGACAGTACAGTGGGTAAAATAAGTATTTAACACATCACTATTTTTCTCAGTAAATATATTTTTCGAGGTGCTATTGACAGGAAATTTCCACCAGATGCCGGGAACAATCCATGCATTCCATATACATATAAAGCAATCAAACCAGAAATGTCCAGAATTTTAAGTTATGTGAAATAAAGTGAAATGACACATAGAACAAGTATTGAACACACTTACTGTAATTTATTTAATAGCTTCAAGATGCTTTTCTGAATTTTGACTCAATTAGATATGCACCGTGAAAAAAAAAAAGAAGCTTTTTAGTCCTATGAAGTGTCAAAGATAAGATGGCATTTCCTGTCATATAGTTCTGTATAGATAAACGCAAAAGGGGGGGAACAAGATGAGATCAATTTTACAAGTCAACTTTGTCGGCTGTGCTGAAAGTAGGGCTGGGCGATATGGAAAAAAACTATATCACGATATGGATTATTTTATATCACAATAACGATATATATCACGATATACCACATAGGGGTGTGCAAAATAATCGTCATGATGATGCATCGTGATTCCAATTTTCGTGATCTACTGCATCGATTCTTGACGCCAAGTATCGATTATTAATTTTAAAAAATGAATAAATAAAATTGCATGAATGGTTGGCTAACATCAGCCAAAAACAAGTGTAATACAACTTCCAGTCCAGTAAATGTCGCTGCAAATGTGTTGACGCACGCTGCCTTGTGTCACAAGCATTTCCGGCCGTGGGATACTGTGCCGAGTCATTCAAAAACAAAACATGGAGGAGAAAATATTGCAATGCATCGCAATAATTCAAGTATCGTGATGCATCGTGATAGAATCGCATCGCGGCCTGTGAATCGTGTTTCGAATCGAATCGTGACTTCTTTGGCAATACCCACCCCTAATACCACAACTGATGTTGCATTTTATGTTTTCATAGTCCGTCAGATGGACAGGGTTGAGCATATTAGTAAGCATATTAGACGAGGTCCCGAAAGCTGTCTTTCTCGACTATGTAAACGGGGGCCATGCCTTTACAGATATAGCGTGAAATAGCACCTGTGATCTGCTTGTGTCGCTGAGACGTCTTCTCATATTGTGATCCTTGGGCGAATGCTTCGTTAAGCTTCGGCTGTGAGAATTTCTTTCCAGTGCTTCCTGTATTTTCATCCCTTGTTTGTTTTGATCGGAGTGGTTGTAGTTTCCCGTGTTCTTGTTCATGATTTTTCTTCAGGTGGTAAAAGAGGCCGGAAGTATTTGCATCAGCCGCTGGAACGGCTTTGCTGCACAGTTTACATATCGGCTACGTTTGTTCTTTATCAGATGGCTGAAATCCGAAATATAACCAAACAACCGAGCTGCCTCCCCTTTTGGGCAAAAGTGGTGTTTGTTGTGTCTGTGACCTGGCAACCGTTTCGGACTCTGTAACCGCTGCTGTGGTAACATCTTCTTGGGTGTCCATCATTCATTTTTTTTCAAGCCAGAAAGAAATTTCGCGGGCTCTCTCCGTCAGTAATGTCGCAAACGTATGGTGCAAAGCCGCGTGATGTAAAGCGGTGTAGTGTCGCAAAACCACGTTCTCTACACATTATCTTTTTATTCTCTTTTTTTTTTGTTATATACACTTAGAGTTTGCATAGCAAAAACGCAAAATTGTTATATTAACAAATTATATTAAAATGTATATTAGCAGTAATAATAATAATAAAAAAGTTTATCACGATAGAAAAAATAGAGGAGAAAGGTCACGATAGACATGTTTCTCTCGTCCTCACGATATATATCGCCATATCGCCCAGCTCTAGCTGAAAGTAGTTGCATCCCTATTTATATTTAATGAAAATCATATTGAAATCTAATTTGGTTTTATCGTCTTAAAAGCACAAAGCAAGAATATCAAAATTATCAAGAGGCCATCAACAAGAAAAAACAATGCTTTTATATCTCATATCCGTTATAGAGGATTACTATTTGGGATTTAGATTAAAGGGTAAAGAGTAAATATCCTGTGCTTGGAAAAGATCTAGATCAAAGAGGATGTTTTATGGGGATTAGCAGGATGGATGAACTGAATCCATCTTGCTAATGGTGTCAATGTGTTATTTCTGAATGTTGCTGTTTAGAAAGAACAACACGCGTCACAAGACTTCCTGTGTTTGAAAGATAAACTTCATTTTAAATCTTGATAAATTTTTTTTTTGGGGGGGGGGGGGCATAAACAGGAAGTTAGTCAGCAAAGACATTTTCACATAATGAGGAGATTCTTTTAGAACCTTAATAGCAAGAGATATTTATTATTGAAAGGCTATTTCAGTCTGAAGAGTAAAGGTCATCCTGATGGATGTGTTGGCAGGGAGAAACATCTTAAACTGTGAAGTTTTCAAATTGGAGCTCAGTGTGTTTGTCAGTGAGTTTGGATCTACTCCATCCTGGTGATGAGGGAGGTCTCCAGCTGCTTCCTGCAGCGGATTTTCTTATTTATATAAATCTGGGAGATTTTGTTTCCATGTTAATGTTGGAGCCATTGTTTTCAGACTACGCTGGGATTAAACTGGAGCTTGCAAAGTTATATTTTGTATGATTTACCTCACTTGGATTCTGTAGATGCAGTCATTGCTCAACATACCTAAATGGATTGTGCAGATTTTATGTTCATTGGGTATCTTTTGTGACAAAACCTGTCTATTTCTAGACCAACCCTTTCTTTTTACTCTTTCACTTTAAAAACAGACTAAATGTTTCTTGTTTCAGTTTAGAGTTTAGTTTTACAAATTTTTCACTTCTAAAAGTTTAGATGCACTAATGTTACTATTACTTCACACAGCCTGGGCACAAAAACAGGACATTGTCTTGGTTTTATTAGCTTCTGCAACAGTTATTTTCATTTTTTATGTACAGCTCAAACAGTGACTCCTAATGTGACAGCATGGAAGACAAGAAATAAACCAGGATAACAGGTAGAGATCTGTGGACCTGCACTAAGAGAAAAAAGAGAAATCTGTATACTGTATAAGTCTTCTAATTCAAAACATTAAAAGAGTTTAATATAAATATAGAGTTAAATATAATATTATATATATATATATATATATATATATATATATATATATATATATATATATATATATATATATATATAATTTTGTATACAAATGGTTCAATTGGCAGTAAAGAAAGTGTTGCAATTATTGTTAGTCCTTGTTGTGGGGAGTCTTTAATTCAGTCACAATATAACAGTCAAATGTGCCACAAAATCCAATAAACTACTGAGAGGGGCTTGTGGAGCATTGACCCATTTTAAAAGGCTTGTCTACCAAATACTTGATCAAATGTATGGAAACATATCAATTATGGATTTAAAACATGTTTCATAATCCTAATTTTACAAAAGTAGGAAAGGTCAAGACTGACTTAGTGAAATTTCTGAGAGGATGCATCACTGCATCGCAGTAAGAAACTAAGATTCCACTACAGTTGCATTCAGATACACAGTGTTTCCTCGGTGGTGCAAGGGGAAACCTTGGCCAGGGAGACTCTTTCATTGTGGTCAGACTTGGCCACCCATTAAGCTGCCTTGCGGTGGCATCATGTGGCAGCACTGTGGCCAACAGGCTGCAGAAACATTCTGCCTAGCAAGCTGCCAAAATCAACAATTCATCAAACCTGCACAACCTCTGGTCAGGTTCAGGAAGGGAAATAATGAATTTGCCATGGCAACAAAATACAGTGTTTAATGAGCAGTTATTGCAAAGATAAAACCTGACTTGTAGTTTTTTTTGTACATAAAAGACTTAAGAAATCTAACTAATGCTTGTTCTCTGCCCTGAAGAAGAGTCTCATGTTCTTGCTGAGAAAATCTTGTAGGGAAATCCTGATTAAATGTTTAGCCTGTTCTAAATTTAACCCAAAGGTTGCATCTTTAGTATCCTGCAAATACTATCTCTTGCAACCTAAATTTTTATCTAACATTATTTTGTCAGTTAATGAGAGTCTCTGCTTTTTTTACTATATTACCAATGTGACTAGCTCTAGTAGGTCTTCCAATTTTTCAATCTATTCTTCTTAAAGAGTTGCTTGACTTACTGCCATGTGAAACAAGGAACAGCTGGGTTTGATTACCTTCCTGTTATATACTTTCACTGGATTGGCCCTCTTGGACTGAGCTGAATGAAACGGTTGGGGGGGGGGGGTCAAGGGAATTGCATGTTCAAGTTTAGCTCAAAAGATGAAAACAAAAAGAGCAGTGTGGTCGTTGCTCATGGCTGTCAAAAAGTGCAGAGGTTCTGTGTCTCTTTTGTGCCACTGGAGACTGTTTGGGATGTGGTGACAGGAACTCCTCCTTTACTTTTCTCTCCTAAGTTTCCTGTTTGTCTGCAGAATGCAGACTGGGGTCAAATGGTGAGTGTGGCTGATATTTCAAATCAACTTTAGCTTACCTTGATGGGTGGGTTTGTGGAATTTGCGTGGGAATGCTGGTCAAATACAATATAGTCATCCGTCAACCACTGAAAAAATGCAGGACTCCAGAGGCTCTGTGCATATGCTAAATATACACACAAAAATGTGGTGTATGCTCTTTGCCAAACAAAGTTAAGTGGTTTCAGTAATGAACCGAGAGCATAAATATGTGCAAACCTACAACTTCATGGCTGATGTATTGATCTCTCTAAAGGTCCCAGAGTAACTAATCTATTCTGTGGACTTACAGTATGCTTACATAAAAATTTTAGTACATAACTCATGTTAGATGGAGCAAAACTCACATAAAGTAAACCTAATTTAGGGCATTTTTAATTCACGTGCCTGAAAGTTAATCTTTTTTAGATCTAATTTTGTTTTTGAGATGCAAGGCATGATTTCATCCATCTGAGTTTTTAAATGGAGGCATATCAACACAGGTGTTTTACATTTTATCATGTGTGCTTGATCCACATTCAATGGATCTGTCCACTGCCTCAGAAATATGACAATATTTGCATATACTTGTTTTCTCGAAGTAAGTGTATGCAATTTTTCAGAACAGGGCTATAAAAAATGAGGCCCTGGTTCTTCCGGAGTAACATTTCATGTCCATTATTTTTAAATATCAAACAAGTTTAAAATCCAAAATCAAAAATTTAAACATTTTTTTATAATAAAAATGTATTCAAATATAACAATTTTAGATGTAAAACTAATTTAAAATCCACAATGAAAGGTCTCTAAAGAGGTTGCTTGATTCATTATCTGTCAAAGCAATCTTTAAATACCTCTAGTATTATTTTAAAGGGGAATATTCCCTCACTTTTTTATTTTGCAACCTAAAATCTAACCACCGCATCTCTACTATAGTTGAAAATTGCAAAATTGCATTAAAAACTCTCATCTGTGCATCTGTTTGCGTGCAGAAGCAGCATCCCTTCTCATATCTAATTATCCGTCCTACTGAAGCCTTTGTAACAGCCGCAGTAGTGAGAACAAGGTTTACTGGACCTTTAAATACTCCACTGGTGTCATAACAAATGTTAAGATAAAATGAGATATACATGCTGAGCACTGTGTGTAAAGTAGGCCAGTGGAAAGTGGGCTAGGATGCCTTTCCAGCTATATAAAACAGACAACTGTTAAAGGCAGGGCTCCGACTGCTTATTTTAACTCCTCCTCAGAGGCTGCGATGCATCTACAATGTGGCGCTAAACTTCTCCTGACCACAAATGGAGCTGACTTCTGGCACGAATTCAAAGCTCACGTGGGCCTGGCTCAAATGAGGCTACTGGAGTAAAAACGCACATGATGATGGATGGACAACCAAAAACTTAAACATGAACAAAGCTCAGAGTATTAAACAAGGGACAGACTGCTTACAAGGTATTTACTAAAACAAGCAACAGATGAAAACCCAGTGATCATAGTCAGCCTGACACCAAACAGTACCTGGCTCAAAGAATCAACAATGCTTTACAGCTTGCAGTTAAATATATATCACAATGTATGTTGACATGGCACCTGTTATGCTTTAAATCTCTGCACATGTATGCCGAACACTCGACATGCGGCACGAGGAAGCTACATACAGAGCATAAACTGAATACTTTTCAAAATTCCTCCTCTACAGCTTGCTGCCAGATAATCCAACTGCAGTCTATATAAATTATAAATATATAATTTGTAATTGTTTAGGTTTAAAGTCGCATATATGATGAGTTGAAACAATAAGCTTAAAGGTATTTAATTTAAACAAAACTAAAATATTTGAAAGATGTATACATTATTACTACCTCTACACTTGAAAGGCAGACAGGTTCCAACAGGAAGGATATCAATAACTGATCAAAAACAGTAAACTACATCTTGAGAGAGAAAGAAAGTAGTTATTTTACCAAGTCTAGACCATTCTGTTTTGTTTTATACAGACAGACAACAGAACGATGGTAATTTTCAAAGATCTGAGAGAAGCAACTGCTGCAAAGCATCAGTTTATAGAGGATTATAAGGCCATTTATAAACAGTCGGAAGTTAATTAAGCTACAGCGGATTTGGAAAGATTATTTACAATAGAAAAACTGCCCCGCTTGAAAAGTTCAGCAAGTTTATTCAAAGGCGAAGCAATGTAATGCTGTTGCAAAAGCTCCATCTATGACTCCACAGGGCTTATCATTGAGAAAATGGCATACAAGACCAAATAATGACAAATAAAACCCCTAAAATTAACTTGTTTAGGAAGCACAGTCAAACAAAGCCGTGTCTTTTTAAATGTAGGAAGTTAGCATAGTTGTATCAAGACAAAAAAAAACAATCTAGTTCAGGGTTGGAGGGTTTATTATCAAATATATATATATATTTATTAGCAAATCTTAAACTGATACAAATGCTGCAGGATAACTTTAAAGAGCTTAGGATGAAGAACTACTTACTTTAATAAACTGAAACAAGCTACATATAAGGAAGATCAGGATATACCTCCTTCAAAGCCATGTCAACTAATGTAATACATATGGCAATTACAGTATCTGTATGCAATTTAAATGCCTCTAGAAGTATCTGACTCATAGGGTGGTTAGGTTTTCAACGTGACATTTAAAGAAATATAAAGGCAAAGGAAACTTTTTCCAACTGTGAAGTAAAAGGGTGGAGGGCTAATGATCTAATGAAGAAAATCACCAAGACACATCTACAATTTTTTTCAAAGGGCTAAAAGAAGAAAATTCAGATCTTACAAAAGTCTGCTCAAACACTAAATACTCAGTGGGAAAATATTTAGGAGCTTTGCATTTAAAAAGCTTTGCATACTGCTTCAGTTTTATCGACAGAAGACGTATTGCATGTAGGAAACAGTTGATCAAAACTCCTTTAAAGTAAAAGAAATAAAGTTATTTAAATGGCAATTGCATTTTCTTTTTGTTATATTTGAGGTTCCACAAGCAGCTGACAGCTGACTTTAATTCAGTTCAATTTAAAATACTTTTTAAACCTCAAAGCAGAAGAAAAGTTAGCATTAATGTGCATGTCCTTTTAGCTTCTCCATTCGGCCTAAGTTAGTTGGTATGTTTACAAAATGTTTGCAACATGTCTCATACATGATATTAAATGTTTTACAGCTGTAGTTTCAGTTTCAGTAACAATCATTAAGCAGACATGCAAGTTGTTTCACCATAACAAGACTGAATAGTCTGAATGCCTCAATAATAAGCTTTACCTCAACAAAATGAGACATAAAACCCGAAACTTATAACAAGCCAACAGTACAATACGAACTGACTAATCACACATCAGACTAAAGACATCCTGCATAAATCCAGGGGCTCTCTTTTAAACTTAATAGCTTTTCCTTCTCATGAAAAATACATCTGGCCCGAACTTCTGAACTTCTCATAATGCAGCAGTCATCTTGACTATTTTTTACAACCTAAGTGAAAGTCTGTATGGAGTTTATTCAGCTAAAAATAACCAAACAAAGACCATCTGGAGGGCTGGTACGCTGTTAATTCATGCCAAAGAAAACATGCTTAAAATGACAAACACGAAAGGCCGGCATAATATTAGAAAGAATTACTCCTGAAAAATGCGGCAACTTCTTTTTCTCTGAATAATTCTGTTTCTGCTCTGGATGTCTCGCTGTTATTCACTGAGGGGTACATCCAGCTTTTGCGTGATTTCACATCAATTGAGCGAATCTGCTGCACTTACACAACTTTAACAAATGAAGTCTAGCAGCTGGCTGTTAAAATTAATGCCCAGTTCTTTATGCAAGACTTTCTTTTCTTTTTAGAGAAATATTTCTGGTTAACGCTCAAGCTCCACTTTATTTTTTCCTTCCCATTTTATCTTCCTAACTGTAACAAGATACTTTATCTTGCTCTTTTACAACACCCCTCCCTAACAGGCTTCTGTTATCTGATAAGCTAACCACGGAGGCCTATTAAGCATCAGCACACAGTGCTTTCTAACTGTTAGGCCTATGCTTTGTGGTTCTACTTGAGCAGGTGTTTGGATAAAGAAATTGGTCTCTTATAAATCTTTTAAAAATTTTAAGTAAAAATTGTGAAAAAAGTGTTCTGAATCACTGGAGTTGCTTCTATATTCACACACAACTGGAAATTCTTCCAGAAAAAGGCAAAAAAACCGCACAATGTATGCCCGGCTTTAGGAGTACGGCAAGTGAAGCATAGCTAAAAATCACATTAAAGAGTGGTTTCTTAGTAACACTAAATATTTATCAACTCTATTAATTAAGATCCCTCTGAATCATTCATTCTGTACTAGATGTGCCTCGATACAACTTTTTGATATCCGATACAATACAGATATTGCAACTTTAAGAATTGTCCAATACCAATATTGACCAGACATGATATTAGCACCAATCATACATGCTTTTATTACTTTTTTTGGTACTATAGATTGCTAGAAAAGAATAAATCAAGTACTATTACTACAACAGAGTCAACAACAGTAGGTGTGAGGCAATTGACCCATGCAATATTAACCAGTGAGTTTCAGAAACTTTAGCAGAAGCAGAGACCTTCAGTCAGTATGCAAATACCTGATGGTTTCAGATGCAGGTTGATATAATCCAATATAATTTTTTTGGC
This sequence comes from Cyprinodon tularosa, assembly GCF_016077235.1. Taxonomy (NCBI): domain Eukaryota; kingdom Metazoa; phylum Chordata; class Actinopteri; order Cyprinodontiformes; family Cyprinodontidae; genus Cyprinodon; species Cyprinodon tularosa. The sequence goes on along the minus strand of NW_024038405.1, from coordinate 786,573 downwards.
TATTATCAGATGGATATCCGATATTAATATGTACGCAACTTCCATTGACATAAGCTAAGCCAAAATTGAGCACTTTTGTAACTAATTTAATCATCGATTAATCGTTAACTGGAGTATTGAGACTCTCAAACATGCCTTTAGCTGAAAAAGCAACTTAGCGCAGTAATTATGCCAAGATTGTAAACAAATATATCAACATTTTGAATTCAAGAAAAAAAGTACAATAAAAATGTTTCTGTGAATATGCTCTACCCAGAACCCTCAAGGGAAATAGTTTGAGTTTCACCTGATTTAATTTCGTAATAACTCTTCTTTAAGGAATCTTTGGCTATGTTAGATTATTAATTGATTAATTTAAAAAGTTTACTGACAGATTAGTCGATTTGTAATAAAAATAGTTAGTTGTATTGCATAATATAGCCCTAATATATATATATATATATATATATATATATATATATATATATATATATATATATATATATATATATATATATATTTATATAAAAAATATATATTTTATATAGGCGCTCTGGCCTATATAAAATATATATATTTTTTACATAGGACAGAGCGCAGTTTTTACCTCATTGTTGGTTTAGAGAGGGCTTTGAAAAACTCTGCTTTATAAAAAATGTGATATGAATAACTGACAGCCTTGCACAGCTCCTAGAGTAAAAAAAAAAGGTGTCAAAACTTCCAGATGATATAAAACTATGGGTGGCCATATGGGCCAAATTGTTCATGGTCAGCCTTACAGTTTTCCTCATATATCAGTGCTAGAGCAATCAAACCTGACGTGAGACTTTTCCATCAGCAGTGCCAGCATACATTTACAATCAACACAACAGCAGCTATGCACCCTGCTGAGAAGGGCAGGCTTAGCCTTGCGAGTTCAGTGTATGTTTTTGTTTGAGAACAGGATGAGGTGGTGTGCACGATCCCCCCGCCTCTCCGATCCTTATGGATGCAGTTTCGCTACCAGCTGGTTTCCATTAGCATAACTCTGAGGAATGGCAGGACTAGCTCATGTAGGCAGACACATGAAGGGGGCAGATGATACCAGACCATCTTTTAGCAGTATCGGATAATCTATGATTACGGTGCCATGTAGTTTGATGACAGAAACTATAATGTTAGGACAGTTTTCACGCAAAGACATAATTTTTTTTGCCTGTTCCTGCAAATTTAAATTGTAAACAGTCGGTCAAAGTTGTCATTTTTAGGACCACACCTTTAGAATCCTGTGTGGTTATACAGTTTTTGCTATTTCCTTGTTGTGCAGCTTAGCAGGTAGAATCTGTGGCCATATTTAGCAATAGAATAATATCATAAAATCATGCAGAATCAACGCATCAGTTAAGCTTCTCAAAACGAATCCACAAGTCACCCCTGAAAAGGATTTATAATGTCCAATTTTAAAATCCCCTGAGCATGGCAGAAATAGTTTAACACCTGAGGATGCTATTGTTTGCTTTCTTCTCTAGGTAGTCTAGAAGATCAAAACCACTTGGCCTCCATATGAGCCAGGGACCTGATGATGTTTAGCATGACGACTGCCGAACAGAAGAGAACAGTGCAGTTAGTCTGGAACCGCTTAGGTGTAACTAAATCTGCCTACCTGCACCTCTAGAAGTGGCTGTAACTGTGATCAGAGCATCTGTAGCCCTGCTTTTCATTATCAGCAGCAGACTTTATGTGCATCATGCAACTTTAGTAGCATCCCAAGACTAATATATTACCTGAAGGGTTGCTCTGTAGAGCAGAAGTGTTTTTTATCTCACACAGTAGGAGAGATGCCACAGACACGGTATGTGAAATCTACACACCAGTTGGACACATACAAGCCTGAAGAGTTCTGGATTAATTGTTGAATTAAGAGATTTATTTCCTGAAAAAAGACATAATTTACAGATTTTTATATGAAGTTAAAACTATATTTGCATTGCCTAACATCATTAATCACACCTCATGAATCTCTCCACATTTTGCTGCATTGCAACAACAAACTTGAGTGTATTTCATTGTGATTTTATGCGAGAGACAAACAAAAAACGGAGCAAAATAAGAAGAGGAGGGAAAACTTTTTGAATATTTAAAAGACACCCTGAAAACACAAAACAACCATGCACACATTTATTTTCATTTTTTGGATTATAGGAGGAAGCTGGTGAGAACCCACACTATTTGCTGCAATCAATTTTTTGGGGATATTTTTAAAAAGATGATAAAAAGAGTTACAACAAAATACACTGAAGTTTTTTAATTTGACAAAAAAATGAGTGAGAATAATTTAGTGAGACACTATATGTTAAAGACAGGGACGGAGATCTTAAGTATGAAATGTCAGATATTGAAGTCTTAAACACTCAAATTAATGGAAGCATCTTTATAAAAACATGCGCGACCTTACAGAGGAGGAAGCTTAGCTAGAGCCAGTCCAAGGGGTATGCATTCATTACGGCCAAATGGTTGAAGAATGAGATGAGGGAGCAGTAATGACAGCCTCGCTCAGCTGGCGGCTCGCCCTCCTACAGCGAAAGTGCCTTAAGACCTCCATTAGAAACAGCAGCAATATTTACAGGCCTTGTACCAGAGGAGCTGATACATGGATAATACCCTTAGGATGAAGACTCTCCATGCAGCCACAAGACTAAGTCATAGAGGAACACAATAGTGGGATTATGCAATGACAAAGGAGAGTCTGTTTCTTGTTTCTCCAGATACACACTTGAACTGCATGGTTTCAGGGACCATCAAGCTCCTGACTGATACCTTTAACCCAACCCATTAGGGTGATGCAAACAGCTTCCCAGCACATGACTGTCGACATGCAGCCTTAAATTCTCCTAACACCAGTAGCAATGCTGTTATGCAGCTTTTTCTGTGAGTTTTCCCCTGTTTTGTTCTAAATACACATCTAGAAACAAACCTGCCTAAAATCCAGTGAAACTCTCAGGGTAAAAAAAAGAAAAGTGGATGAAAACCAGCTACTGTAGCAATGAGAATCACAATCTAAACCTACCTTAACATAGGCAGTGTAGCTTTGGCATTTCTCTCTGTTGAATTCCAGGCTCAGCTGCTGGTTCATTTGGCTGATCTGAGACCCCGATTGTGCGAAATAAATCCTAGAAGGCTGGTTTTTCTGTCGTTTATCCATATCAGCAGTCAGGTTGTACAGCAACTCTAAGAAGAGGGAGAAGCCTGGTCAACTGTGTGTCTTGACACAGTTGAGTCAAGACAGTCCTGGGAAACGCTTTAAACACGCAGGGTTTGGTTTTCTGCTCATTGCCAGCAGAACATGGGAAAAAGTAAATTATTGCCTATTGGAACGAAATTAAACAAATGAATCATGTGGGAAGACGGAAACATTTTGGTTGGATCATTATGTAGTGCTTTAATGTATGAAGATGAGTGTAGCAAGACTAATTCAGTACATCCAATGCAGTTTTTCATAGTTCCCCTGGCTAATTGAATAATGTATCATTAATAAGGCAGGCAGAGAGATGCTGAGAGCTACAGTTTATTAATAAAAAGTATTTAATATTAATGACTTATTAATGACTTTTTAATGATTATTTTCCACCTATCCTTTACTGTGAAAATGTCTACAGCTGTTATTGATTTTTTATTCTCCAAAGTAAAAACACTGAACCGTACAATACTCTGTTTTATTTTGCTATCTGTTATTTTCATACACTTTTCTAGGTGCACATTGTGTGATCACCTCTACTATAACCTTTGCTTTTGTAAACACCACCATTTCCTCATTGTGGGACAGTACAGGGCTATTCTATTCTATTTTATTCTATTCTATTTCTTAGCTATGTGAAACCAAGAGGTTTATAACAGCTAAAAGAGAAGAACTAAATTTACGGAAGCCGAGAGCGGTCTTACTCGATTTTTTTTCTTTTCTTTGCCTTCTCCAGATAATGACATAACTATCTCGTTGTCGCGGTTAAACCATAAATTTACAAGATGAAAAATTTACAAATTTACAATCATAACAAGATGATTAGCTCATTATCACGGGAAAACAGTTATTGATTTCTTGAGATAACGAGATGATAAACCTGTATGAGTAATGAATGAGGCTAGCCAACAGCCCTGGATTCCCAGTCCATCCATGCCTACGGTGCCCGTAGTTGTGCAGTTTTGGTGCATGCAAATAAGCTGTTTTTTAGTCTTTGCTCTCATTATCAGATTGTGGTGGATGGAATACAGCAGTAATAAATCTGACTGCTTTTTATGAAAATCTTTATTCTGGACTCATTTTTGGTTAATGCATCTTATACTTGTTACAGGCATAACACCAGGTCTGTTCAGGAAACACCCAATGTGAAGGATGATATGCAGAGAAAAACATGGCTAAAACACTTCCTGTCAACAGCTGTTTCCCAATCTGAGCTTAAGTTGTTGACTTTCTAGGTTTTGTAGATGTGCTACATTATACTTCATCTACAGAGGATAGGGTGAAAATTGCTCCATAAGATGCTCAAAACATTTTTTTTTCTAATCTAACTCCACTTTAAAGTTCCCCACAATCTTCTCCCTGGTGTTTTCTTCTGTCTCCCCTGGTCTCCGTCTTGCTGCTAGTTGGTACCTTCCTTAAAACATCCCATTGGCCCTCACAAGTCACAAGAATGAAGTTACCATTAACCGTGTTTTTGGGATAACCATATATGGGCTTCTGGACATTTAAAAAGGGCTCCTCTGAATGAATAAGCCTCATTCTGCAGTCATTTCCCCTGGAGGGTGTCTTTCTGGTAAAACAGTGGGAGGGGTGGTAAACACACCCAATTCAGACCAAACTAAGCCTTCTGTTTCTGCTGTCCAACTGAGTGAGCGCCATGAGCTCATTTCACAGGAGGTACAGGAAGGTTTTACTCTGGGAGTCACCGAACAAACAGTGCTTCACTTTCCATAGTAACGGCCAGACGGGTAAACAGAAAGGCTTTATTCTGTCCAGCCTGGACAGTATCATTATGCAACGAAAGGGCTGCTGTTCCCCTTGGGGGAGGCTGTGAAAGACCACACCCAAACACTTGAACAGGACTGCACCTCAGCTGTCATCAGGCACACCCAAGAACATGTAAGCAGAGGGCAAGATCAAAGTCAGCCATGGGCAAGTAACCTAGCCTTATTTTATCTAAACATATTTATATTCCACTGAAATTTCAGGAAGTGATATTCAAGGCAATTACCCTTTCTCAGGGCACCTTCTGAAATAGACCTCTCTCAGAGGAGACCTAATTAGAAACACTTTTTTCTCATGTACAACTCAGTGCTGAGCTGTACTTCATTTATTTTACTACATCGGTCAGCTTAAGTTTCCCACTGTACATTTATGCCATTCTTTATTTCCTACTTAACACTGACATTCTACAGCTTTGCAATACTCAAAGTAATTATTTCAAATCAGCCAGCTAAAGAGGTTTATTTTTCTGCATTTTCCATTATGACTTATAATGTCTTCTCTGAAATTTTCTATCCTTATACATTTTAATGGATGGATGGATGGATGGATGGATGGATGGATGGATGGATGGATGGATGGATGGATGGATGGATGGATGGATGGATGGATGGATGGATGGATGGATGGATGGATGCATCTTACAATCAAAATTTGTCACCTATTTCTCCAGGCACCTCTCTCCCCCTGAAGCGCATGCAGATTGTGATGTTGAAGCAATTCAGGTTCTGGTGTCCTTCGTGGCACTGAGGCACGGAGATGTTGATGGAGACGGGCAGAATAATTGAGACATCCACTGTAATGACAGGCCGCGACCTATGACCACACAAACCCAGACATAAACACGGCGTGGGAGAAAACCATCATTACAACCGCTATGAGGAAGAGAAAGAAATACTACTTAGGCCTGAACAGATAGTCAAGCAGCAGAGAGAATTACAGCAGAACTCACCTCAGCAGAACCACACTGTCTGCCAGAAAAGCTCCGATGGTGACATCTGCAGCAAGGAAAACATTGATTTGGAAAAGCATTAAGAAGAGATGACAGCACTGCAACATCTGCAGTCAGCAGTCTTAACACCTGCAGATTGAAAACAATGCACAGACTGAGGTGTCTAAATGTCACACAGGCTCAGTCTGACAGCTTTGGAATGCAGTAAACAACATGCTTCTGTCAGTCACAAGGGTGAAAATACACTATTGTTGACATGAAAAAACTTCAAATGCTAGAACAGAAAACAAGAAACCAATCCTTTTTATTTTTATGTTTATGTTTAAGGATAATAACATTTGGTATGCTCTTCCTGTACCTGCATATCCATTGCTGTCCATGTCCACATTACCAGAGATGGACTGGCCAAACATCTGCAGCCCAGGACTTACACTGCGCCCGGATAGTTTCTGAAACAAATAAGAACCCTTTTATAATTACAAATTATCAGGTGAACAATATTGACACAAAGTGACAGTTTTTTTTTTTTTTAACCAAGTTTGTGTTTCAGGTATGAGATCTAAAACATGACTGCATTAAATGTTGAAAAAAAAAAAACTTTAAGAAATAGATTCCAATATGTAGAATTCCCTGAATATATTAATATGTTTTGTAATAAACTTGCAATAGAAATTAGGTCCAGACAATGCCATTTGCACACAAAGATAAACGCTGATCTAAATCATTGCATTCTAGATCTGGGTGTATGTTTTTGTTAAGGTTCATCAGTCCAAATAGTCCTGATAGATTTTCTTGTTTTTATAGGTGAACCCATCAGTTCTCTCCATGCTGAGCCTGTCTGTTTGGCAGGATGGCCATGCGTTGTTCGGGATGCAGCTGTTCCATTATCATTTCATTGATAGGTCGATTTTATTCTTTATTTTATCCTTGACTTGACTATTTGGTTAATAAGTCTTCATGCTTTGGTTTGTTCCCTTATGCCTTTTCATTACAGAAAAGCATAACTTATGCAGATATTAAATAGTTTTAAAAAGGTACGTTCTGTGCTGATAAGGGATTTGGTTGCACTGAGTCTTATTTGAGGGCATGCATAAGAACAAATATATATACAAAAGCATTCAGATTTTTTTTTTACAATTCCAAATAAATTCAAATACTTTGTTATAGTCTACAAAATCAAATCCTGATTAAATACATTTAAGTTTGTGGTTAAAATGTAAACAAAATGAGAACAATGTTTCATCCTGTCTTTTTCCACATCTTGGCTTAGTTTAGTCAAGTGGTAGGGGAGTAGGGTAAAGTTTCTACAAGGCAAACCCTCAAACAGTGAAAGGATTACACCTCCCAAATGTCTTTGAAGACATTCTTATCAGGACAGAATCCATGGCCTCTAAAGGGAAGGTCCTTGATGGATAGAGCAGACAAAATGCCAAAATACCTTGTTAAAAATGTGTCTGGCCACTGAGAAGTGGGCAAAAAAGAATAGCTTGTCCGTGTTTTTCAGGAGCTGTGTGGGGCTAACATTTAATCGTGAGGCTAAACACCACCTGCGATGCTGCTCTTCACCACTCAGCTACTTTAAAAAAAAAGAAAGGCAGCCACATGTTTTTAATCAGATTGTTCAGCGTTGTCATGGTTAAAGCTGTTAAAACAAACATTATACATTTTCAAACAAGAAAAAGGATCGAAGCCTTTCACATCAGAAACAATTGTATCTGTTTTCCTTTTCCCGATTTTTTTAATTTAATAAAGGGATAAATACCATTGAGTATTTTCTGGTAATTCCTGTTGAGTCTCCATGGTAGATATAGACCGCTCCACTATAGTCATCTTCTTTAGGGGCTCCTATGGCTACATCTGGGGAGACAAATAAGGAGAAAATATGGTTCTGTTAAAAGTCGGCCCATTAATGAGGGGTTATAAGAAAGACTGAGTGTGTTTGTGAAAGGAAAATGGTTTCATTGACCTCCTGTTTGCATTCAGTTGGCCTGTGCCTGGGAAACAAGCTCTAAAAAGCAAGACTCATAATCGACAATTAAGCACTGTTAGGGACTGTAAAACTTGTGCGACCCCTGAGAAAGTGGAAACAAGGCTATTAGGTGCTGGCAAAGAGACTGAAATGCCCTCATCAGCTTATTTTAGCAGAAAGTCCCAAATTTAGACTTCCTCTAATAAACCAAGACACCTCCGTACAGAGAAATGCACCAGGCAGAAATGGAACAAGAAGCAATACACAATGGTTTATTTACTGTATAGAGACAAAATTAAACTCTGTTGGCAATGGTTTTACGGTAGCTCTTTAAAGTTAAATGGTAGCAGTTAAGTTGTAAATAATCATCTGTCAGTCAACAAGAACATCTGGCACTTTCCCACAACCCGAGAGTGATGAGTTACAGGGTGAGTTATGATTCCCAGCTGCCATCTTTCCCTGTGCACAAACACACACATGCTGGTGCCAGGCTGCAAGCCTTGAGGGATATCTCACAGGGAGATGAAACCAGGCAGAAGCTTCCTGCCGTGAGTGAGGGATGGTCGCCAAGGAGAGCTCTATTTCAGCCAAAACGAGCAAGTGCCAGGAAAATAAACAGTTTAACGGTATGTCTAAGTGTTAGTGGAGAATTTGGTTTGTATCTGCATGGATAAGTGTGCAGAAAGGTGAGAAATGCAAATGCACTCCAAAATGTCTGGGTAATTTCTGTGAAAAAGAACTTGTTTAGCAACACCTACTTAACATGTCAAGCAACTATTCAGTGATTATGAACTTGACTAATGTTACTCTTTTGAGTTGAATTAAGGTGATCAGCCAATCTGGAGAGCTGTGAAAATATGCAACCAAAAATAATCTAAAGCTTTACTACCCAAAGCATTCCTACTGCTTGAATCTTTGCCAACTTCTGTCCCAGGATAACTTTATACTTAGGATTTTATGTGATAGACCAACACAAAAAAAATCAATAAATATAAGTTGGAAAGGAAATAATACTTATTATAGAACTACCCATCACTGAATTCACAGCTACAAAATGTTTAGAAATTTTATCAGCTTTGCATGCCTAAAAAATCTGAAAACAGCTCAATCTCAGTTTGACTAGATAAATAGCTTCTATAAACACTCATTTTCATTCCCTGCCATATCAAATCTTAACATGGGGAAATGCTTATAGTCCTTGCTTTACGTTTAGACTTGTTCTCATGCTAGAAGGTGAATCTTCAATATTGTCTAAAGTAGAAATTATTATTATTATTTTTTTTTTTTGACAAACCTTGATAACCATCATCATCAATGTCTCCAATGGCTGAGATGCACTCTCCAAAGTGTGCATTGAAAGCAATGTCGCCACTCAAAACTGCATGCTCCTCCATCGCCCCCTGAAACATTTGGGAACCAAATTAGATCAGATGTTATTCATTTGGTAAATGAACCCAGAGGTTTAACTCACTAAAACTTAATCCAAAAACATTCAGAAACTTAGAAACAAGCATATTCAAATGGGGAAGGTAAAAGAGATACATTTTCTTGTAATATCAGTCTGCAGTTGTGGTAGAGTTGTGTTCCTTTTTCTGCTGAGTCATATACCACTCACATTGCCCTTGCTGAGGTACACAGACACCTGGCCCTCATCCCGGAGCTGGCTGTGCATGGGTGCCCCCACCAGCAGGTCCGACAGGCCGTCCTGGTTCAGATCAACTGCACACAATGAGGAGCCAAAGTAAGAGCCCATCTGGAACCAAGTTGAGCCACAGAGCAATGGGTCAGATCACAGACAGTATAGGTACATTGAAACACATCACTCTCTCCTTAACTTTTGCTTTTATCTCTCTATAAATAATTAACAAATTCTTCAAAGTGTATGCTTTAAATTGGCTCTGGTTTTACGTAACTCTATAAATGATTAAAAAAACCTCTCAGGTTTTGGTTTGTGGCCAATGTGTTTCTCCCTAAACACTAACGCAGACATAAACAACGGGTTCCTAACAACAAAGCAATTAGAGTAGTCTGCAATGTATCTCAAGGGCCTGTTACAAGATTCCTAAAGCTGATTAACCAATAAGTCTGCATTGTTTTAGCTGAAAGAAAATTAGTAAGACAACAAGAAAAAACTAAAAATGTATGAATGAGTAAAAAGCAAGACCATCTGAAATATTTCAGTTTACAGAGGATCCTATCCAGGTACATACCATTTTCCCTGAGGCTTGAAAAGTCTTCACAAGAGACCCACCATCAAGTTTAAAAATGTAAACCTGTTCAGAAGAGAAATAAACTCAATATAATGGCGCAACATGAACAATTTCCAAAACTGGTAGAGTTCATACTTCTCCGACGTTGTTGTGCTGAGGAGCCCCAGCAGCTACGTCTATTGCATTAGTAGAAGAGAAGTGTCCAGCAGTCACAGCATAACCTGGAACCACAGAGAACAAATCATTTATCCTATTCAATATTTGAGCAGTTTGCACTCATGGGCATGGATTTTTAAACCACTTAAATTGTTTTTGAAAAGAAAAATTAGGTGAGAGATCTTAAATTTTATGCAGATTTTCTCAAATTCACACAGAAACATAAATATACATACAGGACAGAAATATATACGCACACCTTCACTGAAAGTTGCATATATATCTTAGCAAAACCACATAATTTAGGGAGCCCTCCACATTGTTGTAGCATAGTTCTTGCTGGACAGTTGACTGATATTTTTATTAGATTTGTAACATATAGCCCAAACAGACTTTAAACATAGCTCACATAATTTAAAAGTAAAAAATATATTCCAAATATACAGTAAGCCTGCTTTATCCCTACCTAAATCATTTCTGATGTGTCTTGGATTAATGTGCTGCTGGAAACCTCTCATGACTTGATTTCAACCATCTGATCCAAAGGGTCAAGTTTACAAAAACTGGGAGATGTGTAAGTACCAGTATTAAAATTCCTAGGAAACCTGGTCTCTTAAAGAAGGAAAACTACCTCCAAACTACCTCTGTTTCTTATTAAAGCACTACAATGATCCCAAACACAAGTTAAAACTAGCTTTGGAGATTAGCAGACAGGTTAGTATTAAATCTATATTGAAAATGTATCTAATATCTTTATAAATAAACAAATCAATTCAAATAAACATATCTGATAGAGGAAGTTGTCAAATATCCAGGCAGAATCATGAATTGTGTTGTTTTCCAAAAACAAGCAAAGGGTCCATGTTTAAAGCTAGAGGGCTCTAGATATGAATAGCCCTGTATTCATAGCTTCAACTTTGAAGAAGTTATAGAAAAGGAATCATAAACTCAAACTTTTGCAAGAAAAAAAAACAACTCTTTCTTTCAAAGCCCTTCATCAGTTAGTGACGTAGTTTACTAGTATAATCACACTCTGAATAACGTCTCCTACGGCACATTCAATTCTTTGGAAGTGTTTCTAAGTTTATCACCAGCATTGTACATTTAATCTTTTAAGTTAGTGGCTCTCACCAAGGTAGCTGAATCTGTGTGAGTCGATGTTGTCTTGGCTTGGGCTGTAGAGGGTGTCAGAAGTCATATTGTACACCTTTACTGTCCCGGTCCAATAATACGACCCCGGAGCCCCCATCACCACCAGCTCCTAAGCATGAGAGAGCAGATAAATTTAAGCGCTGGCTTCACTGCAGTAACCTGTTTCTATAACAGACAAAGTACAGAGAAGGAGAAAGAAAGGAAAAACACTGAGGGGCGGATGTCTGGTTAACCAGCGACCACAGTATGGTTTGTGCTATCTGCTTTTAAACACTCACTCTCATTGGGCGCCAAAAGAAGCAGTCCTGATTGATGAGATTTAGAAAGAGTAAAAAAGAAAACTAAAATTCATAACATCAGCAAATCATCAGATAAGATACTCTCTTTGTACAAAAACAACCCATAAAAGATGCATCATAATCAGTTAAAATGCACATTAGTTGCACCCGGAAATGTGGATTTACTGCTGGGATGTTTTCATTAAAACAAACAAACTAAACAACACAGTCAGGACCTTAGTCAGCGGTATGCCTTCCCTCTGCTGTGGCGTCAAACATCTGGGCACCACCGGGGACACGGAGCAAAAGTTCAGACAAGGATAGAGCCAGAACAGTTGGATGTCTTTTCTTTCAATTCCTTGCATTCTTTAAAAGGTGGGGGGTTCAAACGGTTTACCAGATCGTCTCTGACGGTCTTCTACCATGGAGGAAAAGGTAGCCTGATAATGTCTCAGGTTTCCACTCTTTGCATTTCTACTTCTTTTCTCTGCTTCTTTAACATTAGTTGGTTTAAAACTTCCCACAAAGCACATCATCTGTTAGGTTTATGGCACTTTAGGTATCTTACAAAAAATGAACTAACTACTAAAAATACTATGATTGTAAATAATTTCATTTTAGTAGAAAATACATTTTATTAAATGTTATTTTGAAAGAAATGTTCACATATCATTGCATCATTAAACAAAGGATACAAACTAAAATGTTTATATCGAAAAAGGTTAAGACAAACCTCTAATAGCTGGTCCTACACCTCCTTTGCCTGAATTGACTCCAGGCAGACATTTCTTGAATCCAGTGTCTGACATTGTTATAAAGAAAGCTGTCTCACTCTTTACTTTCAGAGATGTTGGCGAGGTTTCCTTCAGGCACAGCCTATTTTAACTTACCCCAAAGCATCTCAGTGAGACTTAATTTCAACCACTTTTTGGATATAATTGTTCCTTTTTGGCAAACATTACGTTGGAGTGTCCAGATCTGCTCCACCTTTAACTTTCCTCCAAAGAAGCTCTCAAATTTTCCTAAAGAGTCCTCTGATACATGGTGGAATCAATGTTGGACTCTATGATATTGAGCTGGCAGCAGTAAAAATTATCTGTCTCTCTGGGAAACTTCAGTCTAACTTTCATGCTTTTTTAGAGAGCAAATGTTTTCTTCTTGCTCGTCTCCAATGGTAGTTAAACTCTCACAGTGTCTTTCTAATTGTGCAGATAATCACTACATAATAGAAGCAGCAACAGCCTGTAAACATTTTTGGGTTTTTGGAGTCTTCTTTAAGGATTTCCATCATCTTCACTGAGAGTAAATTTGCATGGATGAACAGATCGGGACATGTTTGCAGAGCCGTTGTTTTGAATGTCCTCCAATTGTAGCCTGTGTCCTCAAAAAGGGGAATAACTAGTTTCTAAATATTTTGAGCTTTCTTTAAATTCTTTACCAGACACATAAAGTGCAAAACTCTTCTTTTTGTAGCCTGACAAACCATGTCTGTGCCTATTGGCCAACGCCCTGACCAATGAGCCCAACTGACTGTGACGTAGTATGGCGACAGAAAGCTGGTGGTCGGTAGAACGGCGGATATGTCCTTCTTAAAAAATGAATAAGCGTAGAGCCTCGTCCTGCTCACGTTTCAACGAAAACCCCTAATCTTTCCAAAACTGATTCCAAAGCTGTGTCAAATGAGAACTGTTCAATAGTTGTTGCCATCTTCCTTGTTGTGCTTTCTCCAGCATCGCGCAGCTTTGTCTTCACGCCCTCAAAACCCCGCCCGCTTTGCATTCAAAAACTCAAAACACATCTCTTTGTTGTGATTGGCCAGTTCTAGGGCCTGAGGCATTGATCAGCATTGATAGGCTACCACTCGCAGGCAAAAATAATTTTGACCTCTGGTGGGTCGGGCTATTTACTAGGTTATTCTTTTTGAAGACCTCAGGCAGATTGCATGAGCTCATAAAGCACATAGTGTTGACTTTCACCTCAACAGTGGAGCACGCCACAATAAAAGTCTGATATTTAAAAAGAGCAAATCTCCTTCAATATTATGAATACAAAGGTCTGACCAGGTGCACCTAATGTGAGAACTAGGAAACATTTTCAATCTGTTCTTTTTTTATTCCTTATCAGAAACTGTAACCTGCTGTATGGACCTTTAAACTCATTTGTGCTATTAAATTATTTCTCTTTTTCTTAAAATCTTTTTCCATCAAATCTAAACCAAAATATTTAATTTCTATGTCAGAAGCATGCTATCATGAACTGGAGATTACATTTTACATAACATCTAAATATAAAACATATATTATTATTATTATTATAATTATATTTATATGCAGGGCTGCAAATAACGATCATCTTGCTAGTCGATTTATCTGTAGACTTTTTTTTTGATTAATCAATTCATATTTGGAGAGAGAATAGTTCCTCAAAGTATATGTATATAAAAAAACATTTATACAAAATTAAACCATGTGAAAATTTTACTTTTTCATTTTAGTTTTGGGTAGAGCATATTGGCAGACGAAAAAGTTTTTTCATCTTAAATACATATAATTTATAATTTATATATATATATATATATATATATATATATATATATATATATATATATATATATATATATATATATATATAAATTTTATTTTATTTTATTTTGCAATGTTGGTATAATTACTGCTCTAAAAGTGTTCATCTGCAGCTAATGGCATGTTTTAGTCTCCATACTCCAGTTAGCGATTAATTGATTGCTAAATTAGTTGATGATTAATTCAATAATTGATTAAACATGAATACTCCAATTCATTGTTTCAGCCCTATTTATATCATTGTGTTTCTCAATACAATTTATGAATTTAATGAAGTATCAAAGTGTCCAAATGTGCTAGAAAGACACGCTGGCTGTCATAAGTGGTCCAAAGTGTATACAGTGACTGTCTCCTGGCTTTATAGATGTTATAGACTTCTTTTAAATCAAATATTTGTTATTAATATTTTTATTTTCATTCGATTATCAGGGGGGATGTCCCAATTATGAATTCCACAGATCAAGATACTTAAAATAGATTTTCTTTAACAATCTTATTTGTCTTTTCAGCTCCCACCAGGCCATTTCTACTGGGGACACATTTGGCTAACTTAGTCCAGAGTACATCACTGTGGGTCTAAACTGAGGGTCAATGTAACCTGAGACATAGAAAACAGTTTTAGTTGTAATTATTAATTAATTTATTTATTTACCTATTTATTTGTTATTTTTTTTTTTTTTTTTTTTTCTCTTCCTCTGTGGGGGGGAGCGGTTGCGGGCGGGTCGGTGTCTGGTGTCCGCTGTCGCATTGTGGGGGCCCCTTTTTTTTTTTTTTTTTTTTTTCTCTTTTTTTCTTTGGGGGGTTTGGCATGTCTGTTTTCTCGGGGGGCAGGCGGGCCTGCTGGGTGGGGGTCCTGCTGGCGGCGCGCCGCTGGTGTGTGGGGGTCCGGGCGGCTCCGGCGGGGGTAGTGTTGGGGGGCCGGTCTGGGCGGGCTGGCTGCGCTGGCTGGGTATTCGGGTGGGTTTTCCCTCCTGGAGGCATGGCGGGGCTGCTCTGTTCCCACTGATCGCGGCGGATGGGGCTGCGGGGCGGGTGGGGGCCTGGGGTGGCTATGACCGGCGCGTGGTGGGGGGCCGGGGCGGCGGAGCTGCTCTGGCCGCGTGTCGGGGCCTGGTGCGGGCTGCGGGGGGGGGTGGCGGACGTGGCTGGGCTGCTTTGGCATCGTCCGGTGGGGGGGCGGCGCGGTTCGCTCCGCTCTGGCTTTGTGCTGCCCCTCGGGCTGCTGGGGGGGGTGGTTGCGCCGGCTGCGGTCTGCTCCTCTTGCGGTTTTGCGCCGGGCGGCTTTTCTGCTCTCGGGCTGATTCTGTGCGCGGTGTGTTTCGTTGCGCGCTGTTGGCATCGGTCTTGGTGGGGTGGGGCTGCGCTTTTGGCCGGGGGGGCGTTTTGGGGGGGGTCCCGCGGCGCTCGTGGCCGGTTCGCGGCGGATGCGCATGGGCCCCGGCCGGGGGCGGGGCCGCCTTAGTGTTTTCCTTGGTGGTGCGGTCGCGGTGGGTGTTGCGGCCGGTCGCCGGGGCTTGGTGCGGGGGGGCGGGGCGTGTTTCGGTGCTCTGTGGGGCTGGGGCGTTTCGGTCGGCGCCGTGGGGGGGCTGGTGTTCGGCGCCCGGCCCTACTTCGGGGTGGCCGGCTGCCGGCGGGGCCCGCGGACTCGTCCCCGCGGCACCCCGGGGCGCCGGCATGGCGGTGGCTGGGGGGCTTCCTCGTGGCTGTCTCTCCTCCTGCCTTGGTGGGGTCTGATTTCCGGGGCTGGCCCCGCCTTGGTGCCTTCGCTTCTGGGGTCCCCTTGGGCGCCTGGGGCTTTGGGTCTCCCGGCGCTGGACTCAGTGCTCTGGGGGGTGTGCCTCTCCGGCTCTCCACAACCACTATTGAGCATTTTTTTCTATGGTTAAAACTTTACATGCACAAGTTCACCCTCACAAACAACTACAGGTGCTAGGCTTCAGGTACTTAGAGATTCACTTCCAAACAGAAACCCCACATTCATATCTTCAGGTAACACAGAGTACATGTCAGACTTAATAATATTACTTTAGTGATAGTTTCAAGGTGTTTGCTTTATTGTATATCTCGTACCATGTTTTTTGGTTGTGCTGTTCCTTTTTTTTTTTTTTTTTTTTTTTTCCTCCATCTCATTACAGGTGCTGAAGCAGACTGAAAATGTTTTGTCATTGTCTCCTTCCTATCTCCTCTTTCTTTCATCTTTTGTCCTGTTTTTTTCTTTTTCTTTTTCCTTCTTCTTCTTCTGTTTTTCTGCTCTACTTACATTGCAGTGTCCATATGAACTGTAAAACTCCCTGCATAATTATAATAAAGCAATTTATATACATGAAACAAGTGGAGCGGTATGGCAATTGCGATACCGCTACACTTGTGAAAGTAAAATCTGTTGGGCTCCTTTTGGCATCAAGACAATTATTCTTATTGCCACCTTGCCAGACAGGACACTGTAAAAAAAAAAAAAAAAAAGGAAAGGAAAAAAAAAAAAAAAAAAAAAAAAAAAAAAAAAAGAAAACAGTTTACAGAGCATGTCACGCATGACTAACATCAGGAAAGTATTTCTGTGTTCTTGTACAAAAAAACCGGGTTGAACGACTCATATATACAAGCTTTTAACTTAATTTTGTTTGTCCATTTTTTTTTTCACATTCCTAACGGCATACAATAGAATCAAAGGCTTTTTTCATTTCTCTGTGGTTGTATTTCACTGATTTAACAGAGATCAAGCTTTTGACACTGGATGTATACAAAAAAGGTACTCTCCCTCCAAGGATGATGTCATGCAAGCTTCAGAGGATAGTCTTGCTTTTTTAACCATTTATCTCGCGGAACCACACCACAGGTCACATGTATCAGCCAAAGCCTTTCCTAGTGTCTCTGTACATGGAAACATAAGCTAATACTTATCAGCAGTTAATCAGCACAGCCCCTGTGGCTGTGATATAAACATTGCGCAAATCCAAATGGAGAATTCAGATTTTCCACATCATTTGACTTCTTAAACAAATGTGAAAAAGATCTTGTTCTGTTCACCATGCAGGACGTCTCTGCTAACTATCCTTGGAATACCACAGTCAAAGTCAACAAAGCGCACAGCATTAAAGATACTTTGAAGGTTTGACCATGGTGCTCATGAAAAAGATCAGAATATTTAAAGTATTCCAAGTTTTTTTTGTTTCAAAAAAGCTACTTTTTTTCAAAACCAAAATGTTTTTTTTTTATGTTATTGAAGTTTTGAAGCACTACAAGTCTTAGTTTGTTAGAAAGGGTGCCAAAGTGATCCATTTTCTCCAGTTGAGGGGTTGGAGAGTAAAGCAGAACTCCACCAACAGTACATTTTACTGTGCACTGCCAGTCCGCTGGCTGAAAGATGGCTCTCGTCTTACCAGCTGCGCATGTTTAAATGTGGCACCCGCTCTACCCTCTAACAGCTTTTTCTACTAGTTTTATTCAACTGGTGGTTCCATGAGGTTTTCTAAAGGCGATAAAAAAGCAGCAACTTCTGGGTAGATTCAGAAACTCTATACTTTGTTAAATTGGTGACAGATATTCACCTATTTTCCTTTTTTCGTTTTTGTGCTTGAATCTGAGAAATATAATGCCAAGAAGCGGCCATTTCTCAGCTCTATCACAGATCTACTAGGATCTGACAATGCCTGAGATGTGCCTCACACCACTTGAATCTGATGGAGAATATTTTCGTATAATCTTCGGCATCAAAACCAGCAGTAAAAACGTATACAGTACACAATTTTGACCCATCAGAATTTAGAAAAATAATTATTTATATACCATATTTTTTCAGTAAAATTAATATTTCTATTTTGAACCATTCTATACATCCTATGGACATGCTATTTTAGAAAAATATTTGTTTTTATTAAATATAATTTAACCTAACTGATGGAGTTGTTCTTTAGGATCAGTGTTTATTTTTGTTGGGTTCTTAACTTACTTATGTGAAGTTACATAAACACAAGCATAATTTCTTAATTATTAAGATTTTAATAGCTATATAAAAAAAATCCAGTTTATATTGCAACATTTTCAAGCTGGTTTTGGGAAATGCCAACATTTTCTCAGGCCTAATGGATGAAATGTTATTGTATGGGTTGCTCCCAGTAATATGTGCCTAAATATCCTCCAAAGAGAAGGTATCCTCTCCAGATGACTGAATGTTGCTCTCTCTGAGTGTAGGAGCAGCAGCTCTATGAATTCTTCAACGTTTTAACTAAATCTGAACTTCAACTTTCAACGACGGAAGCTTGATTGAGCTGCTCTTATCCAGAATACCATTGTTTTAGCAATATCTGCATTACCTTACTGGCATCTGAAATTTTAGGAGTATTCATCAACTGACAAAGCACTAGCAGCTCTAGTAAAAATATATGCAAACCATATTAAATATATTAAAACAAATATTTAATAGTTTATTGCATTGTTGGTATTTTGCATTATGAAAATCGTTGACTGTATTTCACATTACTCAACATCCTGTGTGGTCAAGAATACTTATTCTCATTATGAACCATAATGATGGTTTGCAGAGACCTGGCTTAGATGGCATAGATAATGCACAGATAAATTTAAAAACACTTGTAGAAAATATTAAACATCCCTAAGAGAAAATTATGTGCATAGAAATGTAGCATGTAAAGTTAAGCTAAAGTGCAGCAATTGCAAATCTAGTCAATGAAAAGGGCCAATGATGTTTGTGTGTAATATTAGTTTGCGTTTAAGTGTCTTTGCCTACATAACACAAGTTTTGAACATTTATAAAGAAGACCACAGTCTGGCTACTAAAACAACAACATCTGGCTTATTTCACTTATTTTTCAGTTATCATTTGCAATATCTAAAATGAAGTAAACATTTAATATGACTAAGGCTGAAATAATTAATCGGATTAATCGTTATTAATCGATTATTGAACTAATCATCAACTCATTTAGTAATTGATTAATCGTTAAATGTAATATAGAGACTGAAAAAACATGCCTTCAGCTGACAGAGCAACCCACTTAGAGCAGTAATTATACCAAGATTGTAAAAAAAATCTAAAGATTTTGCAGTTAAGATTAAAAAAAGAATAATAATCTGTCAATATGCTCTAACAAGAACTTCTAAAGTAGGAAAGTTTGAGGTTCACCAGGTTTAATTTAATAAAAAGTCTTCTTTAAGGAATTTTTGGCTATCCGATTATTAATCGAAGAAAAACAATGTATAAGAATAATCGATTTGCAAAATAATTGTTAGTTGCAGCCCTAAATATGAAACAACATTCTGAGGTTTCATCTCTATGTGGTGATTTCAGTGAAGGCAGCAAATCCACTTTAAACTCTTAAATTATCATAGAACTGACTGATGATGTTTGACAGGCATCCTGACGATAACATCTTTCTATTAGATGAGCAAGGGATTAAATGTGATATCAAGATTAGAAAGCACTGCTACTGACCTCTGTGAAAGCCCCCGCAATCCCAGCTTGGCACGAGCCGTGCTCTTCCCCATACCTGTGCTTATGGTCTGCAAGAAAAAAACAAACCACAAATGATTTAGCTGCTCCAACCAGCATTTACTGGTGTCTTTGCTCCTGCCTTCCTTATGGAGGAAGTCAAAGTCACAGTACAATTTGAGAAATCCAGCGGCAGAATGCAGACTGAAGGGAGGGGTGGAGCTTCAGTTTTAAGTTGCTCACAGGTTACAAAAATATTGAGTTTGGATTTTAATGGAAAATTCACAGTAAATATAGTACAGCAGGTCAAACTACTGGCAGAGAGATGAAAAAGGAAACTAATCCTGAACTGAGAGCATCGTAATGGTGCAAAGAGAAATTTGATATACATCTTAATAAATCACATGTTAAATTATACAAACAGTATTTTGGCTTAAGTTAATTCAAGTTATTAAAGGGTGAACATTTTTTACCACAGAAAACAATCAGGTGGAAAAAAGATTTGATTTATTATAACCAAAAGCTTTTTTTTATTATTATTGTTCACCTAATTTCTGGGAAACCAAGCCGAAACCATTTCTTGTCCTGCCCCTTAGCAGAGCAGTGTTTTCAAAAAATATAAGTCTCTTTGGACTGAAGAGAGATGGATTGAGCTACATTCTAGCTGCTCTGCAGCTGCTCCTGCCAGAACACCAATTCCAGACCAGAGGGAGAGCTAAGCCTCCCTGATGATGACGCTGACTGTTGAGATAACGCTCCATGATGAAATGCTGGGCAAAGTCAACTTATGATTTGAACCCCGTTAGCATATCCCAGGAAAAAATGTGTAAGCTCACAAGATGATAGAGATAAAAAAAAATAAAAAAATAAAGACTGGCCTGCAGCCGCATACAATCAACATGTGGGTCTAATCTTAACCAAAAGTCAAAATGTCATTAGGTTCTATTTTTACACTGAAAGATGTGTCATAGATTCTGAGCCTTGTTAATGTAGACATTATGTCACAATTAGAAAACAAATATACCAAGGAAAAGGCCAACAAAACGTAGAGCATCATGAGGAAAGGTAAATATGGTGTTCCAATTTTTTCCTATCTAAATATTTGAAGTGTGATTTCTACTTTTATACCCATACTTTATGCCCACAACGTTGTTGTGCAACTGATACAAGATTACAAAGCTGTATCTGAAGGTTTATTTTTGAGTGTGTCATCCCATAATGAAATATCATGGTGCTATCACTCCAAAGACAAGGTGTCTAATCATCAAAGGTTCCAAACAAGAGGTAATAACATAGACATCATTTAGTATGTACAATATGTTGGTGTTTTGCAGGTGATCAACAAAGATTGTTGCACAAAGGTTAAGATAAGCAAACTGATTTGGTTTCTACCCTCAAAATGAACTGATTGTGTGTTTTACAGTCAGTTTAAAAGTATTGGGAAAAGAAAGATGAGGTTCAAAGCCATGGAGCTGAAGGTAATAATGAGAAATAAATATAAAAAAAATGAATATACCAAATAGCACCAACATTTTTTTGATTTTCATGTGTAAAAACTCTGAAGCACAAATTTTTGGTCTTAAAATGAGCAACGCTTGTTTTTCTGTTATACCTTCATAACAAGGGATAAGCGGTATCGTCCCTTCTTGGAGTGTCGAAGGAATGACGGAGCAGTACCCGTGTGGAAGGATGAGTTCGTTGTCATAGAAGACGTTCTTCCAGCGGTGAGCGCAAGCCTGCAACAGGAAGCAGAAATAACCTCATTCAGTAACAACATGAGTACTTCAGGCATCTTTCCACTGATCCGTTCGCCTCAGCAGCTCCCTCCTTGCCGAGCCGGAGTCAGCACGTCTCTGTGGCTCCCTATTATCGTCAGAAAGAAGGGGGGGCATAAAAGCTTGTCCATAACCCCCCGACCATGCAATAACAGCCATGGTCTGTGGTGTGAATATCTCTCTTGCAGCCTGAGCTCTGTGTTTGCCAAGCTGTAATTTCTCATCAACATGTGTGCTTTTATTGCAAAACAGCAAACTGGATAAAACGTAACGTCAAACACGAAAGGCAGGAAGAAAAAAAAAACAGATCAAAGGGCAAAAGAGCAACTTCTAAAGATAGTTTTCTTTGTAGGATGATATTAAGCAATTTAAAAACAATATTTTTACAGGGTTTTTCTTCTGTTTTCTATCATACAACCCGCAGATCTATAACCTATCAGGATAATAAGGTCTATATTTTGGCCTAAAAAACAGGCTACATACATGTGCGACTGTGGTAATAATTTAGTAACCCTGGGGATCTGTGGTGAGGCTCCTGTGGCTCTGGGGACAGTCCTGAATGCCTGCACTTAAACCCAACCACCCACCCCTCAACAAGTAAAAAAAATTCCCCCTTGCTTCCCCACAGAAACACACACACAATTATTCCAAATGCAATTTGAGACCCCTGCAGCCGACGGACATAAACACAGCATTAAATGACTCTCTGGGATCATGACTTAAAATGGTGAGACAATATTTTATTTCAAAGAGAAATTGATTGACGGAAACAATGCAGCATCTCTTTCTTTCCTTTGTGAAACCAGAGAAAACTGCTCACTTCTGCTACAGAGGCGTATTTGGAGCGAGAGGGCAGCACCATGCTGACGTTCATGTTCTGTTTTAAAGAGCTCTGTCGTCACAGAAAAAGCTTTCACTGGAGGCACAGATGAAATCACCACTGTACACATCTGCCAAGCAGCCGTTATTCCTCTGCTGAGTCCGCACAGATGAGTTAAACAAAAAAAAAGAAAGAAAAACGTGCATGCTTAGTAGAGGCCGGGCAACACGTGGCCTTTTGCAGAGCAGCCTCCTCCTGTTTCATTGCAGCACTGTCAAAACTGCCAGAGAGTGCAGCTTAAAACTTTTTTTGGTTGTTTTTTTTGTTACACAACTCAACTCCCATGTTCTTAAAACTTTAAGACCTACAGAGTTTTTCACAGACAGGCGGGTGAGGCTGGGGGCACTGGTTAGAAGCCAGAGAATTCCACTACAAACTGGACCAAACACAAAAATATAGACTCAACAGATCTTTTTAAAAAATACATTTTCTGTGATTTCTTAAAAATCTGCTGCCAAGCTTTTTTTTTGATAAACAGTCACCTGTCAATACTGCCTTTAAAGCTGTAGTAGCCACCAAGAAACAGTTCTGTAAAGACCCCCCTCCCCGAGTTTGCTCACTGCCCTCAGCAGGAGATAGAAGTTCATATTTCATGGAAGGCTGCCCCTTACATCAGACCACCACTGTGGGGGCTGAAGCCTAAACAAACTCTGGCCACTGTCGATCTATGTGCTAACTCTTAACCGAGCATGTGAGGGATTTACACCACTGTGACGCCCTTTAAATGGTAAAATATACTTTTAACAAACTTCTCCAGCATAAAACAATAGTTAAAACATTCATTCTAGCTTCACATTCATGGAAAAGCTTTGAGAATACTTTTTTTACATCCTTCATTCTTAGTAACTGTGCCAGGAGGAGTTTGTGAGGATGGAAAGAGGCGTTTTTAACCAGAGCGAGGGAGTAAAGCTGAGGCCAGCTGTGGTTTAACAGTGTGGTTCAGGGTAAAACATTTGTAACAATGATGTGGGCATAATCTGGTTTGTGCTTTACGAGTAGACATGGTTCATATTAAATAAACTGCAGAAGAAGAAACTTTGGCCCACCAGTATTTTGCCGTTGGCTCGGTTCTGGCGGGCCAAGCTGACCCCCATCCACTCGTCATCTCTGTCTCCTTGGCACGTCTTTCCACACGACTCTCTGAGTTTGTTTCCTGAAAGATACAGAAAGCAGTTTGCAGACTCTGAGTCATCAGGATGGAGGGAGAAAACAACTAGTTTCTTCTGAGTCTGGGATGGATTTTACACAGCTCAGTTTAAGACGGTGTGCAAAGTTTGAAAAAAATAAACACATTAATAAAACTGCACAAATAATTTTATTGGAAAAACAAAAACAAATCATGTCAATTTCATTGTAGCACAGCGATAGTTGATTTACTGATTGTGTCATTGCTAATACAGCAACTATCAAAAATTACTAATACTCCTTCTATGTTTTATCACTTCACAGCCATAAAAAGTAAAAAATTTTATTGGGAATTTATGTAGCAGACCAGCAAAAATGATCCAAAAACATCGAGGAGAAAAAGTGTTTCAGATAGGGATGCACAATATAATCGGCCCCCTATCGGTATCTGCCTGTATCAGCCTTAAAACTGAATATCGGACATCGGCCACCAAACCGATATTTAACCCGATATTTGATCAGCTTCTGAGTTTCTAAAGTCTAAAAAAAAAAAATACTCCGCTGTCTCCGCTGTATGTGGATGCAGTAAGCTCGTATGAGCTATAAGAGCAGCACATTTTAAACTGCGTGCACGCACATTTGTTTTTAAAAGGGGAAAGGGCTTTTAAAAAATCCTTCACAATACCTTTAAAAGGCTAATGTTAACCTTAGAGGAGCAGCAAATAATATCAGCTCAGGCAGAGGAATCTGTTGACAGTGCAACTATTTCTAACAAACTAAATTGTCCTCTAGACAGGCGACAAGAGGAAAGTCATTGTGGGATCAAGTCTAGTTTGTAGTTTACCACAAGCCATGACTAGCAAAGATGTTCAACCCTGGTCTTGCATGTGTTACTGTATGTGTTTCCCGCTGCAATGCAACCAACTTGTATGAATGGATCGGCGCAAAACTATGAGGAATTTAAGACCAAAAACAATCATTCTGATTATTATTGGAATAAAGCATCTAAAACATGTATACACCATTGTATTAATGCTTAAAAAAGCATAGTTTTTCAGTAAATAAGCTTGATCCAGAATACTGGTACCTTCTGTCATGAGGCGGTGTTTGTTAGGAGGACCCAAATGCAGAGACCAGTAGGCAGAGGTGAATTAAAGTCAATTTATTCAGGTTCACAGATCCAGGGGCAGGGATCAGAGTCCAACAGAAAAACAACAAACGCACCTGAACCAAGGAGACATCAGGGGTAAACCAAAACTAGGAGCCAGGGAGAGACGAGGTACACAGACAGAAGTTAGATGAGGATCCAGCAAACAGGAACTGAAGAGGGAGGGCTTTTAAAGGGGACAGAGACAAAGAGAGAGCTAACGAGGGGATTGAAAACAGGTGAAGGCAGAACAGAAAAACAGAGCAAGGGAGGACACAAGAGGGCAGCAGAGGACAACAAATGGAAAACCAAGAAAAACAGGAACAAACAGACCAAGACTCTGACACCTTCCCCTGATACAAATTCTATAAATATATATTCAATATATAATCACATCATGCTATGAAATTATTAATCGAAAAAATTATCTTAACTTAAAAGATTAATCAATAAGAAAAATAAACATTAGTTGCAGCGCCGGAGGGTGACTTCTGTTTAGAAATGGATAATTCATTTAGACAAGTTGAAAACATCGAAAAAGTTTGGACTGATCTTAAACTTTATAGATGTGCTAAACAGGTTGAGTCCCAACTCTCACAAAATTGCAGCTTTCTAGTAAAAATTGGTTCTGTTAAAACTGCCTCAATGTGACTGAAAAAAAAACTTTATACCACATTTTATTTTAGATTTTTTTCATCTTAAATCACTTCATAATAATGTTCTTGCCTTGAAGTCTGTGGTTATAATGTGACAAAATGTGAAACTGTGAAGAGATATGAATGTATTTGCAAGGGAAAAAAACATTTAATGGAGTAAAAAAAATGTACTCAGGATTCGTTTTACCAGTTAAAGTAAATTTTCCCATAAATAAGATATTATAAAGTTGGTTAAAATGCTCTAGGCATTTCACATGTTTAGATTTCCATCCATTTTGCAATTATAAACAGATAATCTGTTCATTTAAAAGCTTAACAATGGCTAAAAACATCCAGTATAAGTCATAATTGTATCCATGTTAATAACAAGGGTTTTGACTGAGTCAGTTTTGAGGTTTTGTGATGAGAAAAGATTGTGCCCTGATACTGAACTTTTCTTATCTCGAAGAATAAAAACATAATCTTCAATTAGCATGCAGAGCATACAGAATCAAATACAGAGATGTATATATTAAAATAAGTACCTCAGTTTTGTTCACTGTGAAACAGTTACCTTTAACCTTTGGTGCCAAATTCATATACAAAAAAAGGAGTGCAGAGAAACTTAGTTGAGCTGTGAAAAGCCTAAATGTTTATTTTAGGTCCATTTTCAACCATTTTTAACCAAATCTTATTGTTCCTGAATGAAAAACCCCAGAATGTCACTGCTGGAGCACAAACATCCTCCATCTTTTTCTTGAACAGTAACAGGATGGATACATATGTTATCAATGATAACTGCCAACAGAGAGAGGATTCAGGAAAACTCTTCAGAGAAAAATCTGAAATCCAGCTTTTTGACATTTCCAAAACCAATAAAATATTAGGCAGAGTTAAGGAGACTCACTAGTCATACATTTCAACTGGTCTCTCTGGGAACACAACGATATCTTACTCAGAGAGGAAGGACTAACAGACGCTTTTCTTCCTCAGGAAGTTAAAGTAAACCTCCCCAACCTCCCTTTAACCCCACCCCGCTATCCTGCCATGTGTATCTGTAATTACAAAACATTTGACCCTCTGCTGTAAAAAGCAGTTTTCAAATTGAACTGAAGAAGACAGAGGGCACCTGCAGTACCCACTGCAGATTAGAGAGTGCATAATTAACACACCATGACTCTCCTGCAAAGACATCTACGTGGAAATACTGCCAAAGAAGGAAGTTTTATTTTGAGGAACCAAACTGAGCTTAATCTGTTCTCACTACCTTCTTCTGAAGACAGATACAGACTCCTCAGATTACAACAGATGTAAAACATATTTTTTAATCATCAACCTGTTAAAGGAATAGTACACCCAAAACATGATTAGCCTTCATTTTCTACTCACCTCCATGCTGAACAACACTCTGGAGTACTTTTTTGATATCTCAAATGCATCTGGAGATCTGGGAGGCTTCTTGCTGTCTGCTGACATTCAAATAATGGAGGTCTATGGCGCCCGAGACAGAAAGGTCCACAAAAGTCCACAAAAACTTGTCAATATTCCTCCATACTGCTCGTCCAATGTAATCCAAGTGTCCTGAGTGGGTAGCATCCAGAATTTACTCGAAACGAAGTCATTTAGAACGTTTTAGAGCCTAAACAGTAGTGTATAGGATTTCCTAATAGCGCCCCCATGCGCGCTCACGATTCTACGGAAGCCGGCAGACCAAACCAGCGCATTCAGCTCGGCAAAGAACTCATGCTCTTCCTCAACACTGAAGTCCTCAGACATTTTTCTTTCGTTGTTTCTTTCTTTGCACAGGTAAACAGCACATTTCTTCTTCTACGCTTGCATTATCGGCAGACCAGACGCTGAATGCGCACTTCCTTCCGGTTTGGTCTGCCGGCTTCCGTAGAATCGTGAGCGCGCATGGGGGCGCTATTAGGAAATCCTATACACTACTGTTTATGCTCTAAAAACATTCTAAATTACTTCGTTTCGAGTAAATTCTGGATGCTACCCACTCAGGACACTTGGATTACATTGGACGAGCAGTATGGAGGAATATTGACACGTTTTTGTGGACTTTTATGGACCTTTCTGTCTCGGGCGCCATGGACCTCCATTATTTGAATGTCAGCAGACAGCAAGAAGCCTCCCAGATCTCCAGATGCATTTGAGATATCAAAAAAGTACTCCAGAGTGTTGTTCAGCATGGAGGTGAGTAGAAAATGAAGGCTAATCATGTTTTGGGTGTACTATTCCTTTAAATGGAAAGCCAATAAAGCTCCAGAAGACGTAAAGTATTAGAATGCATTTATTCATTCCCTTACCGTTTTTTTTTATCATTTGATTTCAATCAGCTTTTGATTAGAAAGTGCATTACTCAGACCAAAATATTGAGTTTTTTGGTCTACATGCACATCAACAACTAAGATTGGACATACTGTAACCCTGTCACAGAAGAAAATCTGTTAAGGCAGCAAAAGCAAAATGAGACTAAGCTGGTGAGATACCATGCAGGACAATTACAAAAAAACAAAACAAAAAAAAATAGTACTAACTAAATCTAATGCTTCTATGGGTCGAATTGGATCATTTAAGTCCAGATTTAAACGAAAAATAATATCTACAGCAAGATGTGAAAATTGCTGTAGGCACTCTTTATTTAATCTGATTAACTGGAGCTATGTTGCAAAGACACAATGGCAAAAATCTCCAGCTTCCTCAATGCAAAGCTGGTAGTAAAATACCTCAAAACACCTGCAGATGTAACTGCAGTGGGAGGTTGCTCTATAAAAAAATATATTATAGTGGGGGACTGAAGAAAAAAATGCACTCTTTGCAGACTTTTTTTTTAAAGTAAATAATATTAGATTAAAACTTTTTTTAGTTTATCACATAATGTTCAATAAAAATGCTTGGAAGTTTTTGGCTAATAAACTATAGGAAGTTTAAAATCCCTTAGTAACCCAGTTTATGTGACTGTTTTATTCCTTTTGTAATTTGCCAATACTGAGAACAAATGATTTTGGAAACAATAAGTGCAGAGACATAGTTTGTTGTATTTCCATGAGAGCCACTAATTCAGTTATGGCACATTTTGCCAAGTGTCTCCCTGGGACTGTTCTTTTGTTTGTTTTTTATTTTATTTGCTCACTAGCTGAGAGCAGAGTTAATATTAAAGCCATATCTGCGCCCTCTGTGCCTTGACCATATCAACAGAGCATGATGGGGGGCAGAGGGGGGCTTTTAAGAGTAAGGGAGTACTAAGTCCTACGCTTTGGCTCATGAGCTTGGAAAATATTAGCAGAAACATAAATCATATTAATCCAAATATTTATGAAGTCTGCGCACATAAGACCCATTGTTTTAGAGCAAAAAAAAAAACAACACTTGAGGACTGTAAAGTCTGATAAAACAAAACAGATGCTTAAAAACTGCAATGGATGAAGAAGAGAGAGAAATATGTGGCTTGAAGCCTATTTTTTTTTATTTATTTTTTTTACTTAAATTGAATTTAGAATTTGGGATCATGTGACTATAGTGAATATGTAATATGTGCCACTATATGGAGATGCGTGCAGGCAGCAGTGGTGGGGGTGACTGACCTCTCCCCAGATCCATCTCCGTACAGCGCCGCTCAGGGTTACTGTGAACCCGACATTTAAACACAGCTCCAGGAGAGCGCACAGAGCTGCTGTAGGAAGAATTTGCCTTGGGTGCTCCCACTATGACCCTGTACACATAAAGAGAGGAGAGCATTGGGGGGAAAAAACAAAACAAAACAACTTAGTTCATCTCCAACATTTGCCCTGGAGAGGATAAAACAAAAGTATGACAAAGCAAACTAATTTGTTATTTTATGAGGGCCATATTCAAATATACACTTGTGAGTGCAAATTAAAAAATCAAAAGCATAATAATTAAAAAAGAGATATATTCCCAGCTGAGACTCACCAGCGTGTGTTTTCATGAAAATGTTCCAAGACAGAGTAGCCAAAAAAACTAGAACTTGGTCCTTTGAACACCAAAGGATGTTCTAAGTCAATATTATAAGAGCGAGCCAGAGAAATAAAGAGAAAGACATAAAAACTTTGCTGCACTCCCGCTCTGTGCCGCTGCGGAGGAACCATCCTTTTGCGCGTCGTGCGTAATAACGCGGTAAGAGTGTCAAAAACCTGATAAAACGTAAAGTTATGTGGAGAAATCCCCTGCCGGTCACCCGTCAAAAGTTTTGCAAATTGATTTTTAGTTGCTCCTGCTCCGTTTAGCGCCTCATCTGTTCTGCGGTGGCATAAGCAAAGGCTACAGGAGGAAAGTTAACAACGTGCGTCAGCTTCTCTCCATTCTGATCAGACTGGGAAAGTTGCTCGCAGACTCGCTTGGCTCAAATAAATGCAGCCAAGAGTCAAGTCCATCAGAGGTAGAGTGGAAGTAAGAGGTGTTATTTTTCCACATAAAAATAAGAGCACCACTTTCTGTGAACTAATTTTAAAGTCACTGATCGGAAGGCGGTACTTTATTATGAAGGGTCGGACCGGAAGCTCTGTTTGTTGACATTCTTTTCTGTCATAACAGACACAGACAGAAAAGAGGCGAGTGGTTTAAAGGCGCTGAGCATCACATTACATCCATGAGCTTTATTGGGGTTCAGGCACAACAAAAGAGGAAGTTGGGAACTCGCTGCTGTCCTCTACAGGCCGCAAATAAACTTTAAAAAGCATTAAATACTTTACATAAGATGCCTTGGATTCAAAACCTGACATTCTCTGATAAAACCAAACATATTGTTGGTGTTATTATTATTTTTTTTTTTTTGCCACCAAAGTGTGAAACTTTTTGCTTTTGTCTGAATGCATAAAGTTCTCTATTTCTAATGAATGTTCTTAGTTCATCAGGTAACTACCACAAACTTTAATGTGTTACTGGGCTTTTATGTGATACTGACACAAAATAGAAAGTTTTTTTGAAGTGTGATGAAAATTATACTTTTTCTTTGTCTTTTTATTTACAAGAAGAAATCAGCAGAGCAATATGTGTATCCAGCACCTTTTACAACTTAAGGGTCCACTTGTGTGCATATTTATCCTATTATAAATCAGATTTTTGTGTGAGTGGGCTGTTTCGTCAGAAAGCTTTAGTAAACAAAATAAATGTGCAACTGAGGGGTAGTTGAAAACATAGATGCCAGAACCCAGTTAAGGTAATTCTACACTAATCACACTAAACCAACCAACCGTTTTACCAAATAAATCACCGAAGACAAACTACATTTTTCTAAAGCTCTTGCTGTTTTATATAAAGGTATGGAGGACAATCTTCCTTTGACTTTAAGCAACAGCATAGGTGTAGCCAAATTTTATTATAAGTTTGGCCAGGCAATAACCAATGCACACTGAGGGGTGGCCAAAGGTGGCTAGGCACCAGAACCTCATGCTCAATATATACTGTTCCAACAGGAACACAAACGTCCATATGTCTAAATAAAAAAAAAACTATAGTTTCCTACAGCCTTTGCTAAAAAAAATTGATGCATTTATTTAAACATCCTTCTAGATAAAAGGTATAGTGGATAAAATTCTTTTAAATTTGCGTTCTGAAGCGAACATCTTTTCCATCGACATTACTTACCTACTTTTATCAATATCATTCTGCATTAAATCGATATTTACAATCATAATATCTACATAAATTCATAATTTAATAGGTTTTTATTGAAATAGTTATTTACAGTATCTATGATTTAACTGAAGACTGTTAGATGACTTGGAGAGACGCATAATTTTCTCTTTACCGCATACATCACAAAATCTAGTTCTGAAAGAGCATGAATTCTCTACTAATCATCTCCATTGTTGGTATATTGATGTGCATAATTAACCACTGTGTTTTTGTTAAGTAATTGTTAATATATGAAAAATTAAAATGTTTTAAATATTCTACTTGAGAGTATTACTGATGCCACCCTCTGTATTGGAGGGGGAAAAAATGGTAGGGGTAGCCACAGATTGGCTAAGGGTGGCCATGGTCACCCCTGGCCCCCCATCTAGCTCCACCCCTGAGCTACAGAGGGTTCCCCTTATCCATTGCACACCAGTTTGTGTAACATCCTGTTACTGCACACGAGCATTTATGTATTCTGTTAGCTTTGGTGACAGACATTCATTGCAGCTCCATTTTACATTCTGAAGATGGTTAGGAGTTACAAGAAGCAAGGTCTCTTATCATTTTATGAAAAGAAGAGGAAGGTGTCAGAAGAAAGAAATACCACCAGTGTGTATTTGGGAGATTCTTTCATGTCATGGCGGAAGAGCAAGGAAGGTCTTGAGCATGCAAAGTTACTGAAGTGACTTGGACATCTTTTACCCACATTTCCAGAAAAATATGTACTAAATCTTTAATCAATAATTTTTCTGTTTAGCATTTACATATATATACATGATTAAATGTGTTTATTTATCTCTAATTAACATTAAGAATCATATATGGCTTACAGAAACATATAAATGCCCAATAAATGAAAACTAGTTCATAAAGATTATAGATTCTGATTGTCATCTTTAATGTTAGTATATTGGTTTGAAAAAAATTAAAAAAATCTGTATTTTTCTTTTGAGATTATTTTTAATACACCAACAATTAAAATGTCAAATTAATTAGGACATTCTACCTGAGAGTATCAATGCTTCCACCCTCTGGTTTAACAGAGAACCACCACCAACATATGGCAACAACAATTCATGTTGTAGGGGTGGAAACAGGGGTGCCAATGGCCACCCCATCTAGCTACGCCCCTGTCTGAGCAGAACCGATTTCATGAGCAGAAAGACAAAAGTTTATTAAATATTTCATATCAAAGTGTATTCAGAATGGTCCAGATCTAAAATCTAGGAAGATATTAAGAAAAAAATTCAAAAGTTATTTTTTTTCCCAACACAATCTTGAGTTTGAGCTGTTTTCTAAGCATTACTGCCAGCTGGTAAAGACTCCCACCCAAAGACGTGCAGTAAAATGTGATTATCCATCTTAGTGAATGGGGCCTGAAGGCAAATAAAGGCCACACATATTTCTTAGAAATTGTAAGTGAATAACGAGAAAGGAAATCAGCAAATGATGGATCATTCTTCTTCCCGTTCATTATGAGATACTTTGTGTTGCTCTCTCAACATAAATAGGCTAAAAAAAGGTTTATTATGCTCTTTTCAACCTATAGCATATTTCTATTATATTCACGTTTCTTATACTGCACTGTTTATGTGCAATATGTGGGTGTGATTCAGCACAAATTTAGCCTAAAAACATTTGTGTTACAGTGCATCATACAACAGCATTAATAATAAAAAAAGTCCTCAGAGAAAGTTTTATCAAAGTTCATAAATATAAGATAAAAAAAAGATTTTTTTGTTAAATTTGTCTTTTAATTGAAAAATTCACTTTTTTTTTTAACTTACTGATAATTTTGAAGGTATTAAGAAAATTTTAATTAGACCTTTGAGAGCTTCAGCAAAGATTTAACTAAAGCACCCAAGAAACATCTGGTTAGCAAGCCTAACTGCCTCTTTAATATTTCTGCAATAAAGCTGCTTCCGCTGACCTACTGATGTTTAAATAGGCAAAAAGCATGATATCCTCCAGAATCAGCCATATGATAAAGACTTTATCTTCCTAATGTAAATTAATATTCAAATCTAATGGTATTTTGTAACAAAGAAAAAAGTGACTCAAGCTTAGAGTTTCAAACCCACATGTTTTAACCTCCATGCTACAGCTTTCTTTGTAAGAAACTTAATCTTCAGCTCTTTATTAAAATGCTTTAAAAAACTAAAATCAAAAGTAAATTATTCATATATATGACATATCATGAAAAAAGGGACAAAATCAAATTTTTGAATAAGATTTAATTTGCCATAAAATGTAAAGCCATGTTCCCTTTATCACAGTTTTTTTTATTACACAATTTACACTTGTGGAGTGTTGTAGTTTCTTAGTCAGTGTCAAAATATAAAGCATAAAAAAAGCTGCATTGAACAAACCAAGTCCAAAATCTTCTAATAGTGCGAATGCACAGTTAAAGGGTCGTCTACAATTTTAAAGAGGAAGCGAATCGGACAAAGTAACTACACAGGAACATATAAATCAAGTGACTGTCAACCTTAGTGTGTGATATCATTTATTGCACAAGCCTTTTTTTTTAATATAAACATCCTAAAATAACCCATAATATTATTAAAAACATAAATTATAGTTTAAGTAGAGATGGATTATAGAGGATTTGTGTATCCGTCAAAAAAAAAACAAAACTATTCCCTCGTACATTTGAATGAATTTTCACAAACTTCTCTCACACACACAAACACACATATACCCCAGAATGTGCTCACAAACACACAACTTTACACACAAACATAAAAAGACTTGATTCAGAGGGAAGGACTCCAAATAATCCATGGCAGCTTTCCCCATCAGCAGCATATCTTCATCATGAAGTTCTCAAAGCAAACAAAATCATCGTAACCAAGGCTGTGGAGAGACAAACATGACATTCATATTTAGCAAAAGGAAGATATGAGCTACCGAATATTAGTCATTGGGTTAATAACATGCTTACTATTGGTTTGGAGTCTTCTTTCTCCAAAACCTTTTGTGCTTGATCTGGAGAAAACTTGAGCATAGAAGTAATCACCTTAGCCATCGTCTGCAAAACAAAATGACATTTTCTGGTTTTAAGAAGAGAATTATCCACTTAAAAACAAAATGTACTCACTGCTACCTTTGACACATCACAAAATCCAATTATAGTTGCTCTGAGACAATAAAAGCCTAACAAGACAAAAGGAGAAGAATGAAAATGATCTCTATAATCAACTTCAGGCCCATCTGCCACTGAGCACGCATTTCCCCATAAATGCTGGAGATAATCAGAAACAGTGGTGCAGTGTAGGAAAGCTAACTGCTCCACTAACTCTAAACAAGGCCAGCAGGACATTAAATGGCAAATCTGCGTCATGCAGGATGCATGTGCTTGCAGGCAGCCTCTAGGACATCCTGCACACAAGAGGGCTGCCATGTAGTTTTAAAATGTAGGTGTTTGTTGAGAGGAGGGGAAAATAATTGCCGAGTTCAAGATCCTGTCATCTTAGCTAGAAAGATCGCTGTTCCTTCCGTTTCTGCATGATGGGAACACATTAACTCAATATCGCTCTGCAATACAGTTTAACCAATATTAGCTTATTTTCTGCAACTGTTATCATATATAATGTGAACTATAAAGGAAATCCCTTAAGAGTAAAAATAAATCAGCTGGATAATTAAACACAATCAAGAACTTCTGGTTATTCTATAGTAAGAGACAAAATATTAAGCACCAAGAACCTAAAGAAATGTTTGGATTTAATTTGGATCACTTTTAATCCAACGACATATGTAACCATATGTAACTATTAAGTAGCTGCCATGTTGAGAAATACAGTTTTTATAGCTAATGAAAGCAGGATTTTGTGTTGACTAACACTGAGTAGCACATGAGTATTAATTAAAACGGAAAAGGACACATGCTTTTTGAAACTTTATCTAAACTATAAACTTTATTTATTTAGATATATCCAACTATCTATTAACTTATCCTAATAAATTAAACCCAGAGTAACCAACTGCCATCTTTAGAAACAATAGATGCTGTGTGAGGTGAAATACTAACACTAAACAACTGTGTTGTAGGGATGCTTTTCTCCATCAGGGGAAGCTGGATGGAAAGATTTTAGCAAACATTTCACAGTTAAACACATTAAAAATGTCTCAATCCCTATAGGATTGAGCCATTTTTCAATAACAGTCTGTTTAAAGACAAAAGAGACATTCCCCAAAGGGTATGCAGCAGTAAATGAAGTCAAACAATTTTCAATTTAGACTCATGGTTTTAAAACCCAATTCTAAAAATTTCAGAAAAAAAAATAAAAATAAAAATCTACCATGATTTTAATTTGATTTTACGACATTTACTAATTTTTTGTTGGTCTGCCATAAAAAAAAAAAAAAATACTTCTTCAAATACATTGAAGCACATAGCTACAAGATAAAAAGAGTCAAATGCATAGAAAGTGCTCCCTGATCAGCTCGTTGGTGATAAATCAAGTTGCTAACACCTGCCCTTAAGTCAAAACTATTAGAAAATGCAACAATAAGTAAACAAGACAAACATGATTCGATTAGCATTATCAGCAAGTAATGGAGTTTGGTAACCTGATAAACCAGACTAAATGTGAGATTAAATGTGTAATTTAGTCTGGCTCCGAGGAATGAGACATCAGAAGATTGTTGATGTTGTTGATGTGAGCAACCCCTTGTCTTTCAAACCGCTATGTGCCTATTGGTCATCGCTCTGACCAATGAGCGCAAATGACTGTGACGTAAGTGAGACAGAAAGCTGGTTGGGGAGTGTAAACAGCCTGTCAGTAAAATAGCGAATACGCCCTTTTTTATTTATTTATTTATTGAAAAAAAAAAAAATAATATATATATATATATATATATGTATATAAGAGAAAAAAAAGAATACATCCTTCTTAAAAATAAAGAGTGTAGAGCCACTTCCTGCTCACGTTTCAACGAAAACCCCAAGTCTAAAACTGATTCCAAAGCTGAGTCAAACAAGAACTGTTCAATAGTTGTTGCTTTGTCTACATGCCCTAAAAACCCCGCCCGCTTTGCATTCAAAAATTCTAAACACATCTCTGCGTTGTGATTGGCCCGCCAGTTCTAGGGCCTGGGGCATTGATCGAGGCTTGACCACTCACAGGAAAAATTATTTTGGCTGCTGGCGGGTGGGGATAGTTCGCTGGGCTAGGAGTTTGGTAGTCGCATTTATTTAGACCTTCTATCAGCTGGACCTTTAAGGTAAGTTACAACATCTGGGTGGATAAATATAATGTGCAAAGAATTACTGCTGGTATCCAGCATCCGACTGACATGAGAGCAGAATTTAAACTGCTCTCTCAAATAATATTCATTTGGTTTTATACTGAAATAATTTCAATATAAAGACTTTTTCAGTGGGTGTATATCTGGGTGTTCAATGTGTTTTGTCAGAAACAATAAAGAACTCATAAAATAAAGGCTTACTTTTGTTTCCCGTCCCATCATGTATTCAAACAACACCTTCCTCAAGTACTCAATCTCTGTAGACTCTGACAGAGAATCTGGGGTTTTAATTCCAGGATCTGTAATGAGAAAAAAAGGGATTTGCATGGTTCAAATGGAGGAGCATGTTTTATAAAAAACAAACAAGAAAACAAACAAACAAATAAAACAAGGTCAATAAAAAGAAATAAATCTGCTATTACACATTTATCACCTTCCTATTATATAAAATTGAGCTCATCGCTCCATCTTGATTGAAAAAAGCCTCAAATGAAACTGCGTTGAAGAGTAAACCTCTACTTTTCAAATATTAAGTCTGTCACTTATATATGTGTATTTCTGAATTTTATTAATTAAATATTCCCCCCCTGAGCTACAATTGTTAATCAATAACCAGGACGGGGAAGGGCTAAATTTACAGTTTGGATGGATCTAGTCACAATTTAGCTGCAGCTTCAGCTTCAGCAGCTCTTCAATAAACAAAAACACTTACATGCTTTGTGCTTCAGAGCAACCATCATCGGATTTAATAAATGTCCTTGCATTTAGAATGAAAAAAGGGAAGAAGGCATCCAAACTACTCTTTGATCTCTGACACGGATTAAGGGGTCTCCGATAAATCCTGTAGCCTTTGTCCTCCTGACCTTTTCCTGCCCTTGGATGAGCTCACTACCCAACCAATCACTGCTTCATGAAACCAGTGATCAGCAGCCTAAGACCTCAGCTCTGGGTGCTCTAAACATACCTAATGGAGAACTTACAGAATAAAAGGAAGCTTGTAAATCTGCCAAACATATAGAAAATAAACTGATAGACATAATTTGTTTTCCTAATAAAGAAGACTTTAGAATAGTCTATACAGCAGTAAAGTTAAGCACACAGCCTGCAAAACCCATTATGTTTAAAAAGGTGGCTTCTTCACCACCCCCAAACTCCCTGTCAGCAGACCTTCTTTATTACACCAGCGGCCCTCCCTCAGTGTCTGCAAATACTGCCAAGTTTACGATAAACCAGAGAATACTGCAGACTTCTACCCAGTCAATTAAAGGCATACATTCAAGTTTATACAGACTACTCAACTATAATTCTTAACTTAAATAAAACTTCATTGCAAAGATGGTTTCTAGCAACAGACACATCATAAAGAAACTTGTTTCAGGGCTTTATATTCACAGCAAATATAGGCACATTTTGAGTGTGTGGATCCTGAAAATAACCGGAGTACTCCTAACAGTGGTCTGCACAGCATCAGTCACCCCTTCAATTACACTCATCAGCATAAATTATTTTTTCCAGATTGGGATGTTGGTGCAACTTTGAAGAAAAAAAAAAGTGGAGCTGAACTTTAATTAATGAATTAATTATTATTTAAGGGCAGATTTAATCTAATCTGCAATGGATCAAAATTATATAAACAATCTCAAATATACTCACCTTCACTAAGACTGTCAATACAATTCTTAATACACTACATAATTTCATCCACTTTGCATGATACATAGGTATTACTGGCAGGAAAAAGAAAACCAAACCCTTAAACCACCATGATACTACCACCCCCATGCCTAAAAGTTAGTTCAGAGTTCTGAGGTTCAAAATCTTTATCTAAACTCCTAACAACTCAATGTTTTATTTACAATATTTGCAGAAAGCTTTTGGTTCGTTAATCTGAGGAGTTTCAAATTTCAGAATTTCAAGGTTATTTTAGGACTAAAGGGCTTCTTTTTTAGTCGGAACATTTTCAGTAGATACTAATGTAATCTCACTTCACCACGGACGCTAGACTTACAGGAGGTCATGAAAGGCTTGAATAGAATTCGATTGTTATTTCTAAATACCCTAAAAAATGTTCCTTTCTTTAGAGCTGACAGTTTTTGGTCAGATACCTAACAGGGTGTTTGGTTCCAAAATGTTTCAATTTTGATTTAAGCTATAGATGAGAAACCAGGTCATTTAAAGCTACCATCAATACCGACAATTCATTGTTATGACATCATTATAAACTTTAGTGGATGTAAATACTGTAAAGTATTCCATCCATTTTATTGTATCTTTCTCATTGTTTATTCACTTTATTTCTGCTGGGATCATCTAAAGTGAAGTTGGAGCATAAAGTAGGAGTAATTGCTGATGCAAAGATTACCTTTGTATGTCCCCCCAAGATGAGTTACAACAGGACTGCGGTGGAGAAATTTGATCTTATCTTCAAGAGAGTTAATCTAACAGAAAGAAAGAAAAACATGAACAAGTTATTTTTGTGACCTTTAAGGGTTAATTTCTTTCAATCTGTTAGCTGGGATACAAGCTTTTAATGGCTATTAGGGGATGTTTATTGAAAAATGAAATCGGTGGGAGGTGTTGCTCCGATTGTTTACAGGGTTAAATCAAATGTAAACAGATGTGTTGAGCAATTAAATCGATGCAGCAGGAGAGCACTCTGTGTTTCTGCCGGAGGCCACAGGTTTCTGGGAACAGGCTCCTCTTTGGGTATCCCACTGCAGCGCTGACTCTTACCCTCTCAACAAACTCCTGCTCTTTCAGCCGAGCCTCGCTCAGGAGGGTCGTCTTCTCAGCGAGCTGAGCCTGCAATCAAAGCGACAGAGGATGAATGTCCTTCTGACAAGCAAGGGGAAAAATAAATAAACCTTTATTGTTTTTAAATTTCCACATTTAAAGTATATAATGCTTCTATAAACGATTACAGAAGGAGAACTGGAACTAGCATAATTACCTTTAGGTCCTCAGGGGTAACCTGTATAGGCAAAAAGAGGAGTCAGACATGTCATATAAATTATGAGATCAATAAATGAAAGTTTGTCTCTATTTTGAACCTTGGAGATATTAAAATTATCTGACATAATGAATCGTAAAATTATCAGTGGGCAAAACTGCAAAGCAAAATCAACTAGATGAGGAAAGGGTTCAGAAGAACACCGAAAAAGTAGAACCAGGACTGAACAGATTGATAGAAAGTCAGATGGATGAACTTAAGAGTCGAACAACAGATGACAAATGGATGGCTGGGTCTGAAATGAATGATGGACGGATATAAAATGGATGGATGGTGGTGTATAAATATTGTCTGGATAGAGGGATAGATATGTAATGTACAAATGAATGATGGATAACCTAATAATGGATTATTAATTGATGTATGGATGCACAGATCTTTACATCTGTCTGTGGTGAGGAAAGGCCTTCATTGGCACACATCCATCCAGTCCCAATGACTTCAACTGGGAAAAATGCAGCAGTCAGAGCAATATTATATCTGGTGTTTATTTTTGCTAAAAATATTTTTTCATGTAAGAAAAACCTCTGCACTGTTCTAACTGCACCTGGAGACATCTCTGTGGAGCCATTACTGGACACTTTCCAGTTAGCGTATAGAGCATCAGAGCATTCGGCAGTATAAATCTAAAGCTGGTGAGATAATAATTGAGACCAGAGAAGAGGCTGACTGCTGCCTCACAGGATCCGTTTCGTAAGGAAAGCATTCCTAAGCGATTCAAATGCAACCTTGCAGCATCCGGCGCCCTTTGGAGAGCAGCCACAAGACTGCAAAGAGACGCCATTCAAAGAGAAGGCAACTCTTGGACAGATTTCCTCTTTATTGAACTGCTATGCTATGCTCTTTAACCCATTTAGGCCGGGAAAGCATTACCGCATTTCTACCATTCAAGCCGGGGGTGCTGTTGCGTCATTCTACCATTGACGCCGGGAGAGCATATAAGTCAAGCAAGAAGAAAGACGTTTTTTTCAAGCAAACATGGAGGAGTTTGACAGAGAAGAGTTGTCGGAAGGCAGTGATTTTGAGGAGTGTGTCGGCTTTGATGACGGTATAGATGAAATGATGACTTTGAACGCGCTGAACCAATCGAACTACCACCGCAATGCACGGAGTGTTTTCAACCGCACACCTGGAGTGAAAGTTGATTTGCCTGCAGACGCCACACCGCTGCAGGCATTTGAGCATATTTTTAATGAAGAACTTTGGATGCATCTAGTTACCGAGACGAATAGGTACAGTGACCAAACAAACCAAACTCCAACAAGAGCAAAGATGGCAAAGTGGTCACCCGTGACTGTGACGGAGATGAAGACATTTATTGGGCTGTGTATGTAAACCTCTCTTCAGGACGCAGTTCCCCCAAAATATGTCCCGGGACAGATTTGTGGCCATCTGGAGGTAGGTTGTATGCAATTTATAACACAGACATATGCATTATTATGCATAATAATACTGTTAATAAGTAATCATCAGATAGTTATTTATGTAATGTTTGTTCTTTATTTTGAAAACGTTTTATATTGCACATTCTCAATGAAGACATGATCACATATGGAAAAAATAAAAGGTTGAATTTTTTTTTTTTTTGATTACTGCTTTTCACATTTTTTTTTTGGAAGAATTTCAAAGATAAAATATATTTTGAGTTCTATCTGCTACAGAAGCTGAGATATCAATAATTAAGGCGTTGACACAGTTGCTGAATTTACAGAAAAACTTCAGGTTTTAGGGGTATTTTTTAAAATCGGCCATAGGTTTTTAAGGTGTTTTTTCCAGGCGTTTTAGGCCTAAATGGGTTAACCTGAATTTGAACTTTCAATTTAATGTGCACTGAAATGCTTTTATTCAGAACTAAATTCGCGTATTTCAGCCTTTAGTCTTGGAGCTGAGAAAAAGAGTAACTTTATGTCACCATTAATGTTTATTGCAGCTCAAGAAAGGTGACTTATGATCTGAACAGAAAGGTTTTGTCTAAACCCCTTGTGGCATGTATATATAAGAGACTATATTGGCTGCAGCTATAAACCCTCCTATAACAGCACGAAGGTCCCTGATGCATCACTAGACTGTGACGCAGATGCTTGAAACCAGGTTTTACCTCTGAAGTGCTCTGGCAGCGTGACTGAAGCTCTTCTAGCTGTTTCTGAACCTGCCAAACTCTGTCTCCCATCTCCTCCTCTCGATCCTAAAAACAGATAAATAGTTACAGGAGTAGCAACTGAGGCACTTCCTGTTTGTTATCTTAACTTCACAATTCAACTATGTCAGCTGACCTTAGATTTCCCTCCGTTACATTGCCTTGCAAAAACTCCAACCCCGAAACTTTTCAAGATTTATTACTTTAAATGACAACTTTAATTAATTGAATTGGATAGACCAACACTAAGGAGTCCAGACTTGTGAAGAAAAAATAAATAAAAATGGTATTTAAAACCTCAATAGGAAGGAAGTCCAACAGAGTGTCTTCAGACATGATCTTGTTATTAAACCAAGTGTTTTGTATGCAGTGTAATAAGAGGGTGTTCTGTTAAGGCCTCAAAGTTTAACCTAATATTAAATAATCTCTGAAAATAAGACTCAAGACTGTTCTTAAGTAACTGGAAACATGACAGAGACAGAAACACAAATATAAAAAAGGTGGAGACAGAAAGATGGATAAATAAGATGCAGAGAGAAGCTGGCTGATCTTCCAGAGTTGTACCCATCCATGTGAATAAAGTTACAGTACAATCTTTGTGCTAAAAAA
Source organism: Cyprinodon tularosa (assembly GCF_016077235.1). Lineage (NCBI taxonomy): Eukaryota > Metazoa > Chordata > Actinopteri > Cyprinodontiformes > Cyprinodontidae > Cyprinodon > Cyprinodon tularosa. The sequence goes on along the minus strand of NW_024038405.1, from coordinate 744,627 downwards.
TATTTTAGGGGATCGACATTTACCATCATACATTCAAGCTTATTTGTCACTCTAAAAACAAATGTGGCCTTTGAGAAACAGCAATGTTTGAAGTTTTCTAACCTACCTGTATAACCTGCTCATATTTTTGCACAGTTCTTTGCAGATCGTCGTCCTTCTGGGAAATCACCTTCCTCAGCTGGCTGGCCTCGTCTCTATGACCACTGATGAGCTCAGCTTCCACTGCCTGGGCCTTGGCTGGGTGCAGAAAAACAAGAATGCAGAGATAACGTATAAGTTTGAAGCTACCATAAGTTATAATTATGTTTTTTTACAAAAATGTTTTCACCAATTATCTTCAAAATTTTCTTGTACAATAACGTGATTTGATTGATTTCTATTTGATAAGTATTTGTCTGAAGCTGAAAGCATCTTGTTTTTGCTTTATTTAATCCCTGTAAACTTAATCTGATGAACAGTGGGGAAACTTGTGATACCTATGGTCTCCTTCACAGCAGAGTCGAGCTCCTTCTCCTTCAAAGCCATCTGTGAGTTGAACTCCCTCATAAGCTGCTTTATAGCAGAGTTGTGCTTCATTTCCACATCTTCCAGCTCCACCCTATAAAAGCAGACGGTGAAAATGCAGCTGGAAAAATAGCATCCAGCAACACATGGTGCATAAATACGGATAGAGACTTACTTTAGCCTTTTCTCATTCTCTTCCTGCAGCTCTTTCTTCAGATACTCCAGATCGTGTTCATGCTCCTTCCTCAGCTGTCTCATGTCCTTCTGTAACCTGGTAAAGTCCTTCTGGATCCTCTCTTTCTCGTTCTTCATATGGCTTAGTTTGCTTTTAAGAGTTTGCAAAGTCTGATCATCAACATCCTCCACTTCTGGCATAGGAGAGTGGTTAGCTACTTCATGTTCAATGGCGCTCATTGTTTGATTCAAGCTGCTACTCTCCACCTGGACTTCAGGCTCTGAAGAGTTCTGGACCTTACTAGAAAGCTGGCTGAGCTGAGCATCTCTTTCACTCATTTCATCTTTCAGACGATTTATTTCTGTGAGGAGGGTTTCATTTTGCTCTTCTGCTTCTTTTAGCTTTGCCTGGAGTTCATGCAGAGTCGTTTCAGTTTTTCTGAGCTCCACTTGCTGCGCGGCCTCCTTCTGAAGAGACATTAGCCTGTCTTCATATTCGACTCTCAGCTCTTCTAAAGATCTCTCTTTCTCAAGCCTCTCGTTACTCAGAATTTTCTCCTGCTCTTCTCTAACCCTGACAAGATCTTCTTCAAGCAATCTGTTTTTTTCCTCTAAGGTCTGCACTTGTTTTTTGTTCAAGGTCTCATTGCTCTTGTTTTCCTCCAGGCTACTCTGGAGAGACCTAATTGTCTGCTCCTTCTCCTCAAGCTGTGCTGTTAACTGTTTTCTGATCTGACTAATTTTCTGCTCCGCTTTCTTTTTCAACTCTGATATCTTCCGAGCGCTCTCTGCAGATAACCTCTCCTCAGTTCCTTTGAGACTCTCCTCCTTGCTCTTGTTAATCTCATCTTTCATCCTTTCAAATTCCTCTCTTTGATTCTCCAGTGCAAGTTTACACTTTTTGTTCTCCTCCTCAAGGGAGCTCAATTTTTCTACCATCTCTTGTTCTAAATTACCGTTTTGAGCACACTGCATTTGGACATGATGCAGCTGCTCCACCAACTCCTTCTTCTCGTTCTCCCTGCTGATATGCTGCTGTTTGAGCTCTGATGTGAGCTGCTCGCATTCTGTCTTCTTTAGGTCGAGCGTCTCCTGAAGCTCAGAAAGTCGGCTGATGCAGCTTTTAAGTTCTGATGTGAGGTCACTGACTTTCTGCTCTTTTTCACTCAACACTTGGTCCATCTCAGACTTGCTGATGGACTGATTGTCAATACTTGCCGACAACCTTTGCAGAGCTTCATTCTTTTCTGAGATTTCTTTCTCCAGCACTTCGAGCCTGTTCTGCAGAGCTTTAACAGTGTCTTCATTCTGGTTGCACTTTGCCTCGGCCTTCTTCTCCTGCTCCATCAGGCTTATCCTCAGCACCTCCGCCTGCTCCAATGCAGCCGTTCTCTCCTGCTCTAATCTGTCCATGCTCTCTTGTCTCTCCTTCTCGTACTGCTCCTTCAGCTTGTTTATGGCTTCCTCCTTGTCCTGCATGCTACTTGCAAGCTGATTTTTCAAGTCGGTGATAAGCAACTCATTTGTTTTCATGTTTTCTAACATGGTTCTGTTTGCTTCGCTCAGTTCCTCCATTTCCTGAAGCTGCTGGCTGACTGAAAGAGAGCTGCTCTCCTTCTCTTGAGTTAAGGCTTTGATATGCTCTTTGTGAACATCTACCTGAGCAGTCATGTGTTCTAATGAAATGCATAGATTCTTGTTCTCCTCTGTGTGCTGGAGGAGATTTTCCTCTAAAGTGCATATTCTATCCAACTTGGAACGGAAAATGCTTTGTAAGCGCCCCAGGCTCCCCTGACTGCACAGCAGTCTATCATTCAGCTCTTTAACGCGACATTCTACTCGCTGTTTGAGTTCATCAGAGGAATACTCTACTTTAGACTGAACCTCCTTACAATAATGGTCCATTTTGTCGATGATCATATCTAACTGCTGCTGGAATTCAGCTTCCTTCGCTTGCAGCTGTGCAGAAGTTTGCTCCATTTTACTCTCCATATCTTTAGTGTCTGTTGCTCTGGAAGTTTTCAGTGCTTGAAGCTGTTCCTCCGTTTCATTCAACTTATCAGACAGAGTCTTTAAACTTGCTTTACTTTCTTCTTCTGCAGTCTTCAGCTTATCTTGAAGGGCGTTTCTCTCATTCAGAGCCTGGTTCAGGTTCCTCTCCGTCGTCTCGATTTGCTCCTTTAGCAGTGCTTCTCCCTGAGTCAAACTTTCCAGTTTAACTGCTGCTTCATTAAGTTCTTCCTGCAGCTTCTGCACAGTAGTTTCACGGATTGCCAGGTCCTCCTTTAGATCTCTCAGTTCTTGCAGCACTTGTTGGTAGTCCGTCTGGTTTCTGCTGAGTTGCTGAGATGTTTCCTCCAGTTCCTGAGCTTTCTCTTGAAGGCTGAGTGAATGTTTCTCTGTTAGCTCTTCCTCCTGCAGGGCAAGTTTCTCTTGCCAACGATGCCCCAGTGCTTCCATCTCTTGCTTATGGGTTGTGTGCAGTTTCTCTAGCTCTTCTTTATGGTTTGCCTGCAGATCTGATACAGCACTGCTGAGGCCTTGTGAGCTCTTCTGAGCCATCTCCACAATTTTTTCTTGGATTTGCTGCTCTTTCTGCTGAAGTTCCACCTCCTTTTTTGCGAGTTCCTGCTTCATATTTTCTTCGTTTTGTTGTAGCTTTTTCTTGAAGCTCTCCTGCATTTCTTTGGCCTTTTGCTTTACCTTTTCCATCTTTGTTTCCTGTTTTTTCATCTTTGATTCCATCTCAGATATAGTGCTTTTTAGCTGGAGTTCATGAGCAGCTTTTTCATCATCCAGTTGTTTCTTAAGGCATCTTTGCTCTTCTAGGTGTTTTTGTTGCTCTGCTGCATATATTCTCTCCTTCTCTAAGAGCTTCTCTTTGATTTCTTCTAACTGATTCTGCATTTCTAGGAGCATCTTCTCTTTTTCCTGACATTTGTTGTTGGCAATTTCCAACTGATCCTTCAGCTCTGCCAAACTCTTCTGACACTGATCCAGATCCTCTGAGGCCTTATTTAACTGAGCATTTGATTCCTTCAAGCTTGTGTTTTCTTGCTGAGTTTGCAATAAACTCTGTTGCAGCTCTTCAATCTCCCTAATCTTTATTTCTAGATTTTTTGCAGTGGAATGTTCTTTCTCCTGTACTGTTTTCTCTCTAAGAAGAAGTTCTTCAACCTCTTTATCCTTTTCCCTCAGAACAATCTTCAATGCATTAAGCTCCTGTTTCAAAGTTTTCTCTACCCCTCCAATAGATTGCTCATGCTCATGTTTGATACTTTCAACCTCAGCACTGTGTTTTGACACCTGCTCTTGAAGCTTTTGCTCATATTCCTGTAGAGCTACCTTAGCGCTCTCTTGAGCTGCCACCAGCCTCTCTTCCAAACTTTGTTTACTGTTTAAAACCTCTGAAAGCTCAGCAGAAAGGGCCTCCAACTCTGACTGCTTCCCATCCAGTTTCTCCAAAGTCTTCAGGTTAATGTCTTCAACATGAGCCTGGAACTGTAGCTCCTTATCTTTTAGGAGGGTCTCCATTTCCGCTCTGTGTTTCTCCTTGATATCCTCTAAAGCAGCATTATGCTGCTGGATTAGAGCATCCTTCTCATTTTCTAGCAAATCCTGTTGTTTTGCTTTTAATCCGGCGATTTGCTCTTCATGGTTATTCTTCAGCTCTTCCAACTGAATGGAAAGTTGTTGAGACAAACTGGATTCATCTTGGGAGATATTGCTAACAGAGCTTTCCATCTCCAAAATCCTCTGCAATCACATTTATTGCAGGAAGTCAGATCAAATAGTCAGATCATTTCAAGAAGGTATTAGGTATGCAGCTATTGGTTATTTTGGTGTTTGATTATTATGGTCTTTATTTTTGAATTAATCAAAAAATAAATTTTTAATAAAGTAGCATTTCTCAATAAACCGAAGTATCAAAGTTTGAAAAAACAAAATGATTTAATGAACTGTAAATAGCAAAAATAAAAACCCAGTTTAAGTTTAAAAACATTGCAAAGACATTATGTCAATTCATTCCTTTGATTTCATAATCAATTGAACGAATAATAATCTGGCAGCAAAAGCTGCCTTATAGGACTTTTTCTCTTTTTATTTTACAAAATAAAAACTGGGCACATGTCATGTTTTAGAGTAAACTTTGTATTTAGCATAATGTCAAAAGCCATTTCATTTACTGATAAATTAAAGGAAAGGACTCTTAATACTACTTTATTAAAATATGATATTCAATTTTATACAAAATTGTTTTGAAAGTTTAAACTTTTAATGTCAATGTCTTAAAGTTTTTTTGTTGTTTTTTTTCACCTAAAGTTAAAATTAAACACTTAAAATAAGAAAAGCATAACTCACTGTTCTGGCAGCCTCCAGCTCCAGCTGTATCTCCTTCACTTTATTATCAGCTTCCATTCTAATAGCGGTCTTCTGTAACTCTGCATCCTCCATTGCCAGAGAGGCCTGCTGTTCTTGTTCCTTAGATAACTGCTCAAACTCCACTTTACATTGCTCCTGGGAAACAGAATCATTTGACATTTAGATCTTTCTTAGGTCTGTTCACATTATGATGCTTCAATTATAAATAAAGAAAGTGGCACCAACCACTGCTTTGCTGATTCTTTCCTTTATTTCCTCTTCTTTAGCAGCTAAAGCTTCGCTGTGGGCTTTTTCCAAATTAGCTACAGTTTCCTCTGAAGATTTCTGAAATTAATTATAAAATTAACATGCCTTCATAGAAACAAGATGATGATTTTTTAGAGGAGCAAAATATTAAAAAACATAGAAACATTGAAAAAAGTTCTAACATTAAATAAACCAACGACCTCCTTCAGGAGAAAGATAAAATCATGACTACTCAGCAGAAGTTACTTTCTGACCTTCATTATTGCAACAACTTCCTGTTTAACTCTTGTGAGCTCCTGCTGAAGATTCTTCCTTTCCTCCTCACTTGTCCTTTCTACTTCTTTTACTCTCTCCTCAAGCTGGACTTGCAGCTGTTTTCTGGCCTCCTCTGCCCTCTGAGCCTCACCCAGAGCCCGTTCTAGCTCTTCAAAAGCTTCAGGACATGAACAACTGTTACCATTTAAAGCGGTACAATGTTGTATGATTTCAAACTTGATTTGCCCTAACCTGATTTCTCAGCCTTTTCCTTCTGCTCTTGTAATTCCTCCTTCTGGGTTACAGCCTGCTGGAGTCTGGAGCGTAACTGTGCAACCTCCTCTTCTTTCATTTCCAGAGTCTCGTGCATCTGCCGCTTGGTTTCAGCGATAACCATTCCCTGGGAAAAATGTTAAACTAAATTAACATATGTAGTGATATGCAATGATGCAACCCAATTATCAACCAACCAAAATAAGCTTGATGACTCTGACTGATATTTTTCTTTCAGAGTATGACTGCACATCAGTACTTAGGAAAAACATCACCAGTGCATCTTCAAATACAACCATAATAATAAAAAACGTTTACTAATGCTTCGAGTATGTCTGCAATTTTACACCCAAGTTAAGCTGTTAATAGCATTTGACATCCACAATGCATCACATTGCATGCCTGAGTGCTTCAACTCCCTGTAGAGCAGAGGTCAAAGATTAAGAGAAACAATATGGTGGATCACTGTGTCCAACCTATTCAGCCAATGACTGAGGAAAAACAACATACTTAAGCTACAAGCCCTTTAATCAAGATGTAAAAAAGTAAAAGCTTCTCACCCACCTTGTCCTGCTCCAGTTGCTCAATAAGATTTTTGGCATCCCGTAGCTGAGTGATCAACTTAGTCTTTTCTGTAGTATGCACATCCTTTGAACATAAAACATTGGACAGTTGAATAGATCAATATAGAGCACCAGCATAACTAAGAGCTCTTCAGTCCAACTCATTTTCTGTATAGGTTCTGATCAGAGAACTTTAAAATAAGATGTTTTCTGCACCTCCAAGGTTGGCTCACCCACAAACCAGCTAACACAAGCCCAGCTAAACCGACAACTTAACCAAAATTACAGCACAGAGTCCACATGTGGTAACCATGTCTCTGTGCGACCACAGATTTACAAGTGATTACAGTAGAGGAGGCTTAGTGGACTTGAGCTGCTACAGGCCTACATGGCCTTTCCATTAAATATCAGAGAACAGGACATCTAAAAGGGCTTTAATCTGTAAAATATGTTCTAGTCTAGCTGCTTCAGAAGGCATTACACCTGTTAAACTTTCCTTTCCAAAAAATAAAAAAAAAACTGCTCAGAGAATGGACCGGGAAAACCATGGAAATAAATGAGATCTAAACGACCTGCGGCAGCAGACTGGCCGTCTATCAGGACAGTGTGTTTTCCAGCTGTAAACAGCTGCTATCATATGCTGCAGAACATGATGGTAGATATGGAGAAGAAACAGAAGTCAAACATACCACTGAAGCAAAATGTTTTGAGTTTAATGAAAACAATTGTTCAGTTATGTCAAGCTGACATGACACGACCCCTCGCCATGGACCCTGGCCAGAGAATCTGGATGTTTGGACACGGAGTACCACAGCTATCCACTGTGTCACTGAGATAATGGAGTCACATTCTCACTGAACCGAAAAGACTCTGGCAGACATTTTGAAGCATGAAATTCATTACCCCAACACAGCTTTGTCATTTGAAGCCATATCCTCATTTAAATAACTGCAATTTTTTTATAGAGACCTAAAATATAGTTAAAAACGATCAATAAAAAAATCTTTTTAAAACAACAAAGTATTTGAAAACATGCAGCTGTTTATGAACTTCATAGCTCTGTTTGACTTAAAACAATGTGAGTAATTTGTACTTGAATTGTACTGCTTTAAAACTCAGTTTGAGCACCTTTATTTTCTCCAACTCCTGAAGTCTCTCCTGCAGCTGCAGCTGCAGAGCCTCGTTCTCACTGCTCAGCTGTATGCTCCGCTCCTTGTGTGTCCGCATCACTTCCTTGCACTTGTGTAGCAGGTTTTCTTGCCTCTTAACCCTTTTCTGAAGATCCTCCATGAGTTTGGCTGGATCACTGTTGCCCTCTACTGCTCAGAGAAACCAAATGCACCAGTCAAACACACAAAAAAAGAGGGTACCTAACCTTAATGAAGAAGTTTGATCAGAAAATTTCAAACACTGCAAACATTATCGAAAAATAAGTAGAATTTTTTTAAAATAAGATAATTATCCCTTAATTTGAGTAGGTAAATAAGATGATCTGCCAATGGAATTAATATTCCATTGGCAGAGTAGTATTATTAGTAGTATTAGTGAATTGTCTTGTTCCATTGGCAGAGTCTCACTTACCTGCTTAATTCAAGACTAAATGCACTTGTTTTAAGAAAAACATACTCACTCATTAGATACTTAAATTTACATTTTGTGCAGGGATGAAAGCTCAAAGACCTTCACAGGTGGACTATATTTACTAAAGAGGTGAGAGATCTATCAAGAGTCTGCTTACCCTCATGTGTCTCTGATTCCACTCCTTGTTCTTTTGATGGGCTTTCAGCAGCAGAGGTAGAATCTGAAGCCGCTTCAGCCTCAGAAGGAAGAGGCTCGTCAGAAACTCCTTTAACTCGTTTTTTCAATAAGGCCACCTTTCAGAGAGAAAAATAAACAACAATCTTCAACATGTTGATTATTCTTGTTTTATGGTCATTGCTTCATTTCGTGTGCAGAAAAATTATAACAACTTTGCAAAATCTGTTTGCAATAACTTGGCAAGTTTTAGGTTCAATTTTGAGTTTAAAAAACACTTTCAAAAACCTGATTAATATATATTAAAACTGTTATCCTAGAATGAAAATATTCCTGTTAACTGTATGTTTCATAGGTTCCTCACCTGTGTTTGAAGGACACTGATCATCTGGTCCTTCTCCTCCAGTGCAGCATCAAACTCATCCTGCAGGTGTTTCTTGGCCTGCTGGTCCATTTGTAGCTCCTAAAAACAAAGACACAGAAATAGCAAAGTTAACTTAGCTGTGCAACTTCTGTGATTATTAGATAGACATTAGCCATTTAAAGCAGAAGTACCTCACGTAGCTCCCCTATCCTGCGTAGTGCTTTATCTTGACTCTGACTGAGGATGGCCTGCGTAGAGGACAAACAAAACTTCTGAATCGTTTCAAAAAACATACAAGAATGATTTAAAACTGTATTGAAGTTGAACATACCTGTGTTTTCTCTTTTTCTCGATGCACTGTGCGGTATGCAGTCACCAGCTACACAACAAAGAAATGGGCACAAAAAGAAAGATTACTTTCCTATTCATGCTTAGGATTTTCATTCTCCTTGGAGCCAGTCCTGTGTCTCACCTCAGAGTACTTTCCTCTGTACTTCCCTAAACTCCTCTCCACCTGAAGCAGCCGGTGCACCAACTGCTCTTTAGAAAGAGCCTCTGCGCTCCCTGGTGGCTCCTCAGCTTCGCTTTCGATATCTGAGGGAGGGTCATACGCTGGGGCCCCCGAGGGCTCATGTTCTCCCAAAGGTGTCAGGGAGTCATGTGAGGGGCTCCGAACCAGGTTTTCTTTAGATGAGGAGCGAAACAGATTTTCAGCCCGACTGGCACCGCTACGAATCAGTGACTCCATTGAAGGAACTTTCAGCTGCAGTTTCTGCGCAAACGATTGTGCCTGCGACTCCTCTCTCTGCTGACAGCATGAAAGGGAAAACATTAGGGGGCGTGTGACACAATTTCTGTAATAAGCTGAAAGTCATGGAGGACATATAAACATACATGAGGAGAAGCACTGTCATCTCCATTGATGCTACCTCTGGGAGATCGTCCAAGTCCTTTGGAGGCAGTCTGAAGGATATAAACACATGATCAGAAAGGAAGAAGCCGTGACAGTGAACCTGGGCCAATTAGTCATCCACACCCAGCGTGGCTCTCCCTGATTACTCTGAAGGGAGCAATATTAGTATTGCTGGGAGCAATGCAGGGGCAATGGGTACCCTCATGCAATTTGGAAAAACAGAGGGGTTAAATACAAAAAAGAAGGCATCTCTACTGTAAAAGAAACTAAAACAAAGGGTTAAAACAGTACTATAGAGAGCAGCCATGAGCTCAGACAGACAGTTAAAGTCAGGTAGGAGGGCTGGTATTTGAATTAGAGATGCTTGGCAGTGCTGTGTGAAGCTGTATTAGAATATTACAAAGGCAAAACAGAAGGAGGTGAATATATAGCAGCCTAGTTGGTTTGATCGATTTGTTATCAGCTTCATAGAAAGCAACCATTCTCCTCACTTGTCCAGCTCCTAAATACCCCTTCTTCTATAGGTTACAAAGCAAATAAATGCATTTTCTTTCTTTATTTGTGTTTATTTACCTTCTCACTTATTAAGAAATATGTGGTAGGGAAAAATACATATATATTTCAGTTTTAAATGGTTTATCAGACCAAAGCTCTGCTTAAAAAAAAAGCAAAAATATCTAAATTAAAGATGGATAAAGTTTTAGGTGAGCTGCTACTAAAGTTTCTAAACAGTAAATATCCCACATGCAGTAACACTCTTTCTTGGCATTTTTACTTTGTATAAATTCCGATTCATTAGTCCAAGGGTGCTTAAGCATTCTTAAACCATTCTCAAAAACATGGAAGCAGTTTATGTCGACTATTTTATGAGCCTTTAAGCCAATATCGTGTTTGCACTGGGCGGTTATTTTCACAGAGGCTGATGATTAATTACACACAAATGTTTGTAGTGGGTGGTGCACCTTTGCAGATGTTCCTGTGGGAAACGTGTACTTAGAGCAGATCATGATAGGATTTTCTGGATTGAGAAACAACTAGGTTTATTTTTAAAGATACAGTATGTTGTGTGGTGGATCGACTGCACTGCAGAGGTACTGATGGTGTCTTCAATAATAGGAAAGTTTTATTTGGAGGTCAGTATCAGTGTTTATGGTGATCTGATTGATGCAGATACATATTAGATTTATAGTAGGCAAAAAAAGATGATAAAACCATTTTTTTATGTTACATTTACCATTTTAACTTAAAACTCATCTTAGATTTATAGTAGGCAAAAAAAGATGATAAAACCATTTTTTTATGTTACATTTACCATTTTAACTCAAAACTCAGCTTCAGAAATCATAAAAGCAAGGCCTTTGACGGGCTTCAAAGGATGTCTCTCAAAGGGAGGGGCTTTTTTGGAGGTTTTAGACGTAAAACAATCCAGGTTTGAAATTTAGGGGAAATTAAGCCACACAAAACACGGAATACAAAATTCTTGTGAGCAGACATTTAAGGCACAATTTGTATCACTATATTAAACAAGATTACAGGGGAATAGATTACGAAACAAAATTTAACTGCACTAATTAGGAGATTGCTTTAAAATATTTTAGTATTAAATGTTCACACACTGAGGTGTTCGCTGCCCTTTCATGCTATTATTGTGTATAACTGAAGAAAATCAATTAATCTATCTTTTAGTTTAAAAAAAATTATAATTAAAACCACATCACTAAAGCATACACCATAGAAGTACTCTGAAATTCTCTGTTACCAAGCAGAAAGTCAATTTAAAGTTAACCCTCTGAGGCATTATGGTCATTTGGAAGAACAAACATAAAAAAAAAACTATAAAAATGTTCTGTAGTGCAAACCGTTTAATGGTCAACTGGAAGTGATTTAGAAATCAACATTATGTGAAGACATAATGTTGAAGAAACATGATAGAAATTATGAGATGAATTGAATTGATAGCTGCAGCTATGCACCATATATAAATGCTCTGAACTTCCATATCAATGTGTTTTTTTTTTCTCACACACTGTTCACATTTGATCACTACTGCCCTTTAAGAAATGGAAATTGCATGAAAGCTATACAAAATTAAATTTTGTTTTATACACTCTGTGTATACAAAATGACAGTAAAAGTTGTCTAAGTCCAAGCGGTCACTGCACAACATCCAAACTCAGACTACTGGCTTCTTATCTGCAGAATTAAAATCATCTCATCAGAAGGGCAAAATGGCAATTATCTATCAAATATACAGACTTATTCTAAACAATTACAAAACAGTTCATTGGAAAGAAGAAAAAGGTTGTTTTGTCTTTTTTTTTTTTTTTCCTAAAATATGCCTATGCATCAAATTTGAGCACTTAATAGAGTTTCAATGCAGGGCTTTCTTCACTGGAGTAAACATCAGTGACGTTACTATAAATTATTACTATAAATTATTTCACAAATTCGATAGTAAAATTACTATCGAATTTGTGAAACATCTTATGTTTTGTTTTTTTGGTTAACATGTCCTACATCTGTTTATAAATTGTACAGATTGTGCAAGCATTTTTTCTGGGTTATGATCTAAGGGGATAAAAAGAAATTAGACATCATTATGACTGACCTCAAATTTGGATCAGCCAGTAAAAAAATGGGGAGAACTGCTTGTTCCAGGGCTATTGATTTAAACCCCAGGGGGAACAACCAATCACCTGGTAGGAGCGGGCACAGGGATGGCAAATGATTGACCAGGGGTGGCCAATGAACACAGTAACATCCCTGACACCAACAGGTCACTCTGAAATCCAAACCATGAAAATCTTTCAGAAACGGGTCTACCCGCCGGTTATGTAAGTCATCAGCAGAGAAAGACATCCGTTTATCGAAATTTTTGAGAACAGTTTAACATTTTGTTATTTGTCTTTTTTTAATAAGTAAATAAAAACCTGTTTTACAGGTAGTGCACGTTTGATGTGTCATGTCACCGCTTCTCCTTATATCGACAATCAAAGGCAGAAAATCTAAAGAAAAATTCTAAAATCAACCAGAATTGAAAGCAATATTTTTCTAAATGTGTCTTCTAAACAGACAAGTCTTCAGAGGCAGTTGGTACTAAACCTACTGCTGGGAATCTGTTTACACTGTACACAATGAGATAGAGTTCACATCTATGTAGCCTGGAGACTGTTTGTCTGCCTACCAAACAAGTAATGTTCAATACTGAAACACTGTGAGCCATTCAGGAAGAGACAGGTCTTCTTACCCATAATGGACATAACACAAGTGTTTTGCATATAATCTGTAGTTTTATTTTTAATAGCAGCTCATGAATCATGCTAAATAGAAATCATTATTAGTGGTTTAGAACCAAATTTGACTTCTTTGTGTTGTAAACTCAAAATGTAATCTGTAATGTTTCTCCACCTGAAATCATATAAACTTTAAGGCACTAAATCAAACAGAACCTACTGGGTTTGTTTATTTGGAAGAGATTTGTTTAATTTAATTTATTGACCTCTACAGGAAATCTAAATTTTCCAAATAAACAGACCTGGAGATTGGGGACAAAGGCCACAAGGCAAATTTAGCAGGATGTTAGGAAGGCCTAAAAAAAACAAGCAGCTAAATGTACTAAAAAACAAAGAAGGGGTTCTTAATTTTTTTGCCAGGTAAAGACAACTGAAAGGTTCGGGCAATGACAAAAACAGGACACAACGCACAGAAGAACCTATCCCACAATACAAACCACAACTCCCATTAGATGCAGGACCGGGTTACTGTGTTAGATGCCTTCTTATTGCTAAGTCCAAAAGGAAACGGGACCAGGGAACAAGCTGTCCCTACTCGAGACACAGTCCTCTAACGATTCCCCAAACGCGCAGAAGACGGGAGGAAGGAACGGGACAGGAAGAGGAGAAGGAGAAGCAGGAGGACGAGGCAGGAAGTGAGGACAAACTCACCACACTGGCTACCTGGGCCGTTTTGGGTCGATTTGAATGGTCCAGAGCAAAGATAGTATACTCAGAGAGAAAAGCGGGCTCTGCTATCATCCCGGCCAGCATCTGACCCCGTCAGTGCAGAGTCGGGACGAAAGGTGGGGAAAGGAGAGGAACACAGAGAGCAATGAGAAAAAAACAACACCATGAAAGTGAAATAGTGCTGAGGGAGTGGAGGGAGGGTGGGGGGTCTAGCAAGGCTGTCCAAAAGTAAGCTGGTCAAGTGTGGTAAAGATGGATGGGAGAGAGAAAGCAGAGAGTGAGATACAGAGAGACAAGACATGAGCTGGAAGAAAAATAAGAAAAAGCTGAAAAGTGAAAGACTTCATTAACATCAATGAATCATGATCAACAGTTTGACATCTCTTTACAATTTCATTTATACTAAGAAAACTGATTCCAGTGACCAAATAAACAAAGGAGACAAAGATGTCAAAGTGTTACAGAACCATGAGATGGGAAAAAAGATGTGATGCCACCAGAACCTTTGTTTGCTGATACTAGGGTATAAATACATCATTATATTTCCCCTAAAGGCAGAACCTAGTGCATAAATATTCACCTAAAAAGACATTCTCCTGTTCTATTATGCGTTATGTCCGTAAATAATATGTAATTGATTTATTTGCACTGCACCAACGCTAGTTTTAAATGAAAAATTTAAAAGATAAATATTTCAAGACTCGACATTTACATTTTAGCACGTCAGGAGATACACCAACCATATGCTGCATCATCTTGCAGTCATAGCCAGTACGCCTCTGGACGCCCAAAGTGCTTCTGATTTATCTAAAAATACTTCCACAGACTAGCCCAGATCTGCTGGAGCAAAACAACCAGTTTCCAGAAAAACACTGAAAGGAAGGTACATAAATTATTCATAAACACTAAAACACAGGCTGCTGTCCTTAATTAAACCCAGTGTTTTATAACATATTGCTGTCTTGTTCACCTTCCCTTTGCAGAGGAATCAGCAGGATGTGTTGGTGTGTTACTGGGGTAGCAATAAGCAAAACACATTACAGATTTGTTTTAGGGATTCAGAGACAATAATTTAGACAGAAAATCAGTGCATAAGCGGAGTCGTTGCTCACCGTTTCGACACAAATAATGCATATTCATTGCAGACAAACATATTAAAAGACCGGCTCCATGCTCACCTGTCTGTCACTGGGGAAGGGTGAGCCGTCATGATGGAGAGGGAGGGTCTGACTGCCGCGTCGGTCTCCACTGCCTGTCTGCTAGGATAGATTGATCTGTTTTTAGGATCTTCAGTTTTAAAATAATGTTACAAACCCATAATTTCACATATTAATATCAAACTTTTAGCTACTGAATAAAGTCTTAATTATTATCTACCTCATTTTGTGATTTTCTTCAATTTGTAGTAAAAACATGCTAGGTTATACAGATATTGAACTGCAAAAAGCACAGACGAGAATAACTTGGGTGCAGATATATATAGTAAAACTCTTTGCTTTTTAAACATAAACTAAAACAAACCCAAAATAAAGACAATCCAGCCAAGTGTAACAATAAAGAATCCATAACCATAACCATATGTCTGAGCTCCACCTGTCGTCCAACAATACTACTTTGATGTCAACAAAATTAGATTTCTGCTAAAGGGGACATTTGTTTGCAGACCTCCAATAACTGTATAGCCCATTTTGATTATAGATACAGGATAATTATACAATCAGAAATCCCCGTTTTAGATAACTTATGGATCCTATTGAACAAGTATTCAGTAAGATCACAGGGCTGTTTGTGCTTTTAGAACATTAGATTGTGGAACCAGGTGGTGACAGGAGCACATGTGTGAAAGTGTTGAGCATCCAACAAAAACAGAGTCACAATCCTTATGCTGGAAATACACATTCATTCTATTCCACACTGTTCTCCAGCTTCCTTATTCTGTTAGTAACATCAAACTGTTGACGATTGTTATGAAATAACGGATTACCTGTTTTGTATTTTAACTAACACAACCCTCGGTCTATCTCCTGAGGTGGATGTTGTTACTGACAGACTCATAAAGAGCAATTTTCTGTATTGATTAATCGATTAAAAATGAAGTCAGAGAAAACTCCCAAAAATATAAGAATAGATTTAAAACTAGAAATGGACAGATCCGATATTAATACCCGACTCTGTCCTAAACCTGAAGAAAATTATAGGTCAGGTATCGACGAAATGTGCCTGATCCACAGGAACAGATGTATTCAGTCTGGTTCTATAGGACATTTAATTTAGGTTAAAAATTGCTTAATCAGTAAAAATGTATTTGTTTTAATAGATACAGTCAATTGGAAAACTTATAATTGCAAATTTGTTTTCAGGATGCTGTTGTTTTTTTTTTAAAGATGATTTAATGTTTTAAAGACTTTCTTTTCTGACCTTATACTAAACTCAAGTTAGCTTTAGGATACTCATTCGAATATTGATATATATCAATGTTTATAGAGACTTTAAAAAAAATAAAAAATTAAGAAAAATAAAGAAAACAAAGCTCTGGTATAGGAACAGTATCTATAGGTCTCCTAAATTGAGTATCAGATTTAGAAAAGAGGAAAAATGTGGATCGATGTATTCCTATTTAAAACACTATCATATCAACACGTTAAGATGGGCCTCTGGCTTAATAACCTTATGACACTTACCATTGAAGTTACAAAGAAAGTAATAGCAAAAACTTACAAAACAAAGAGATTTAAAAGTACTATTTTCACATGTTATGATTTTAACTAATCATTACAGATAAGTAAAAAACGAATTAAAAGTCAGACCACCTGAGGTGAGTCTTTAATGTAGGGCAAAGTGCAAAAACCTTCAACCTTCATTCTGCAAAATCCTAACAAGCTGCACAAGTCACACCTAACCTGTCAACGTGTTTAGTGAGATTTAAAGCTTGTATGTGCTCTAAAAAGCATTCATGGTTCATTCCTTATGCCATTTTCTACTTTCCAGGACAACCAGAAATACCAGTTCAAGTTTTCTATCAACTATCCATTTCAACTACAAACAGCTAACCTAGAAGAATAGCTTAGCATAGTGCTAAATATTTCACTTCCAAGTTTATTGAAGTTGATTTAATGTAAAGTTATTTAGATTGAACGTGACACAAGGTTCCCTTCAAGTCACAAACTCCTTTTCTGTAAGAGTTTATGAGCTGACATCCTAGCAATAACACAAACAGATGTTAGCTAAGTTAGCTCAACTAACCTGGGCCTGCTGCTGTCCTGTCTGCAAATTCCTCTGCGGAGACTGCTCCTCGTTTATCTTCTGCTTAAGTTTCTTAAACATTTTATCACGCAACCGGCAAGTGGATGGGACACTTTAACTATACGTCAGTAAATTGGTTTTATTTTCAGCCCGTTATCCAGTCTTCGGGGCCTCGACTTCCCTGTTCGCATCAGCAGGTAACAACGTCTTCTGCGCATGCGCGGCCAACGTGGAAGAAAGCTGGATGTCCAGATTTAAAGTGCCAGTCCGGCCTAAATGTAAACAGTGCATTCACACACGCTCTATTTTGTACAAAGATGTACTAAGTTGATATTAATGACATTTTTTTTGTATTTTATGTATATATGTATTTATTTATAGGATTTTGGATTTTATAGCTATTTTGCCAGCATTTAAATGTTCTGGTTAGATGACACCTAGAATTAAATGTTTTGGCCTGTGCACATAATGCAATGCATGGATTAAAAAACAACACAGCACATAGCCCTTCATATACAACTTTCCTATCTTTTTTCTAGCATGGAAACTGAACAGACTTTATGCGAAGTGTACAATGGAGCAAAAAAACCTAGAAGAGGTCAAGCCTCAAAATATTTAAGACTGGAGGATCACCTTAGAGGAGAACAGTGACTAAAGTATTTAATCAGTGCAATGGTTCTGCTGGAGGTTTCTTCCTGTTAAAAGGGAGTTATTCCTCTCCACGGTCGCTACAAGCATGCTTAGTGTGAGGGATTGCATTTGAGTCAATCCAATCAACTGGTTTTCCTTAGATAGAAAACTGTGAATCAGTTTGACTGATCTGGTTGAACTGTAAAGTGCCTTGAGAAGACTTGTGTTGTGAATTGGCGCTATATAAATAAACTGAATTGAATTTAATTGAAATTGAATTGCAATGGAACGATTTGGGATCAAAACATTTTTACGATGGAAATAAATCTGAGACGGACCCAGTCATAGTACTACAGACCTAAAGTCAACTGATAGCTATAACTAGGATCAAAGGTAGGTGGTGACTTATTAAATTTTCTCAGATACATTTAATTGAATAAGAGAATACATAAAAACAGGAACTTTAAAGAGTAATTTTGATTTCTCTGTTACTTTTTACTGTAGTAAAGTGCTTTAATTATGAAGAATCCCTGCTCTTACTATTGCTTATATTTTTTGGCTACTCTACCCTTCAAAAAGAACCTCAATAAATAAAGAATAGGCTTGTTTTAAATGAAAATGCACCAAACATAAATTGGAAGTTAAAGATTATGTTAAAAAACTCATGATTTGTTCTACAAAAGCTTTGGTGTTTTAGTCTCCCAATAATCGACTTTGATAAGCCAATTGGGAGAACTGTGAAAATACAGTAAAAAGTAGATATATTTAATACAGGTCTTACAAATCACCTACTGTATTGTAAAAATTGCGTTTAACTACAGCTGCCCATATTCTTGTCTTCAGCTACCACAGTACACATGTACTTCAGCAGTATCAAGGTGTTACTTTATTGTATTCTTATATTATATCCGTCGGTTGTGCTGTTCTTTTTACATCTCTTTGCAGGTGATGAAGCAGAATGAATATGTTTTATTGTTATCTCCCTTTTATTTCCCCTTTTATCTCCTCCTTCTTTCATCTTTTCTCCTTTTTTCTCTTTTTCCTTTCCTGTTCAACCACATTGCAATATCCATAAAATCTGTAAAACTCCCTGCATGAATTATGATAAAGCTATATATATATGCATAAATCAAGCAGAACACTATGGTTATAGCCATACTGCTCCACTTGTGAAAGCAAAATGTTGGGCTCTCTTTTTGGGCATCAAGACAATTATTCTTATTGCCACATCGCCAGAAAGGACACTGTAAAAAAAAAAAGTTTTCATATAGTTTATGGTGAAAATTTTATTTTGAAAAGTTTGTGTCATGCATAAAATTATTGTTTAGAAATAATATTTTTTTTGTTGAAATTATTATATTCTGAATTTGAACAAAACTTTACACACTAAAATGTAAATAGACATTGGCTTATTTACTTACTCACTACTTGAGTAGAGTTTACACTGGAAAAAGTGTTTTATTTATAAATATAATTTTTTTGCAAATTAATACATTTGCAATTCTTTGAAAAGCCCAATAGGTAGAAATGCATTATACGGTGCTATAAATGTCTGCAGACAGAGGACTATAAAGGTTTTCTTCTATCAAACATCTGAGGCACAGAATAATAATATTTTCAGTTACACCTTCGATGTTAGTTTTGGAAATGAAAAAATATAAACAGTTCTTACAAATCCATTTGAGGGAGATGCACTGTAAATACATGCAGCAGTTTTATGTGGACAGAAGAGGGCGCTGCTCAATCAATGTGCTAATGTTTTGCTTCAGGCACATTTAAAGGACTTTTAACGAGTTTTCTCTATCTATCTACATTTATGACTAGGTTTATTGTGTCCTTTTGATAGAAATAGAACTTAATCATTCAAATATCACTCAGGTTGAATGTAGCGGAACAAATTTGCAGGGTTAACCAGTGTTGCCACCTTCACAGCTGCCTGTGGAATAATGAATGCCTCTTTTCCTCTCGAATCATTTCCATTTCCACTGTAAAGCCCTTGGACTGGGTCTAAAAGAACTAAGTAATATCTTACCATTCATCCTTTTTTTCTGCAAATATTCTGCTGGGTACAAAGAACAGTTTGTAACTGAAATTTTTTTTAAATGTGACACACTTTCAATACAGCAAACTCTAAAGGTGCTGTCATCTTTTTCAGTTATCACAAAAAAAAAGATTGTAAAATGTATGAAACTGGGGAATATTCCCAATGCCTCGAGGCCTTCCAAGTGCACATAATACCCCTTTTATCAATACATATAAATTGATCTTTCAATATGTTAAATATTTCAACAAGTATACAAAATGTACTCCTTTGAGACTACCTCTTATCCCCAAAGTATACAAAAATATAATAAATAAGAATAAAGCCAATAAACATCACTTTCAACTACAGTAAAATATGTGACAATATTAACTGAAACATCATATTTTAAAAATCCTCTTGAACCACCCAAGTGATGTTTTGTAAACTTGAAAATTATGTAAATTTGAAATGAACCCAAACATAAATACTGAAAAATAATTACAGAAATTAGCTCTATAAAGTGATAACTACAAAATAAAAATATTTAACATGTGATTTAAAACATTTAAGTTATAACTGTCTTCACTTTAAACAATTTTTTATTACATTGTAATATGCACACATTAAAATGCTGTCCGTACTGAAGTCCCAGCTTTCTGATGGGTCATGTTAATCTCGTATCGATGCGCATCTAAATATAGAGCATGCATCTTGCTCTCCTGAGTCATAGTGTCCTCGGGTAATGCAATGAAAACAGCAACAGACAGAAAAGTTGATGGAGAAGATCACATTGTAGGCATGAGTCATGGTTTAAATAGGTGGTATCTTCCCTGTTCTGGGATAAGGCCATGTGGAAATATTTGAGTCTCTGAGTCACGCTTGTCTTTCAGCTTTAGAGGGAATATCTTAAGCTGCAAATCTTCTATAATAAAAAGAATGATATAATTTAAGGTTTCAGCATTTTGAGTCTTTTGTTTTCGCCTCAGCAGCCACCCATCGGAGACTGAGGTTGATCTCCGGTGGCTGGTTGGTACAGCACGTGCAAGCGATGGGTGGTTAACGGCAAAGTGATGCCTCTCCCCTCCACTGTACAGCAGTTGATTCTTCATCTTCAGGCCTTCAGCTCAGGGATGTTAAGTCAAAACAGAGCAATCAGTTCTGGAGGTTCTCCTAGCATTTCTCCAGTACATCAAACAGAACATTAGACATGTTCTCAGTAGTGTTTTCTTAAAAAAATGTTTTACTTTAAGCTTTTCCCCTTTCTTTTCTTCCATGTTATTTAGACATTTTTTATATGACACACGTTCAACAAAGCAGCATAGATTATGAAAAAAGGGGGAGTTTATACAATACAAATTATTTACTTTCACAAATAAATATCATGATATAATAGCATGCATACACATTTAGTCTCTTTCATTTGGATAAATCAAATAAAATCATATTTCTTTTAGAGCACATTTCTATATTTCTAGTTTTATAGAGCATCATTCACCTCAACATCCAAAAATGAAATAAGGATCGGTTGCTATGTAGCTACATAATTTGCTTTTAAAGATAAAACAAGAATTTGTACACAAACAATATGTATACATATAGAGTTTGGTAATATTTGACATTTCCAAAAGGAAAAAAGTCTCATTGGATCACTGTAAATGAACTTCTTGATGTATTTTCCTGGAACATTAAGCTTTTTCTGTAGGACTGCAATGCAATGGAATAGATGACTCCAAACTAAGTCTTGATTATGTCAAAGTCAAATTCCAACATAATTAATTTATGGTGCATTGACAAAACTGTATTTCTAAATGCATCTCATTTAACAGATGCCATGTTGGTGGTTGCAGTCAGCTGGATCTGAATCAGGATCTGGGATCCAGCTTTTTAGTGGCAGGTGTTTGACAGAACCCAGAATCAAAGTCCAGCCTGCAGGATAGCAATGCAGCCCTGACATTTGCCGTGTTTGGCCCCAAAACTGCACAGTCTCATGAAATCAATTCATGCCTAATTGTTTCTCTTTAGGGAACAACACTAATTAAATTGAATGTGTACAATCACTGATATTGCATCTTTTAAAAGCTCTTTTTCTCTTCCTTTCCAAAGGCAGAGACAATCCAATATTACCTTTTCAACACAATATTTCAATTTTTTTTTACTTTATTTTGCTTGGAGCATAGAATTATGATTATGAACTAAGGTTGCGGAGGCAAGTCCTCCAAAACTGACTGATTTATTGATAAAGACTGGTAGCTGCTGCTCTTTTCCCATCTCCCATGGTGTCATCATCTGGTTGTTCTGTGCTTCTGCATCCTGTCACTGCAGAGCAGTGCCAGCTTTGAGAGCCTGTTTCAGAAGCAGTTTCTTGCCATGTGTCTGTCATTGGCATATGGGGATGAAATGCACAGCTAAAAGTGAACCAGAATGTTTCATAGCCAGTTGACAAGAGTTATCCATGGTTTTTGAAACTATTTAAGTGATCTGGCTTTAAAAGTAACTGAAAAATATGTTTACAACAGAGGAACAGAAATGTGAGGATAAGTAATCCCTTTTTTCCCCAGCACTTCCTCTGCATCTAAACACACCTATTTTATAACACATAGAAAAGGATTTTGCTCCATGTTTTCAAAAATTAAGCAAATAAGAAAATAATTTAGCTCTGCTGTTTTTTTTTTTTTTTTTTTTTTGTAGGAATGGTGACAGACCTTTCTTAATAAGTGGGGTACATATAAAAATAAAGGAGTGGGAACTGCTGCATAAATAAGCAAACAGATCCTAAGTATAATCTGCATTAACCTAATAAAATAGATCAAAATAACCCAAAGTTTCAAATGTTTCCAAAGGCCCTACAATACAATCCACAAGTTTCAGATTAAATGGACTTCTCACACAAAATGTAGAATTTTAAACGGTCCTTCCAGGAAGGCTAACCTGTGACAGTAATCATGGCACTCCCCCATTTAACTGAGCAGATGAGTCACAACTGTGAAAAAGTTTCCATTTTCAAATAGACCCTTTCCAATATAGAAATAAAATGCTGATGCAGCTATTTATATGCTAACAAGGGCTCTGGAACACTGCAGCAGCCTCACGTTGTCATTTCCGATTTATCTAGTGGGCTTGTAAAACACCGCTGGCTGAAGAGCAGTCCCTGTTAATCAGGAGCAGGTGTTTGCAAATGAGCTGATGGCAGAGGAGAACACATGAGGAGCAAAAACAAGACTATATTTTCCTAATGACTTCAACAAAGGCTTGATGCCAAACTCAAACTGTTTTTTGTGCCATGGACGATGAGTGGACCTGCATGCTATGCTTTAACATAACATTTATTGAGGCTATTTCCCCAATTATAGGTGAGCCACAGCTTCATGAAGGGTTTAAGAATTCTGCTAATTGGTCCTTAGCTGCGTTAAAGCATTACACTGTTTTTTATTTTATTAAGCAGCAGCTAGTGATTGCAGGAACAATAGCATTAATTATTATGTGAATTCTTTTAATTTATCAGTTCTTGCAGGGACGCTGTAACTAAACGTCAGCCATAGGCAAATTATGCAGCCTACACATTAACCCTCTTAGGGTTTTCCATCCAAAGAAACAATGGCATTTATGACATTTATATTAGGCATTTATGACACAGATTAATATAAAATTATAGATGAATAAAAAGATATAATACAATTCAATTCAGTTTATTCATAAATGCCAATTCACAGCATATCTCATCTCAAGGGACTTTACAGAGAGAATTCAATTAGATCATACAGTCAGTTTGGCAAAAAACTGTAGGGAAAAAAGCTGATTGTATTGAGTCATTGACTTGCAGGGCACTCTCCTCGTGGTGGTGACGATATTTGCTTACATTTTTTCATTAGCTCTACAGTAATCCCTCACACTAAACAAGTATTCTGTGACAGTGGACAGGAAAAGCTACCTTTTAACAGATATAAACCTCTGACAGGAGCATGTGAGCTGACTTCTGCCAAGGCCAGCTGGGGGGTTCAAGGAGAAAGAAGCAGACATGCAAAAAAGAAACAGACTTACAAAACGTAACAGTAAACTAGCTCTACATGTGGCTCTGTCTAGGAAAGAAACAGTAAAGCAGGCAAGCTCTGAGCCAGTCTCCATGTCAAGGGATCAAAGAGAGCAAATAAAGTTAGTCACAGTAGAAACTGAACCCAAATCTATGACTAGGCATCTAAAACTGAAAGTTTAGATGGCAGCAGCCCAGCTGATATTTCTCACCGGAATAAAGGCACAGCCAAAAAGGAACAGACCAGATAAAGCTACTATGAGAAAAAGCAGAGAGAACATAAAGTTATAAGATGAACTATCAAATACAGTAGATGGTAGAACAGAGATAGAATGAAATAAAATGATGAAAAGTGGTCCCTGTTCCTTCCAGTGGCCTAAGCCTATAGCAGCATACAGAAAATAGCTTAGGATAACCTAACTATTTTGAATGAGGTATAAGAAAGGTAAGCCCAAAGCAGTTTCCAAGGGTTGCCACCTTCAAAGGTGCTGCGCTTCAGCCAAAGCAAATGTGGGTCAGCCGTCAGTCCTGAATAGTGAGATAGATAATTCATTTAGCATAAGGACCTCCAGGTGCATAGGAGCTATATGCTTAGCCATAATCCTTTAAATGACAGGACATATAGGCACAGCCCATCTCACAGAGTTTAACAAAAAACACATAATTTCTTTACATGTACTTTGTTGTAAATATGCAATGTACCCACCTCTATATGCTTTGTATTTTATAATGTAGAGCATATTCTGTTTGTTATATTTGTAACTTAGTTTGTGTAACTTTTCAGTTACCCAAAAGCTGTACTCCCTATTTGACAAGCATCATCAGACAGTGTGGAGGTTTTCCAGAGGGAAAATTGATAATTCAGACAGAACAGTCATGTTGTGCAGAACTCCAAGGTTTCTAGAGTTTATTATTTCCAAGTGCTTCACAACAGCTATTTTCTCCCATTGATGTGTTTTATGTGTTTCAGCATTTGTTAATACAATATGTGACATTTGGATTTAATTAACATCACTGAGCCTCCCCTGTTCTGTTTCAAAGAGCAGCAGCCTCCACTGACCCCAAGAAATCAGATACTTCCAAGATTTTCTTTGGATTTATATATACTTTTATATCTTTCTGCATGTTTTTTCTCTAAAGAAAAATACAGTGAGACACTTTTTGTGTATGATTAAACAGCAGACAGTTTTTCTCCAGTTTTCCTGCATAAATTAAGATGTTACAAGCAACTGAGTTAATAATTCTGAAGCCTGATAAGAGAATATGCACATGTATGCAGAGTATTGTTGCTTCATGTATCCATTTAATACATTACTATCCAGATAAGTTAAGATTTTCACCTTTTAAGGAAAAAAAATGTTTTGGTTTTATCTGAAATACAGGTTTAAAGTTTTAAAGATTTGTGCCTCATCCTGCGCCACCATGTTTATTTTGTTTTGCTTTGAAGTACAAAAATAAAATGTGAATGGCTAATCCATTTTGGGTGGGATTCAAAAGATCTAAGCTGGAGTGGTGCAAGGTGGATTCTCATGTGTTAGTGAACTCAGGAATACTGTGAGAATTCAGCTAGCAGGCAAGATTAGACTAATATGTCTCAAGCTTTAGAATTGCTTAACTGATCTCACCTTGATCCACTGGTGTGTTTTAAAAACATGAGAAAGAACATCCCAATATGACACAAAACAGGGGTGGAAATTTGCTGCAACACTTCCAATAAATTAATGCTAATTGCTATTTTACAAATCTTCAGTTCTAACTTTCCTTTTATATTCAGTTAAATATTTACTTTGACTGGATTCCCTGTTGGTTAGCTTGTTTGCATGTTGCCCTGTGTTTCAACAAACACATGCATAAAAAAGATCACTTTGCTTTTGTCATTTCACCAACCACGTCATTTCCCAGTCCTTTTAAAACATGCATATTTATTTGTGATATTGTCTGAACAATTTGTTTTAATGCCAAGTTCCTCTCTTTTATAGGTTGTATATTATCTTTATTTTATCAAGTGTAAATTAGTTGTTTTTTTTGTATCCATCAATCCATCCATCCTCTCCTGCTTATTCGGTAAGGGCCATGGTGCGGCCAGCGCCTATCTCCAGCAGTGTGTAGGCAAAAGGCGGGGTAAACCCGGGATAGGTCACCAGTCCATCACAGCAGTCATTTCCTATTATTTTTTAATGAACATGTAAACATAAATGTGTCTCCATTAGAACATAACAGCTATGATTTACATTTTTTATTTCTTTTTTTATCTCTATAGTTATGCTGCTATAGGCTTAGACTTTTGGAGGACATAGGGACCCCCATTTCATCATTCTGCTTCATTCTCTCTCTGTTCTCCTATTCTGCAGAATCTGTTAGTTCAATCTCTAACCTTCTGCTCTCTCTGCTTTTCCTCAGAGTAGCTTTGCCTCGTCTGTTCCTGTTTGGCTGTGACGTCATCCTGGAAAGAAACATCAGCTGTGCTGCTTCCATCAACACCCTTGTTTATAGATGTTGGAGATTGGCCTGTTTTCCAGTGTGGTCCTGTTTCTCTGACCGTGACTGAGTGGATGTGCTCTCTTCGTCCTCTGACATGGGAGCTGCCTTGGAGCTCGTCTGCCTGGCTGTGTGTTTCCTGGACGGGGCCGCCTTTTACAGCTGCTTTTTGTATCTCTGCTTCTGTCTCCTTGAACCCCAGTCGGCCTCGGCAGATGGCCGCTCACACTTAGCCTGGTTCTGCTGGAGGTTTCTTCCTGTTAAAAGGGAGTTTTTCCTCTCCACTGTTGCTACAAGCATGCTTAGTGTGGGGGATTGTATTTGAGTCAATGAGTCAATGCAATCAACTGGTTTTCCTTAGATAGAAAACTTTGTATCAATTTGACTGTATGATCTGGTTGAACTGTAAAGTGCCTTGAGATGACATGTGTTGTGAATTTGGCGCTATATAAATAAACTGAATTGAATTGAATTGAATTTTAAGTTTTTCAGCTCATTTTCAAACAGGAGCATTCTCTGTTTAGGGACTCAATTTTGTTTGCAATTTACTCCAGAAAAAACTGTCTGATTTTTAGTCAGTTTCCGTCTGTCATCATGGTCATGGTCCTCTTGTGATCAAATTAGTCAAAAGTAGTTGATCAAAAGTAGTTGATTTTAATCACTCATTCCATTTTATTTGTGAAAATAAATTTGGTAATGTTCTATGAGTTTGGATTATTTTTATTGCATAAGTAATGATTTTATGCTATTTATCTTGGAATGCAGTTTATGTTAAAATATTTCTATACAATTGTATCAGTTTGAGCTTTAGTGACCTTAACAGTTTATCAAACTTGTCATAAAATGAAACATTATGAGAGTCGGTTATAAAAAAAACTAATACTGCATTTCATCCTGGGTGAAAAGTAAACAGTTTAAACTGCAAGTATACAGTTAAATGATGGAATATTTAAGGCTGATCTATTATAGATCAAGTCACCAACTCCTTTCTCACACTGCCAACTTCTCGAGTAACATATCCCAGCAGATCAATCATATTCATTAGGATGTTACTATTTGACCAGGTTTCCCTAAAATAAAAAATAAAAATCTAAATTAGAATAACTTAGTAAGTAAATCTCATCTTGTTTTGTTTCTAAATATTAAGATGCTTTGCTATTTGCTGTGTGCTGCAAGTCCAGATGTGGCTTTAAAGTGATTTGATGCTTTAGTTACTTTCATATAATATGAAGGTACTGTATATTCTTTTGTCATTTATGCTTTAGTCTGGAGTTGAAACTCCTATCAGATTTCTTTCCCATAAAGCAACAATTTAAAACAGCAGGGACAACTCAAGCCAACATTAGTCAGAAATGTTTTTACAAAAATAGGATTGAGAGAGAATAAAATTAACCCCAGAAGGCATCATAAGTAGTCTGTCAACTTTAAATCATGCTCCACATTTCATTTAATTTTGATCAACATATAAACACATAATTATGTTAACTGAAGTAACTGAAAATGTATTTATTTTTTTTTAATTCTATGCTACAAAGGTTTGATGATTAATTACAGTAATAGTGTCATATTCAATCAAAAATTTCTTATTTTCTATCAATCAGACTTTCATCTGTCTATGGTAGTTTACTGCCAATCACATTAGCTCCACAGATGTAACCAGCTCTCTTATTAGCTATTCTCCTTGACCAAATGTGGCTGTCTAACCAAAGACAGAGCTGGTTACAGTGGAGGAGCAACTGTGAATAACTTAACTGGTTTTCATTATGCTCAGGAACCAGAAGGGTCACGGAAATAGTAAATGGAACTGGTAAGGTAAAAAGAAAATAACATTTCAAAAAGGATTTGAAAATGTGGAAATGGAATAAGGAATTCCTCTTTAATAATTCGATTAAAAATGTCTAATTATAGCCTGGGTGCCATTCCGAACTTAGTCCCGCCCACAAGGTTTGAGTTCGGGAAGTTCGGTCTGGCTCTGCTCCATAGTAGCGCGAGTATTAAAGCCCACTGTTAGGCGATCCAATCAAATTGTCAGGGCGGGCTTTATACGATGATGGACAGATGATCAAGAGTAACGTTATCAACCACGTGACCAAAGCGCGCTTGGGTGACAACAATAATGGCTGCCGCTGAAGAGTTTGGGTGAGTAGATTCTGCTATTAGGTCTGTTCTAGAAGATATCGACAGCAAATTAATTTTAAAAGAGGAACAGAGAAACGCGATCAAGTCTCATCTTCTTATTCTAGGCGTGAAACTGCACGCTTTGATTTTTGTGGACAACAACTATGCCTCGCTTAACATACGTCACGCACTCCGTTGCTCTTATTGGTTGTAGGTCTATCCAATTGAGTGCAGAGGCATTTTTTTCCTGGTTCGTTCAAAACACGCCCCATAATCACAGCTCTATGGAGCAGTATCAGACTCATATTCTGACTAGAATTGAGTCGGACTACGTCAGGCTAGTCTAATTAGAAACTGCCTCTTCAAATTGGATTTCAAATTATATGATTTAAATGTTACATTTGCTATGGCTCTTTTTCTTTTTCAGTGACTCTCTAGGTCCTCGCACTAGGTAGACCCCTGGACATCTCAAGGTGCTTAAGCATTGAGATGGACTTCCTGAGCACCTTTTATTGTGAAGGACTTCCTGCAAGAAATGCTAATTCTTGGTACTAGTTTCTACTATTCGTATTGTTAGGATTTAAATGACGTCATCCTTCCAGTTACACTCTAAAAAGAAAATTCAGCCCAAACAGAAAAAAATTGCTTCAGCTGAAATTAAGTTGAATCAACTGATTTAATTACTCGTCACCGATTGAAGCAATTTGTTTCAGTTGGAGCTGCATTAGTGTTAGTGATGGTAATGTACACCCAAAGCTTAATTTTGGTTGTACCTGCTGCTGTAAATGACCTATACTCTTCTCCAAAGGATAAACATCAGCCTAAAAAAAAAATTCCCATGCATCCCCACTTGATCAACCTGGTTAGAAGGCTAAATCCTCAGCAGATGAGCAATTCTGCTATAGCAAGTCATACGTTATATTTTATTCATGATTTTATCTATATTGTAGGGTATGAAGCCAAACATAAACAGACTTTTATGGATTAGAGTGTGATGATCAGAACAGATGGACCAGAATTCCCACCAGACAACCAGTGTGAAAGCTTAACACAGTCTATTGAAAAGAAACTGCTGCAGGTGGTGTCAGTGACTAAAGCAGGAAACTCTGGAAATGGAGACAGGTGATTAGCAACCAGGTTAGCTTTACGATGTGCATCAATCATAAACATAATGGTCACAAACCTTTTCTTAATCCTCAGTTTGGGAGCAACCATGAGGTTAGGTTTTAGCAGGTTGATAGTAGCGCTGATGTTGCCGTCACTGGTCGGGACATCCCAGAGAATAATTCCAGCCGACTTACAATGAGAATGGTCAGGCAGAGAGTAAAAACTGTGAAGACAATAGTCAGGAAGAACAGGAGGACTGAATTCATAGTCTGGGGTAAAATCAAGTGTCAGAGCCAGGAACTCCAATGAAGCACCAGAGGGAAATCAAGGACGAGGTTGAGAAAAAGTTCCAGATTAGGCAACAGGCAGGCAGACAAACAGATCAGGATCAGGCAAAACAGACAGGCAGTCAGGGATCAAAATGCTGGAATAGATCTCACCAATGGCTTAAAATAATCTGGCACTGATGTTTGGTCTGAAGGCTGGTTATATACTGATAGGTGCATGGGGGTCAGATGAGTAGTAATGAGAATGGGCAGGGGTGTCTTGTGAGGAAACAGACCAGCATCAGTGTTGAGATCATGACAAAGAGGCTCCTACAAACAATTGAGCTATCTTTCTCCATATCTGATATTTAAATAGTAAGATGTTATAAAGGTTTAAAACCTTAAAAGCAAAGAAAACCTGACAAAGAATGATTATTGATTAAATTTTTTTAGCGTGACACTAAAAAGGATTTAGTGCTGAGGTAGACACTGTGGCTGCAAGTAATCATGGGACAAGCTTGGTGAAGTGAAGCCTCTTGCAACACTTGCAGTATTAACTTTTTTGCTGACCAAAGTGTTTTGGCTTGTGATCTTCATTAGGGTCATTGCTCTATTACCCACAATTCTTTTTTTTTTTTTTTACTGCTTCCAGTGATGTATGCAACGGCATGTCTCCCCATTCTGTAACATGAACAAAAGCACATACCTTCTATTTACATTAAAGCCTCATTAATAAAATACATTTTTGATTTTAGGTTATAGATTTTTATCTGCTTTGAAATTAGCCATTAACAATTTAACTAATAAATGCTCTGCACATGTGGTTTTATGACTCCCTAACGATTGCTTGGTGTGAAAGAGCAAAAGTCCTGCTTGATTACATCATCTTTGACCAACATCTTTCCAGGCTTGTGTTTGATCTCAGGGTTACCACCTTCTGTAATAATTAAATATTTAACAAACACATTTATGAAAAGCGGTTTAATATGAGCTCAATCATCTCTCAGTGTGTTTCTTTACGTCATGATCCCACCAATACCCCCATTATTCTATGTGTAACTTTCTGCATGTAAGCCTCAATTTTCTGTGATCATGGATACCAAATGGGAGCATTGAGGGAGAGTTAAACTGCAGAATCTCATTGTAGAGAAAGTTATTAGGGCTTTTTCTGCAGTGGTAGCATCAAAAACGGCTGCTCATTTACCCCAGGGACATTATTGTTTCTTCTCTCACTTCCTTTTGTTTCATCAACACCAGTATATCATAGCTCTGCAGGAATGTGGTTTGAAGAAAAGAAAAAAATAATAATAATCTAGCTGTTTGGAGGTAACTATTAAAGTTATGGAACCTTATTATGACAAAAATTAAGGTTGTGGTGTTTTAGTAGAACAGAGTTTATTCCTCTAATTTTTACTTGTATAAAATATAAACAAAGGAGGAGGCTGTCATCTGAGTCTGTTTAATATTTACAGTACTTGCTGCTCTTCACATTGCTATTTCTCGTAGACCCCACTTTTTTCCCATTTAAATGCTTTACAGCATCTCCAGTCCATCTCAATTCTACATAAATACAGGACTTTATATGTAAGTTTGTTTGATTCCAAAAGGTGATACGTGCTTATTTATTTATTTGATATATAATGTGTGTTAAGGTTGTAATCACAGAAATTACAATTGCTGTTACCGTAACTGAATATTTCTCCCCACTGCAGTAAAATTTGCTAGTTTATACATGATCAGCAGGTCATCATCAGTTTTTAGTAGCTGTCATAACATTAACATTGAATTTTTTAAATATTTCTGTGTCATGGGATGCAGAAGATTCTTCCTGCCTATGGCTATTATTATGAGGTAAAACTACATTTCCCTTCAAGATCAATAACATAGTTTGGAACTGAATTGAATGAAGCAATAAGGTTTTAGTTTCCATGTAGGGTTTTTGTCAGATAATCTAAATTCAGTTATCTGAACCTCTTAACAAATCTTAGTCTGGCTTCAAGGTACTGTGTTCAACATTAAATACATTCAGAATTACATAAATTAATTAATTAAATTTCTAATAATACATAACTTAATGATACAGAGAAACTAATCAACAAGTTTGGTACAAATACCCAAAACTTTAAAGGTACAAAATTGCAAAGAGGTAGAGGTATTGTTTAGAACAATAAAGAAAAAGAAAAAACAGTTACCAATAGTACACTCACAGGGAATTACATGGAAAAATTCAGACTAGCCCATTGACTTCAGCCACAATTGACCCATTAACAAGCCTGTTATATTATGCATGCTTGACCATCAGTTAATAAATTCATTTCAGTTAAATTATATAAAGCCTATTTGCAAGAAAAGTCATTTTAAGGCTCTTTACAGAGTAAATTTCATCATATTCAACATTTAATCTTGGCAGGAATGGTCAAGCTTTCACATAAAGAGGAGAATCCTAATAGTAAATCGTCTTAAATAGGGAAACTGTCATTAAAATTTACAGCATGTTAAATTAATAGTCTGTAAATAACTTGTTAAATGGTAATCACAGAACCTTTGAAACATAGAATCTGAATTATATGTTTGTTTAATGAGCAACAAGCCATCATATGTGAATAGATGTATTTACAGAGTTGTTTTGTTTATCCATATAAACTAAGAAGCCAAATTATCCAGGAGTTTCCCACCGTTTCTTTAGGAAGAGGCTTGAATGAATACAAAAAAAGGATATTTCTCTGAATTACTTCAATCATTTTTATTTGGAGCCTACAATCAGTAGAAAGATTTCATGTTGTGTTCACATACTGTCTTTGAAACGAGGTACAACTCACTGATAGGTTACAGTGTGCATACACTAGTTTTATAGAAGCAGCTGTTTAAAGGTGGAACAAGCTTTACATAATTACTTCATTAACATTATTTTCAAGATTTTATAATTTTTTTTATTGAATACAGGCAAGGCTGCTGCATTTATTAAACTGTCCTGGTTAACTTAAGCAGTCTCAAAATTTGCTTTAACCTGGAGCCGGTCCTGTTTCTCCATTAGAGGAAAAAAGATACTTAAGACGTTGAAGCTTTTAAGCATTGGTTTTTCCTGAGCGCATTTATATATTGGCTTATATATTGGCTTATTTGACATTGTTATTCTGAAACCAGACCCCAGCCTTTGATTTTTTTTGTTTGTTTACTATGCTGATACACTGGGATACTACTGTGCCTGTATCCCAAAAAGGCAGAATAACCTCACCAAAGTTACTCACTTATCTTATTTATTAATGAATTATACCAACCAATTTCCCATTAACTTCTGCACTGATATGCATATGTGTCCAATTAGATCCACTTTCATGTCTTTGTTATACAACACGGCATCAGCTGCCACAGATAGCAGCTCATCTGTTGCTAATAATGTGATTAGTCATCACTCCTGTCATTGAAAGTGTCTCCAGCCTCCTCACTGCCTCCATGAGAGAAGAGAAAAGGTTTGGTTTCGTAATTTGGATGCAGGGCTCCTTCCTGTAAAGGCAGGATGAATTGTCGACCTAAGCTCTGATCACCATACTGGTGGTAGAAAAATGCTGCTTTGCGGTGGAGAATAAGAGCAGTCCTGCTGGTAGCTCTTATCCCTCACCGTTGGAGCTCTTTGCGGCTGAACTAAAACAGCTGAGCCATTAGTAAAAGAAAGAAACTGTAATCTTGTCACGTCCAATTTGGATAAATGCAGTATTTGTTAGCAGAACAAAAACCCTAATCCTCTGCCTTGGAGCAAACATGCATTTTAAAACTGTTCTGTATTAGCATAATAAACCATTATGACTTTGGATATAATATCATTCTCTGTTGTATTTTGACTGGCTAATTTCATTCACCTGCCTAGCTCCACACAGTTCTCTCATTACTG
Organism: Cyprinodon tularosa; assembly: GCF_016077235.1. Taxonomy (NCBI): domain Eukaryota; kingdom Metazoa; phylum Chordata; class Actinopteri; order Cyprinodontiformes; family Cyprinodontidae; genus Cyprinodon; species Cyprinodon tularosa. Next base: position 711,454 of record NW_024038405.1, on the reverse strand, counting down.
CTCATCTGCTCCACCTGCTCCAGCCTCTATTCATTATTATTTTAAGATATGTTTTAACAGAAATAAGAAAACTCAAAGCACTTATTCTACTGATTATAAATACATTTTGAAAATAACAACCTTTAACCAGGTATTTAATATACTTTTCATCAAGTTCATATCATGTATTAAAATATGTTTTGATATTTGACTGATGTTATATTCTAACCTTAAATGTGATCTTATTACTTGAAGAAAATAATAATTTAAAGACTTGAACAGAAGGAAAATTATCTTAGCTTTTGCTTGAGTCCAGGATTTAAGATTTATACCCCGAATCCGGAGGAGGAGAAACTTGGAATGTCGTCTGATAGAACTTACTTAAAGGCAAAAAAAACTGTCACTAAGCAAGACTGTGCTCATCCCCTTAGATACAGAAAATCTGCAAAGTGGTGAATAATCAAAAATGTAGAATAAAAAACCCCAAATTTGTCAGAATTGTTGTGTTTTGTATTCCGATAGGAAAACAAAACAATGAAAAACTGAAAATAGTACAGAAACAACCAAGACATAAAAACATTCCCAATAGAGGTATCAAAGTAACTGTAAAATATAGACACAAGTCATTAAATCAAAACCAAAATATATTTTTCAATAACATTTATAAAAAGCCTACCTTTCTCCTCCTTGGAAGGATTTTAAATAAAACATTAAAATATCTTTTTCTATGTTATGTAAATCTCAAGCTTGAGTTTTCCAACATGACCAGCCTAAAACCTTTAAGTCAAAATTATTTCATTTTCTACAAAAAAAGAATAGTTCTTTGAAAAACATCTTTGTGTTACACGTGCAGGTGTGTAACATTATTTGGGTTCACTATATAGCAAAGTAATAGGATCACCCACACAAGACCTCAATTAAAAAAGTTTGGTAAAGCGCTGAAACAGAGAGACCTTATGGAGTGAGAAAAAAGCTATAGTAAGCTGTCATCATGATAAATGAGCTGTGGGCAGAGACAGATTTCCTTCAGTACTGTTTGCACATGGTGTTTCAGACCATCAGGTTTAAATAAAATATGCATCATTAGTAAGGGTCTATATTATACGGAGATAAAGTATGATTACTGCAATATTATTTAGTTGTTTACAGGGAGTGTTTGTGAGTAGAAAAAGCTTGTAAAATCTGAAATAGTTTCAGCAATTGTTCTGACATTTTTTTAACCAAAAGCCATAAGCATTTTCATTAAAGTACAGCATGTTCTGCTGTAAAACAAGAAAATAGAAAGTACTCACAATCATACTCGTCTTTAACTTATCTGGATCCAGATCGTGAGAGCACCCATCTCAGCAGAAACTCTTGGAGCTGTGTTCCACTGCTAGACTTCTCCTCCTGAACCAAAGACAATCAGCTGGACTCTCCCCTCCACCAGCCTGGCCTTCCTGCAGAGGCTAAGAAGTGCGATCCTCCTGTGGTTAGGGGGACCAACAGAAGAGGTGTGTCAGTCAAAAAAGCCAACAACACCCAGAGACCTAAATTACTCAGGTCTCTTCCACCTCTAAGGCCTTGCCATCATCTAGTTTTTTTTTACCACCTTGTTGACCTCAGTCAGGGGTGATATCAAGTCCTCTTGCCCTGTTTCTCCCAGCGAAGGCATGTCAGATGGGTTGTCTAGATCTTGCAACCAGCCTTTAAGTCTGGCTTTCTTTTCTTCCAGCATATCCATCTCACTGTGAGGTGACGATCGACAGACAGCTGCCCCAACCAGTGTAATAATTGTTTTGTTTTTTTCTAACTCTGATCACATTATCTGTTCATGCTGAAAAGAAGCATCTTACAGAATTAAACTCTTTCCACCATGTTTCAAAGAGGGCATAGTGCATCAATATTGAAGTGAATTGTTAGTTTTTTTCCCCACATGTTGTTTTATGTAAAAAAAAAACAAAAAAAAACAGTACTGTCAACAGATTCTCACACTACTATTATTAACTACTGTTAATATTCTAATGTTTGCAGGAAACCTTCAGAGAATGCCTGGAACGCAATAGGCTGCTCCGAATTCTTATTGAAGAAGTTGCATTTTTCACTGGTAACCAACATTAAAAACCACATATTGCTTCCCGGAATGGTGAATTGGAATAGATATTATAAATGAGTTTCCTGTAAAAAAAAAAAAAAAAAAAAAAAAAAAAGCATAGAGAAAAAATTACTTTTAAGCTTTTTGTTGCATTGAGGAAATTGGGGTTTAATTAAACCCAGGAAAGAAATGTATAATTTAAAGTGATGCATAATTAAAATATTATTGCAGACATGCTTTTATTTGATTTATCATAAGAAGTGCAGGATACCCTACTGCATGTGAATCTACCTCATTTTTTTATCCTTTACTTCTTACAAAACCAATTTATTCTGTAATATTATCACAGTAGTTTTGAACATGTTATGCATTTTGAAAATATTTTCAATTATTTTTGCTACTTCTCTTATTTTTAGTACAGTACTTGTTTCCAGGGCCAGACCAAGGCACATGCAAACTAGGGACTCCTTACGGCCCTTATGATTTCTATATGATTAAAGAAACAAAAGCATAAAATTTTATGACAAAGGTGTGCATTAATATACCAATATATCTTTAATTATCTAGAAACCATTACTTATGAATGAAAAAAAAAATGACACACAGTCAAGGAAGGACCAGTGTAAACTTGTCAGAGACAAACTTATCTTTGTACGACAGTCTAATAAGAAGTAATAAGATGCATTGGCTTCAGAGATAGAAAACCCTCCAGACATCCCGAAGCACAGGCTCATTTACAAATGTACCTGTTTCAAATGAGATCTGAGTTCAACCAAAATCTCTGGGTCGCTCCCAGGATGGCCTTAACCCTTCCCATGGCTGTTGCATCTGCAGAGAGGAGCTTTTCCAAATTCAAGTTGTTAAAGAACTGCCTGAGATCTTCCAAAAGAAATACAGAGTAGGCTGGCAGGGATTAGTATAAAGAAAAAGCTTTTCTCTCTGATCCTGTGATGTGCAGAGATTAAAAAACAGGAACCACAAAAGTAAGATGTGTGGGTAAAGGTAGTTTTTGATTTTTAAAAATAGAGCTTTTGTATATAGTTACAAACATTTACATAACTTTAGGAACTAATAATTCAACCTTAAATTTCATTTCAATTTCTACCTGGTTTTATGTTTTTTTAATTTCAATTACTAAGAAAATTATGATATTTTATTTTTTATTGTATTTAATTATGGCTGTTTTTATAGAGATTGATGATTTGCTTTTATTTATGAAATATATTGTATTTTGTGCTTGATGTTTTTGCAAGATGTTGTTGCAGTTGGAACCAAAAAAGTACAATCCACATGATGTTTTTATTGTGAATAACTTAAATACTAGTTTATTTTATTACTCTTAGTAACACTATAAGATGCATAGAAGTAGAAGCCCATAATTTAAGCTGCCAGAGCAGCAATGAGTTTATTTTGGTATTTTGAATGATCTGATCATTGGCCTTTTTAATTGCATATATCTATATTATGGAAGAAATAAAGGGCTGCAAAGTCAAATTTTGCCTAGGGCCCATGCAGGTTTGGGCCGTCCCTGCTACAATGCCAAATTTCAAAAGAATGTTAATTTCTTTCTTAATCAACGTGTCCCTATTAACCTAATGCCACAGGTGGGAGAGGGTAGAACAGTTGTATAAATGATATCCAATCAGGCAGAATGAGCAGGTCCACAAAAACAAAGAGTTGCAGCTGAAGCTAAATATTGGTGCTAAGGATTTAACTCACATAGATGCTTAGTAAGAAATCAGTTTTTGGGCATCTACAGTGAAATGTTTTTCACTGGTACTAGACTGAAAATTAGTCACAAAGCTGTATCTACAAAGTCGGGACTTGTTGATAAAGAAATATCAATAGTCTTGTTTATAAGAGGAGTAATACAGCCTAAAGAGGTGTGTACAAACAAAAAAATTCACAGGAATTAATGTTTGTTTTTAAACTCTTGCCCCTGGCTGCCCCTCAGATCTGAGAGCTACTGGAAAAATAAACAGGTTTGAAAAGTAGGAGAACTCCCATGGACCACAACAGCCTGGAGCTGTTACTCATGAAGCCCGCCTCCAGGTTTTGACTGGGTGACTGTTCAGAGTGATTAATCAAGAGAAATATGGTTCAAAATCCTCTTAAAAACTGGAGTTTTGATTTGAAAAAAAGCCTAGACTGCTGTGTAGCTACCTCTAAACCATCGTGTTGCATTAAAGGCATGCAAATGATCAGATATGCACTCTGAGTTCTTGTTTGGGTGTGTGTGTGCGTGTGGGTGTGTGTGTTTGTGTGTATTAGATGTGTTTGCAGAAGAAACTCAAAATCTAAACCGATAGGCTATTTTCTCTTGCAGAGAAAACAACAGGCTGCCTGGAGCTTTTTCTTTCTCATTAAGTCCTCTTAACTGAAACCAGCTATTTATGATTTTAACAAAAATGAGCAGTTGTGCTTCAGATAGCCTCTTATATCCAATAAACTGTTACATCAGAGTAGAGTGGACCTTCAAGTAGGAGGAGGAGAGAGAAGCTAAAACATGGCGGGATGGCAGGAAGTGATGCAGAGAATACAAAAAAATATTGTCTACAAGCCAGGAATAATAAATAAAGTGTGTGGCAGCAATAAACTTGACCTAAACATTTCTTTATTTTAGAAGCCTAAATTTCAATATATGCTATTCAGATAATATGATAGACCAACATAGTTGTGTATAATTCTGAAAATGATTTTCCATCTCAAATAAAAAAAAATGCTTTGTTCGCAGAAAATTTCATGTTCCTTCTATTAAACATTGTTTGGAAAATGGTTATATCAGTCTTGCACATCTGGAGACTTAACCTTTTGCTTATCTGTCCTTGGAGAATAATAATAGCTCAATCATTTTGGATTAAATTTAGAATCTTAGCATTGATTTTAAATGTTGTTTTAGATCTATACTTTTACTTGATCATTCTTTTAACAATGCTCCGATTTTGTTATCTGGGTAGCTGCCCTGTTCAAACTGAGTCTCTGCCCCAGCTGCAGTATTTTTCTTTCTTTATTTATTTTTTTTTGTAGCTTCCAGGTTTCCCTCCAGGCTGGCCCAGATATAGCTGCTTTCACTGTTCAACTCCTATAAGCTTTCACTGTGTAGAAAAATATCTCCACAGCATGATGCTTCCACCATTTTTTTTTTCATAAAGCAAAATGTGTTATCAGGCTGAGTAGTATTTAATTCTTCCTATTTTGCACGTAAGCCAAAATATTGTCTAACAAGAGCAGCTCCTTCCTAATGGTTAAAGTATCTCCTGATTGGCCTGTAGCAAACTGCAGGGGTCTTTAATAAAGTCCTATAGCATAAATGACCTTTTATAGTATATATAAAGAGCTTACAATGCAAAAACAATGTAGAAATAAGTAAAAAGAAATCTTAAATTAAGTGCATTTAGCCTTAGTAATTTAAGTAGGTAAATAAGATGATCTGCCAACAGAATGAGTATTTTTACTCTTAAAATAAGATGTTCAGATAATATGCACTTGAAATAAGACAATGCAATTTTGTTTTTCTTATTTCAAATGCAAATTGTCTTGTTCCACTGGCAAAGTGTCTCACCTTCCTCCCCAATCCAAGAAAAAAAAAATCACTTATTTTAAGAAAAAAATACTTTAGATATACTATATACTTCTTTTTTTGCAGTGTAAAGTTGTTTTACAGCCTGGAAATAAGTATGTGATGTTCTAGTCCGGTTGTTTGCTATGAATTGTATTTAGGCTCTACAGCATAAATATAGGCTGCAGCAGAAAACAGAAAAACGTGTACAGTATAGCTTTCCTTTTTTCTTTTTTCACAAAAAACTTATAGTGGTTAGTCAAACTACATAAGAAAAAGCTATATTTACCTTTTACTTGTTGTTGGCTTGTGACATAAAATCCAAACAAAAAAATTGTAAGTTTCAAATTTTTTATTTGACAAAACATGAGAAGGTTTAAATAGTATTAACAAATGCTGTGATGATTGTTCTCATTATAGCATTAACACTTTTAGAAGCACATTAAATAGCTTAAATACTTCAAAGGAAATGGCAAGTTTAAGAGCAGACAGGCCACGTAATGTTTGAGAAATCAAACAATGGATCCATATTTAGTCTTCACCGGTTTTACAGAAAGAAATGCTAATGTTTCCCCATTTTCTTACGCAGAATTCGTCTCCATATCTCAGCCAAAACAGCTTTACTCTTTAAAGAGAAATGCACAGCAAGTGATGTGAAGATTAGAAAAAACCTATTCTTTTGACCAGGACTCACGTCGATCCACTGCTGAGAAGCTGAGTTTGGCCAAAAGGATGTGTTTCTTTAGCAAAATAAAAGGCCAGTCCGGTGGGTGAATGAGCTGCCCTAACCAACCCCTTCGAAATGATTTACCTCTCAGGGCTCCCTGGAGGAACTATTGTTGCTGGGGTAGAAATTTAATTTGATTCTTGATGGCAAACTAGTCTTGGTGGGATGAGTTGGGAGTGGTTTTTCATTTATTGTGAACTCACCTACTGCAAATCAATGCAGAAATCATAAAAGGTATAAATTAACTGCAAGACAACCATGAAAGATTGTCCGTCCAAAATACTTGTTGAAAAAAGGCAACAAGCAAGAGGACATGAAAAAGCAAGTAACAATCCCACAGATATGTCCGTCACAAGGGTATTCCGTGTGAAGATGATGAACACATTCTGTAGCGTATTTGTTGTTCACAAAAGGTTAAAAAATAAACAATTTGTTAGGGACACTTTTATATATGACAAGATGATTGATTTGACCATATGTTTTCAATCACTGGGGGCAAACTCTGCTCAGAGTACTAAGGGGAATCCCTCACTTCTCTCCATGTATTTCACTTCACACAATTATTTAATGGATGCCTGTCCTCTTGCCTCCTCATCTTTATTCTCTGCAGGAGCCCCCATTGCTGCACTCTGAAGGATTGTCTCTGATCTGTCTTCCTCGCTTATCCTTTGTAATTCCTGTAACAGGCCATTTAGGCTGCATGTGCCCTGCTGCCTGAAGCATTTCTACAAAGTACCTAACTGCACTGGTGTTTTTTTTTATTTTTTTTATCAGTTAATATAACAAAGCTGAAAACCAGAATTTGCTTAAAATGTTATTTTAGAGTCTGTCATCAATATAAAAACATAGTAGTTTCTCCTATATGGCTGTATTTTCTTTCTTTCTTGTGTTTTGTGACTGTGATGAGTTCTGGTATGAAGAGATTCCTTACACAATGCAAATTGTATGGAAATGTAAACAGTGTACAAAGATCCAGAATTTTCATGCTGTTGAGGTATGAAGATTCTGGATGGCGATTTGTTTTTTGTTGTGTTTTATGTGTATTAGTAAAGTTGTATATTTCCATTTTGATGTGTATTTTCCTTTCTGGTGTGGGTCTGGGTCCCTGATTATAAGCTAATGGAGTCCCATTTTAAATTGTGATGTAAATGTATAAATGAAAAAGCTCTCTGTGTGTGTGTGTTTTTTTGTTTGTTTGTTTTTTTTGGTGGGGTTGGGGGGGATTATAACAATTGAATGCAATAAATGGAAAAAAGCAAAGGGCAAGTATATTTACAGAACAGATTTTTCGATAGAGAGGAGAATGGTTAGAGAATGGATTGGCAAGAGTAAAGATGTTCTTGCAGATCATATGTCTTTAACTTGCAGGCTCAAGTTTAAAACCACTGGATATAAGATGACTTTGACGACTTTTTATCACGATAAAATCTACTAAGAACAAGTTTCTACTTGAACATACATCTGCTGACATAGCAAAAGGCAATTGTAAGTGATTAGGGTTTGAAAGTGTCCATTTATTTTGTGTTTTTTATGTCCTGTTTTTATTTCTTTCTTGTCTATTTACTTATTTTTTTATCTAATCCATTCTTGAGTGTTACTTGTTATATTTAGGCTGTGTGATGGGATCATTATATTAATGAAAGAAAAAATTAGCAAAAAGGATGGACAAACAAACATTACTTAGACAGACTTAGACAACTTTTATTGTCATTTTGTATACACAGAGTGTGTGTAAACAGTGTGGGAGAAAAAAAACACATGGTGCAAAAAACACATCGATATGGAAGTTCAGAGCATTAAATACATATATGTTGCAAATATTCAGTATTTTGGTTTGGTGTCATCAGTGTGATACAGAGTCTGTAACTTGATTCACATTTTTTTCAACAGTTCAGCAGTCTAATGGCAGTGGGGAAGAGACTGTTGCAGAATCTGCTGTTGCTGCATCGAATGCTGTGAAGCCTCTTCCCAGAGAGCAGCAGGGAGAACAGTCCATGGTGGGGGTCTGAGTGGTCCTTTATAATGTTACGGGGTCGGGACACACAGAGCTGGGATGAAATGTCTTTAATGGAGGGAAGAGGAGCCCCCATGATCCCCTCGTCTGTTCTCACTACTCTCCTCACCTTCTTCCAGTCTGAGGTGCTGCAGCCTCCACACCACACAGTGAGACAGCTGGTCAGAACACTCTCTATGGTGCTTCTGTAGAAGATCAGAGAATGGGTGGGAGCAGGTGGGCTCTCCTCATCCTCCGTAGGAAGTACAAGCGCTTTTTACGCCCTTTTGACCAGTGAGGTGGTGTTTACAGTCCAGCTGAAGGTGTCTGTGATGCAACCCTAGGAATTTGGTGCTGCTGACCACCAGTGTTGTGCCTGAACGCGTTCATTGAACGAAAGTTCATGAACTCGTTCATATTTTGCGCAAACGTGAACTGAACGTACTGTATTACTGCCTGATGAACGTTATTGTGAACTCGTTCATTCTGGTGTCTGTGAACGGCACGCTCTCTCAGTTCAACTCCGTTCGATAGGTTGCCAGATTTCTATAGAGTCCTCCAGGCGAAACCCCGGCTAAATCACACCGTAAACAGGCCTTAATATGTAGCGGGAAAAACACCCAATCTGGCAACACCAGCTACCAGTGTCGTAGCCTACAGCCGCGTGCATCATCAAAACAAAATGCAGCGTTGAAGCCACAGCAGCATGGAGGCGACCGTGGATGCGACAAAGCAGCAGTATGATCACTTAAAAGAGGTTTATGACCAGGTGGTCTGTGAGGATGATCGCAACAATCTTACATTTCTCTGCAAACTTTGCCCGCCGGCTTTCAGTAAAAAAATCCGTACTTAAATCTGCCTGGTATAATTTTCCAGGATTCCAGTATTCTTTTTTAGTATGTACTGAAATGGAATTTCAAATGGAATAATAATAATAAAAAAAAAAAAAAACATTTGCACCTTAAAGACTACTTTCCTGTTTTTCTTTTAATAATTCCTCATAAAAAAGACCATTCAAGCAGCACATTTTTCCTGATGTTTTTGAGAATATACTGTAGGGGTGAAAGCTGCAGCTGCTACTAGTGTGAAGTGAATGGGCAACAACAAAGCGTTAAAGCAACAATGGGGAAATGCTGGTTGGATAAGGATTCAAAACTGGATATGAAGATGAAATCTGACGCACAGTTTCAGTGTTACAACTGATAAAATAATTGCTTCCTGTGGTTCTACAGTAGGCTATGGTGTAATTGAGCAATATATGAAAAAAAAAAAAGAACTATGAACTAGTTCATTTTTTGGAACTGTGAACTTAGTTCAAAATTTTGAATTATGAACTATGAACTGAACTAGTTCATTTTAAAATGTGTGAACTGAACTTTGAACTAGTTCACATAGAAAGAGAACTTTCCCAACACTGCTGACCACCTCTACAGCTGGGCTGTTGATGAGTAGTGGGACATGGTTAGGCCGGTTCTTCCTGAAGAATATTTGAGTTTGATGCTACCAGATCGACCCACCAGGCATGTCCTCACTTACTATCATTACCGTTTAAAGATGGGGAAATTAATAAGAATCTCTGGGCAAATGAAATCATAATTTACATGTAATATAACAGGTACAATGTAATTACTAATGAGAGTAACTGTATGCTACCTATGGGGAATGTTTTGAATATTACTTGTGGTATATTTCTGCTTTTAATTTTTAATTAACATTTTTTTTGTCCCCAAATGACATAACTAATTGAACACTATGTTTAGAAAGTGTGCTTAAATGCAGACATATTAACTAAACTTAAAACAATAATATAGTTTTGCACAGAAATGTCCTTAAGAGACTTAGGCTATATTTTCCTTCCCATTGCTTTTCCTTTGCATTTTCTCTCAGCAGCGATGTGCTTAGTGTCTGCAGTTTTAAAGCCTTTCCAGGACCGGAGGGATCATTTTTATTCCACTGTAGACATGTGTCAGCTTTTAAAGCTGTTTCGTCTGCTCGCCTCAGGATCACTATCATTCAAAATAGGTTCTTGGTTACGTCTCATCTGAACAGGTATTTCTCTGAATTATAAAGTTTTGAACAGACTGGTGATGAAATCCTCATATTATCAAAGTAAATTTTTCAAACATCTGAGCCCTCTTCAAAATAGTGTTTTAGTCACATAATTTACATTATTTAAAGAGACATTATGCAAGTTTTTACTGATATTTTACTGTAGCCTTTTTATCTGATCCTTTATGACTAAAACATCATTTGATGAGCAGACTGGCACCTAAGCTGTTCAGCGCCAATGCATCTATAAGCCTGTAGCCTATTTCCCTGAGTTTACTTTTTGTCAGAAATTTCCACGCTGCTGCGCAGATGTGATGTCAAGCACGCCCATGTCAAATATGTCAGACCTTCCAAACAATCAAAGTCTTATATTCAAGGTGGATTTTGTGGAAACTCAGACACGGCCTGCATCCAGGTCAACTCACACAACAACGGCAACTCCAGGTAAGGGAAAAAATGTAAATAATAAAATAAAATACTTGTAAAGTACAAACATGAGATATGAGAAGAAGCAGAAGAGTGCTGCGGTTCTGTGTCTTGGCCACAGTGGGTATTATCATTAGAAAACTCTGACATGATCTCTTTAAATACTTTTAACTGACTTTATTAGAAAGGTACAACCTTTTTAATAATCATTGTTGGTTTGAAATTAAAACAAAGTTAAATAAACATAGCTATGCAAGTATAAACCCATTGTATAAATCCATTAAATTTGTGTGTTTAAGCATTCTTTTAAACATACTTCTGACTAAACAAAAGGTGTGGGGGTTAGGGTCTTTGCTCAGGTAACCCAGCAGGCCGTGGGAGTGGGGCTTGAATTCAGATACTCAGGATTCCAACCGCAATGCCCTAATCACTAGACCGCCACTCCCCAAAGCAGCTATTAGACAAAGCTGCAAGATGGTTTCTTTTTATGCCAACCATTGGTCATTAATAAGACCCCAGGATACTTGACCATGTTAGCTTGAGGCAGAGAGCAACCCTTTGATTTAAAAGGTCCGGAAAGGGTAATGTAATATTCTAATCTTATCTAAAAGGAACTTATATATCTAATTAAGAACATTAATGTAGGTGATTTGGAATCAGTATAGTGGGTAAAATCAGTTATTTATACCCCACTTCATGGCTACAGCGCTATACAATCTGACGACAGACAGGTATAATTACCTCATAATTGCATTGAATGTTTTGGTCCTTTCTGTACTTTCATAAGAAATAGCATAAATAAAAAAACAAAACAATATATTGGTAAGTGAAAAGCAAGGATCTCTGTAGTTTGCTTCCACATTTGCAGATAACTCACAAAACCGAGGAATGCTAGCACTAACTGACGGTGAAGTGGACTGGGGACCCTAAATGTCCTGCAGGTATGAGCAAGCATCTGAAAGCCTAATGACTTTCCCACCTCCCTGCCAGTACATGGTGAGATACTGCCCCACCACCTCCCACAACCACCACCACTACTACCAATCACTCTGAAATTAAGAAATTAGTAGGTGAAGAGCAGCATAAATGAATTGGAAACAAAGCACAAGCTGTGTGTTTCTCTGCTTCCTCTGCCTTAAGGTTTTACAAGGATTTTTCACTGCTATTACTAATAAGTCCTACAGCATGGCAAGTTTTTTTTTCTAAAATACACCCCACATCATACAGATCTAATACATTTATTCATAAATAAAATGACAAGCCAACTGTCTGACCACAGACTCCCATTCTCATTGAAGTCTTCTTCTGTTAAATTTTTCCTGCATTTTTAGGTTAAGATCAGACTTGACAAGGACAGACTGTATAGCTGAGATAATTGTGCTGAGCGTGCCCTTGTTCTGCAGTCAGTCTTTATATTTGTAAAGCAATTAACTAGATTAGAAAGGGTAATCAATAACGTCACCTAGTGCAACCCTGCTGCCATCTTTCCCCCTGGAAAAGGAGAGCATGCCTGTCAGAGCCTGGTGAGTCTAACATGTTGATTCCACATTTTCTGGTATATTTACGTTCATTGTCTTTATTCCATATTGCTCTTTATGTTTTTAGATATATCCTGACTATTTCATAAGGGTTCTACGCAATTATGCATATTCTACGTTTTTCCTTCATGCATCTAAGTAGTAATTGATTGTTAATTGATTCTTAACCACACTGCAAATAGAAATAAAAGTAACTTTTCATAGACCTTATGAGATAATCAGAGCACTGTCATAAAATCTATTTGTAAATATGCTGACCTACTGTTTGGATAAAAGAAACCACAGTCAGGACACCCGTCTAGTTTCTTTAGGAGCAGACATAGTGGATAATTTGTCATTTTAAGTTAATTGAATGATGACAGCATCAGGGTGAGATCATACCCATATGTCCTCAACCAATTTCCCAACGTGACTGTGTCCAGTGTCTGAATACACACAACATGGATCACATTTGTTCCCTGTCAGGTACGTTGTTAGTCTTTTTTTTATGTGGAAAGAGACACATTTCAGGAGCATTTATTTTGAGGAAATTATTTCTGTATTTACTTTTTTTGCTAGACATACATTTTCTGGCCATTTTCCTTTTTTTTGTTGTCATATTATATCTTAAAACCAGTGATTTGTTGTTTACTCTAAAATTAATACATCAAGATCTGAAATGTTTTGCATACATTTATAATTTGCCCCCTTACCTTTGAATAAAATAAGGCTAAACCAATCAGAGGTCAGAGGTCACCTCATTGGTAAACAGAGTCTACCTGTGATTACTTTAATCTCAGTATCAGTACAGCTGTTCTGTGAACCATATCACAGGTTTGTTAGAGAAACTTGTGATATGAGTACACACATCTTGTTTAAAAACAAAAAACACCAGAGACAAGTCAGAGTTGAAGTTTAAACTAGATGTATGCAATTAAATAATATTTTAAGCTCAATGTGCTCTGTTCAGTCCACCATTCAGAAATGGTGGATTGAACAAGATATTATCTTTTTACAAGTTAAGCTGACTGATAAAGCAAATAAAACATTTCATAATAGTCTAGAGGACCCTGGTTACTATGGAGAACCTGAGGAGATCCTGAGCTAAGAGGTAAGAGCTTTTATATGTTGTGCACTCCAAAAACCTAGGATGGTTAAATGAAAGAAGTAAATGTTAATGAAAAGCAGTGCAAACCTTTTTTTTTTTTTTTAGTTCAGTTTTACTTAATACATGTCATCCCACTTTACAAAGACATTTCAATCAAATCAAACAGTGGCATTGGTTCAAAGTTTTCAATATAGTAAACCCAATTAATTGCTCACTCACTGACGCTGCAGAATTTGCCACTCTTGGATGAGCATGCATTGTGTTGTTGACTGCAATAATCACTTACACTGAGAATACATGTCAGTGAAGAGGAAATGATTCCATTTTTAACAGGAGGAACCCTCCAGCAGAACCAAGAACAAAGTTTTAGTTCATATATTTTATGTCTATAAATATGAATACTTTGTTTGTTGGTTCAAGGCATATTTTATTTTTGTCAATGGGCAATAAATAGGTAATTACGGTAAAAGAACAAGTTAAATTGACACTACTTCATTTGTATACATGTTGATTTTAAATGTTATTGAACGTTGCTGAAAAAAGTATTTTTTCAATTCTAGCAGAGCAGTAAAGTAGGTGACTGTCACTTTAAGAAAAGAGCGACGTTCATGGGGTAGTCTTTCAAGTCACTCACCTAGTTGAGAGTCTGGAAGTACAGAGTAATATGTATTTTTTTCTTTTTGAGGAAACTTTATCTGTGACTACTTCTGTGAGATTAAAAGCTGTGGAATACATGTGAAAGCTTTTCTTGTTTAATTAAAATGTGAGTAAAACCAAAGTATGGAAGTCTCAGCAGCACATCAGGCTCAGCTTCCGCAGTCTTCTGCTAAGGCTGAAAGGAGGTTCAATGAGAATAAAGCAGACACACAAAAGGGATATAGAAGCACTGATCCATGAATATTTGTTACAAAGGGTAATGGCAAACATGACAAACATGACTTCTAATAGGAGTTTGCTGCAAATCAATGTAATGGAGACAGATGGAAAAAGTGGAAAGATATGCTCTGGTTAGATGAGAACATTTCTGAAATGCCACAGTTGGGTTAAGGTTTTGAGGACCCAAGTGCAGAGGCGAAGAGGCAGAGATGAGTTTTACTGATTTGATAAAGTAGTCACAAGCAGCTGAGGCAAAAATCCAAAATAAGGAATATAGAAAACACCACAATCAAGGGGAAATCAGGGAAAACATACATGATGAGCTGCTAGACAACAACTACAAATACAAAGAAGCTAAGAACAAACTTAAACAGAGGGCAGAACCCTGACATGAAAAGTATTTTCAGCATCCAGAATGTTTAGAGGAAAATAAATACTGTCTATCAATCTGAACACAAGCATCACAGTGAAACAAGGAGGCAGTATCACATTGTGAAAGTGCTTTTCTTTACCTATAGATTGGTCATATATTGGGAGTTAAGTGGAGCTAATAACAGGCTGGATGAAAACTTGATAGATCCATATTCCTCAAATGAAAATGAACTGTCAAAATCCAGACATGAATCCAAAAGAGAATTTGTTGAAATACATAACGTAAACAGATGCTCCCAATGTCACTGAACTCCGGCTCTTGTCAGAAAGAATAGCCCCATGTTTGTTCAAAGCGTTATAGTCAAAACTGTCAAATATATCCCCTTAAAATCTGCAGCTGAATAGCATCAGGAAATGATTATATAAATTGCTGGCTACAAAAGTACACCACACTTTTCAGTTAAAAGTGTTTTCAAGACATTATCTTAGTTAGTGTTTACACAAGTTAAGCATTTATTAACATTTCTGGTTATATTTTATAATTTTCTAGATAACCAATTAGAGCCTAGTTTCTCTTCCATCTGCAAAAATGTCTGCTTTGTTAAATATTTAATTGCACACTTTATTTGTCTGTTACAACCTTAGGCTATATATAAGTGCTTTGTATTAGTTGCAGTGGTTAGCCTAAAGAAAACATCCTATATTGCACCATGGAGCCCCTCAAATGTATAAATCTGATCAATAAAATAACACCCAGATTGAGCATTGCATATGGTAACAAAGTCTGCCTTGCAGGGAATATGCATGTCATCTGAAGAAAGGGAAAGAAGCGCGGGAATCCTCCTCATTACCTGCCAACTGCACAAGACCCGATCTATAGTGAAGAGTGATCTCACCATATGCGCTGTAGTGGGATTCAGCGTGCCACTACAACATGCACACAAAGACTGCAGCTTCTCTCTTCCCAGATCACCAAACCTGAGGATGCGGGACTTTATTTAAGATCGAGAATTGGATAATTTTTTTGTATAAGGCATCTGTAAGTTAGACATATTGGATCCTCCCTGTTTATATTTTGGAGAAACCCGGGATTTGGTGCGGGAAAGTCGGAGTCCTCGGCTGCCTGTTGGTGCACAAAGACGCGCGGGTCGTTGTTGGATTCAATCTGCAGTCCACTTAACAGCAACTGCATTGCCACTAACGTGGGAGAATATGTATGTATTATGAAACTAAGCGCCTGGAGCTTTACTTGTGAACTCTTTGAGGATCACCACGCTTGCATCTACATAAGGAGTGAAAACCATCACTCTTTAAAACAACTACAATGTGGTACGCAAAGTAAGTAGAGGAAATGTTGCCTCCAAGCTCAGCAGGACTGTGACTTCAAGCGCGTGGCCGCCGACCCGTGAACGCTGCACTCGATGTGGAGCTTGTCGCTGTCCGACGCGCGTGTGGTGCTGAAATTTGGATGATGCCCAGCCTGCGACTGCAGGGCTGCCGCTCCCTGCACCTGAACGAAGACAACGGGCGCTTCGTTTTGCTCGCCGTCCTCATCCTGGTGTACCTGCTGTGCGGCGCTGCAGTTTTCTCAGCCATAGAGAGGCCCTCGGAGCTGCGGGCTCACGGCCGCTGGAACGGGACGCTGCTTAACTTTAGTGAGACGTTCAACATCAGCCTACAGGAGCTCAACTCTTTTCTTCGGGAGTACGAAGCCGCTATAGCCGCCGGGATCCGGGCTGATGCACTAAGACCGAGATGGGATTTTACAGGCGCTTTTTATTTTGTTGGAACTGTGGTGTCGACTATAGGTGGGTGATGTTTGCAACTGCTTACTTTTGACCTTTGAGTCCATTTTGCCATATCTGAAGAACAAAAATCCACACACCATTGTTAAAAATAGCCTCTCTGTTTATAAGATCAGATCAACGAGAATCAAATAGGCTACATAATTTCAAAAGCTTTTTTCTGCCTATGATGCATGTTTTTTTTTTTAAACTTAACTGAAAAAGTAAATTAAATCCCTCCTGGGCAAGGCGAGGTCCTGCAGGTGTTTGGGGGGCATGGGTGTTAAAGATAGGCTAAAATAATTTGGTTGTACAAATCTGAACAAATCTGAACAGCCTTAACATTCAAACTCACCTAAAATAAGGGTCAGAACTCACATAAAATGCTTCTGATTAACCTCAGAAAAAGTTCTGCTCTTCTAGTGAGGCCCTTTTTTTGGTGCATTCCACAGCAAATGCCATTGTCCATTGAGAGCTTTATGAACATTAGACGGATTTAAATCACAAACAGTATTAGTCAGGACAAAGATACACTTTAGGAATAGGTTGGATGAAAAATAATCTAGTTGTTTAAACCAATTTTCTGACCCAGCCGTCAGTTTCTGATCAACCAAATTATTTGGTTATCCAAATAACCAATAAAAATGGTAACAGTTGGTTTACTATTCTGACTGTTTGGCTGTAGTCAAGTGCAGTGTGTAGAGAAGAATTACAATGATGTCCACATATGCAGCATGCTAATCTCAGTTTTAACCTTGGTTGTAACATTAGTATTAAGTGGTATTAAATTTCAAATATTGGTGTTGTGACAGTGGTGTTGGATGTAGGAGTTTGCCCTTCAACAAGATGATTGTTGGTTTAAGCCCTGGCCTTGGTTTTCAAGCTAACTATATTACTTAACCAATATTCTGGTCAAAGTGACCAATTTGTATTGATTTATAGAACTGGTTAACAAGACAATGAAATTAGATAGTTTTTTTTTATGGTTAGAGGATGTTGCCATGAAGCCTAATGCAAAAATTTCCAGCAAGTATTTACCATGTAAAAATGCAACAAAGATCTCCTATACAGCTGAAATGTGATGACATGAAACAAGATGGACCTCTCTTCTTAAGAAATTAGGAAATATAGTCTTGTTAAAAATGAACAAAGGCACATTTGAAGTCTGCTAAAGCACATTGAACCATTTCTGATGAAATCCTCCCGAGCCATAATCATGAATAACAAATCCACCAAAAAAGGAAATACTGTATTTTCCAGTTATAGAGTGCAGATCACTATAAGCTACTTTTTTTTTAAACGCACCCAGCTATGTGCCGCTCATAACTACTGAACTTTAGTAAGAGCTTCTAAGGAAAGATGGGGCTTCATCAGGTCTTCATTTCAGCTCTGTAGGAGTTGTGCACAGTCAGTTATTTTACTTGACAGCTTTAATGCAGCAAATAAATGACAAAATGAGTGAATTCGGGACGTTTGTTCTCTGTTGTGCCTGCTGCTAGCATGAGCTAGCAATATGCTATATGTAAGTTAGCCCCTTCTTAGATTTCCAACATCCACCACCGGCAGTTAGGAAAAATCCACATAAAAACCCCACCTTAGTATAAGCAGCATTGTTCCAAGCATGGGAAAAGGCAGCGGCTTATAGTCTGGAAAATATGTTATTTTATCTAAAGATTTAAAAAGCTCTTTGAAACCACCCAAAAAAGGAGACCAAGCAATATAACATTGAAACCATAAATACATTCAACAAGATCAGAGAAGATATTTTGTTTGGTTAAAGAAGAAAAGTCCTGTTCCTTCTTTGTCTTCAGTTTGTATTAAAAAAAAAAAAAGAATTGGGTGATGGCGTAAAGGTGCAAAGTAGCAGATTCCAGAGTGCTGGTGATACAACAAAAAAATGTTGTGTCACTGAAATGCTATGCCAGCCGGGCGAAGCATTTCAGCTAATCACTGGAGGATCCAATTTAAGCTTATTGAATGATCCCAATGACCTTACATGTAGAGAAATGCCTAAAGATTAGGAAAAATTAAAGATGCAAAGTTCCATCCTTCCATCTATTTTCTGTCACGCTTATCCCAAGCTGGGTTGCTGGTGTCTGCAGCTGTCTACAGGCGAGAGAGGTTGCCAGTCCATCAGAAGGCAACACAGAGACAAACAACCATTCACACACACCTAAGGAGAATTTAGAGAAGCTAACAGTCATGTTTTTGTTTATGTGGGAGGAAGCCAGAGTACCCAGAAAGAACCCATGCATGCTCAGGGAGAACATGCAAACTCCATGCGGAAAGACCCTCCAGGCAGGGAATTGAACCCAGGACTTTCTTGCTGCAAGGCAGCAGTGATACTCACTGCGCCACTAAGCAGCCAAGGAGGCAAAGTTATAAGACTCTTACAAAACGGTGTAACATCTATACTTAACAATTGGCCAACGTAAACAACATATAACAAGGGTCATGTGCATATCTTTGTTAGGTGTTGGTTAAAATACTGGTGGCTGCATTCTGGATAAGCTGAATGTGATTTGTCCTCAACTGGGAGACCCTTGCATAAATAGCTTCATGACATTTCAAAAAAGGCTTTACTTTGGTCAAAATGCAAATGATAAAGAATATGTCCTGAAAACAGAGTCAGTCAAATTGTTTTAATGTTAATTCTCATCAAATATTACTGATGACTTTCTATCAGTTTTCCCTCAGTTGGACTCAAACGCAAGTAAAGTGGTGCTGCCTCCAAATAAAATTAATTAAATTTGATGTCTACAAAAACTAAAATATTCCAGCTAAACCACTGCTGGATGGCAGTAATTTAATCCAGTAGCCAATGAAATGCATAGCAACAACTTGGTTTAAGAGACCATTGGTCATGTATGTCATCTGCATGGAAGTGAAAAGATAAATAATGCGAGGTTCTAACAGATCTGTGTGGCAGCATGTTGTAAAAATAATAGAGGGACAAGAATGGAGCCTTGTGGAATTGAACATAAGAGGAGTACTAGAAGAGTTAAAAGTTTTAAATTGGCAGCGACACAACATTGTAGCATGTGAGAGAATGATACACTGCATCAAAGGCTGCTGTGAGGTCCAACCACACCAAGATCATTGGGAACTTTAAAAAAAACAGACATAGCTATATCATTATCTTGTTTAAAAAAAAAAGTGTTATTACTGTCTTGATCTAAACCTAGACTGAAGTTGTTTTAAAAAGAACATTTGTATTTTAAAACCTTAGACAAAAAAAAATAAATTCTAAAAGTTGTTAAAAAATTATTCAATAAATAGTGTTGCGTCAATGCCATTTTGTGGCACTGATACCGATACTCGATACCTGGGTGTGCAGTATTGGCCGATACCGGTACCATACCGATACCATCTGTTTGAAATTGATGTGTGCGTGTGCATATGAAGGACTGCATACTACTTGGATGTACAATAATTGCCATCATGGCTTTGTCAAGCTGCTGCCTACCTTTGTGAAGCAGGAAAAAGACTAATACAAAGTGAATCCAGTAGAAGTTTTATTGCCTACCTGGAATGGATGACAATAGTTGAATAAACTTTTGGCTCTCAAAATGGTATCGGTGCCCTATTTGTTGGTACTCGCCAATACTGATACCACCATTTTAATGCTGGATCGGGGCCCTGTCCGATACTGGAATCTGTATCGGTGCAACACTAGTCTTAAATTCAGCATCTTTCATCCCAGTTAGCTGGGTTTCTCACGTTAGAATAATAAAGGTCAGGCTAGCACGTGGCAACAGTAATAAAATCTTCTTTTATTAATTAAGATTTAAGACAGTCAAAAGCGCTATTATAAGGCCTAATAGGTTGCAGACTCTATTCTACAAAAAGGAAAGCCATTGGTTTTAACTGTTCCAATAGAGATAATACAGCAAGAGCAGTTGAAAGATCTAAATTAGTAGATGAGCCAGTGATGCATGTAACAGATGCCTCTTTATAGAATAGTGGAATAGTTGTATACACTGGTACTGATGTGTATATTAGAACCAGGGTTGAACCAGGGTTGGACAATTATTGTTGGTAATTAAATCAGAAAAAAGAAAACATATTTGACCTCCCAAAAATCTCTAATACTTAAACTGTTGTTAGCATAAAGGTGGAGTAAATTCTGAAATTATTTCTATTTTTTAATATCTCCCTTTTAATATGAAGACCTGAGATTTTAACAGGGGCGTGTAAATGTTTCATATCCTCCATACACTCAAGAGTCTTATAAAGCTGAATCAGAAAGCAAAAAGAAAAAAAAAATCCAAATACACAGTAATAACCTCAAACTATGAAGACTTTAACAATAAAGTATTTTTTCACCAGATGGGTTTTTTGGACCACCTGTCTTTCTAAATGGTTAAATAATCATATCATTACTTTCAGTCTGGATATCTGAGGGTCTGGAGCAGCCTCCCTGTGGAGCACTTCCTTTCCACTGGCTCATACGCTGAATATCAGATTAAACTGCTCAGTTTTTAGTTCGCTTTTTTCTGTTCATGTGTTCAAATTGGCTCTGATGGACTTTAGAAATGGGGGCAACATCTGATTTGTTTGCCATTTGGAACTGCTCACTCATTGCTGGCTATAGGACAGCACCCATGGGTGCACCCTCTCTATTTTTGCCACATTTCTCATCAAACTAAGAAGAATGTCAATGAGAAGCCCCTTCCATTCTCCTCCCCCCATTTAACATTTACTCATGCAATAGGTCAGAAAAGAGCAAGTGTACCTCCCAGGGCAACTCCAGGGCCAACGGTGTAATGCTCTGCATGCCTGATGGCTCTGACACCCATTTTCTACCCATCCATCGTCAGGCAGATACGGCCCCTACAAAAAATATTTAAATCCCTTTTTTTAACATTTGTTATGACATGTAAACTTTATTTATCGAGATCTCATAGAATTGACCAGCAAAAAAAAAAATTTGATTTGTGACATGAATGGAAAAGAATACTCTGTAATGTGCCTTTTTATTCGGCAATTTTTTATCCTGATACCCTTAAATAAAATCCTCTGCAACCAGCTACTTTCAGATGAAGCCAAGAGATATGTTACAAAACACTACACCTTTAAATGTGGTGGTGGCATCCTTATGCTGAATATAATGATCCTGATACTATTTTTAGCTCTCCTGGTTTAATATCTTGTAAGACCAACTTTTACTACAACTACAGCTGTTTTTTTAGAAGCTTTTAGAGACTGCAAAATTCATAAATAGAGATACTTCTGGATTTGGGCAATTACACTTATGTGCTTTTAACTACCGATCAATGGCTCTGTTTATGTGTTAAGTGCTGAGCTGCTGTAATTTGATTCTCTGCCCAAATCTCAAATGTTTTGCAGCTCCTAATA
Source organism: Cyprinodon tularosa (assembly GCF_016077235.1). Classification (NCBI taxonomy): domain Eukaryota; kingdom Metazoa; phylum Chordata; class Actinopteri; order Cyprinodontiformes; family Cyprinodontidae; genus Cyprinodon; species Cyprinodon tularosa. Next base: position 689,632 of record NW_024038405.1, on the reverse strand, counting down.
CGGTTTCAAGCAGTATTTCACTCCTTCCACTCGGACTAGTCTCTCAGCTCTTGCCAAAGAACTTTGCCACACCTCTGTCTCAACAGGTGATCATGACTGTCCTTTTGATAGATTCTTACATAAACTTTGGGACTCCACAGCGCCTCTAGAAACTAAGATCTCTGAAAGTGAAAAATGTATCAGTGTATAAATTCTTTTTTCAATTACTTTAGACAGAGAGTGGATATAAATGGATAAAAAACACAGCAGGTAATAGTTAAAGCTGACAGCGTAAACACACACATATATATATATATATATATATATATATATATATATATATATATATATATATATATATATATATATATATATATATATATGTATATGTATAAGTACCACATGATGGCATACCCCTGGCTATTACTTCTAATCGAAAAGTGCAGTGAAATAGGATGAAAGGGGAAACTGATGGTCATGTACGCTATGATTGCTCAGGGAAAATTGGATTCACATAGGCAGATCTGTCACAACTTTATTTACTGTAAACCTGTCAAGATAGCTTTATTGGCCTTCCCACCTTCCGCTGTTAGATACACAAATGCACTTCTATGAAGCTCTCAGGGCGACTGTGCACTCAGCTACAGCAGCTGTGTTTGCTTACATGTCTGAGGCGGGTTGTCCTCCTTTGTACTCTAGTTGTCATGTAGCATCACTGTCTTCCCTGACAGGCAGAGTATCTAAACTGACTCAGCTGCTCAGGTAAAGAAGTGAGTAAAAGGGAGAACTTTGTTTTCTCTAAATATCCATTTGTTTTTCTGTTTGGCTTGAGTTGATTTCTTCCAACTTTGATGTCCTCCACCAATTTAGTTCATTGGCGTGTTTATGCCCGTCCTCTAGTATGGTATACTTGTAAACGGTTGACAAGAAAAGGATTTGAGTTCCTCCCCCACACTACTTTTTCTCAGGGAGGCATTCCCCCTATGTGCTCTGGGAGCTCCTCCCAAACACTTCCTGTCTCTGACTCAGCTGTGGGAGATGTTTCAAATCAGCAATGACTCCTTGCTCTCCTTGATGTGCCTCCATGGTACCACTTTGAAAGATAAAAGCAAATCTGTGACCACATGATGTGGTTGTTTACCAGAGGTTTGTTCACTGGATCACTGACTATTAGTGCCTTTGGCGATGTGTTGTTTCAGAGATACAGGAGAGAATGACTGCAAAGTGTGTTGCTGTTTTTTTTTTTCTCAAATAAGATCTAAACAACTGCCATATACAGAAAGCTATTTGCTGACTTGAGATACTCAGACATCAAAACAAGTGCTGCTTCATGGCCTTTCAACACAGTAAAGATGTTTTCTTCCAGAGAATACCATATTATTCTTTTAGCTTGTTGAACCCACAGGTGCCTTGTGTTGCTTTAAAATATGATGCATTCTTAAGCTAAAACGGCACAAATGGTTAGAGGATTGGTCTTAGATGCCGCCTTTCTTTTATACTAAACAAGCAAAATACTTTACACATTAGCCATTTTAGCTTTAACCACTGAGTTGCGGCCACCCAAATGCAAATTAGGCTTTTAACAATTAAGATATGTTTCCCACATTTATGAGCACTGTTGTCCAGCAGCAAGAAAGATCCTGAAGTCTGCATGTTCTCCCTGAACATGCAGACTTCTATGTGCATACTCCAGCCATGTCTGACAGTCCAAAATCCTGACTGTTTGGTTAACTGGTGTCTCTAAATTGCCTGTGTGTGGATGGCTTTATGTCTCTGTGATGATGGATTGCTGAGTGCTCCAGGGTATAACCCGCCTTTTGCCCAAAGACCACTGGAGATAGGCACCAGCCCCCCGTAGCCCCAATGGACAAGAGGTAGAAGATGAACGGATGGATATTTCTCACAGCAACCTGTCACAGCTCAGAACGGGGGACCCAGTGTTCAAGGCAGACAGACGGTCAGATATCTCAAAAAGCGTTAATTTAAAAACTGCGGATCTGCAGTAGCAGCTTAGACATCTAAGGCAGGAACCTCCGCAAGTGGAAAACTCAGGTTAGTGACCAGATTAATCTGACGGAGGATGATTATTAACATGAGTCACTAACCTGATTTAACTGTTCAGTTCATGCCTGAAGAATGAGGTAGAATCCAGCTGGTGGTCTGCCAACAAGATGCAGTGAGTGCCGCCCAGAGTGTCCCAGACGCTGCTGCTCCAGAAGAAGGGGAACAAGTATGAGACCAGATCCAAGCAAAATAAGGAGGATAGGATAAGTCAGAGGGCAAAGTCTGTGTTGAGAACACGCTCAGGATTCAGAACCAGGAGATCAGAAGTCAGAAAAGGTTCTGAAGGGAAATCCAGGTAAGTGATAGGAAGTCAGCAAACACACAGAATCCAGACGGGAAGACTGGTGGCTGCAGATCAGACTGGAACAGGCAGGCTCAGTGGTTGAGAGGCACAACTGGTCAGAAATAGGTAATCAGAAATTAAGGTAAAACTGAACAGTCTCACCACTGGCTCAAAAATAATCTTGTCTGATGACTGGAAGCAGGCAGGTTAAAATAGATCACATGGGAACAGACAGGCTCAGTTGTTGAGAGGCAGAAAGGGTAATCAGAAAAACTAAGGTAATGCTGGCACATTCTCCCCACTGGCTCGAGAATAATCTGGCACTGATTAATGGTTAGAGAGCTGGTTAAATAGAAGCTGGAGCAGATGAATAACATGAACAATCCAGCAAGTCATCAGCGCCAACATCATGGCAGGAAACATTATCCTCAGTCCTTTAATAAGGCATGTCTTAACCCCAAAACAGTGTTCCTACAACATTCTTTACATTAAACCTGCCATTATGCACCCACACTTTTCTTAATGAAATATTACTTAAAAAAAAATAGTATCCCAATCCTTCCTTTCCATCAGCCTTGTGGTGAAGGACCAATCTTCATGTGAAGATATGTTTTTTTAGCCTTGGAGAAACTAACCTTCCCAATATAACAATTTCCGTATGATATGAATTCCACACACCTTTCCCTCAACAGCGTTAAATGAAGGTTCAGTAGGTCAGGACCAGTGTAGGTCCCCATTATGCCATATAATCAATGCTATCACAGTAGGGGTTGCCACCGCTAATAATATTCCACCAGTGTTAACATCACTTTTTATTTTTCCATGATTCCTGCTTTTTAGTCAGCCTGGCACTATTGCATGGAAATTAAAAATAGAGCAGGTTAGATACACATACTGCAAATTGTTTCTTGGTAGCTCATTAATGTTAGCAGTTAAATGTTAATAGATGAAGAATCTGCACAGCTCATTTTGTGCAATTATGATATATTTATTGCGGACCCCTTTTAGAGGTGGGCAATCAAATTAATCGAATAATATGGCTATCATATATTTTTCTGTGAACACACGCCCCAACTGACTGTTTTAGGACAACAAAGGAACATGTGAATCAAGCTTAAATAGCATCAAACAGCTAACTGTGCACGTATATAGAATAAATTCACCACAACTTTAATTCAAAATATTAAAGTTTGATACCTAAAAATCATTCAGCTCTGTCAAATATATCTAATTGAAAAACTCTTAAACTGAACTGATAAAACTCAACTGAACTAAGCTACTATGTACAGAAAGAAGAAGGAAAAACACTGTTGAAAACCAAAACCAATAAAACGATTCAGTCACAGTTTAAAATGGGTTTTACATTTAAGAACCAACGTTTATCTGGAAGAATCTGGATTGTGATCAAATAAGCTTTTGACTAATTTATAGCAAACATAATGTGATCAAACCAATCCACAATTTATATGGGTAAATAAAACAATATATATAATCTGAAAGGACAGTGGTCAATCAAGTGGTTAATCAAAATAAGATGAGCATACAATACAAGGTTTGGTTGAGATTTTGAGGACCCAAATGCAGAGGCAGGGAGGCAGAGGTGAGTCCTTGTAGTCCTGCACTAAAGAAGCAATAACCTTTCCATCGGGTCGACAGTGGCATTGGGTGTAGGAGCTTGCCCTGAAACCGAAGGATTGACGATTCAAGCCCCGGCTCTGGCTTTCAGTGTCATTGTGTCCTTGGGCAAGACACTTCACCTGCATTGTCTACTGATGGTGGTCAGAGGGCCTGGTGGCTGCCAGTGTATGGCAGCCTCACTTCTGTCAGTGAGCACCAGTGCAGCTGTGGCTACAGTGTAGCGTGTGTGAATGACTGAATGTAGTATAAATTGCTTGGCTTTAGTCTCCTGACTTGAAAAAGTGCTATATAAGTACAGGCCATTTACTATTCCTTCTATTTTTTTCACGTTGGTGGGATATGAGCTTCATGCAGCAATAACTTCTCTTCTTCGATGATGACAACCAATGTGAACATTGTGAATCTGAAATGCAGAATGGTGAACACTCTGCGGGGCTCACAGAAATAACCGAGACATGCAGCTTAAGTCCCTCACCTTTTGTTGATTTGACACTGAGTTGCAAAATTTCTGGCCTAGATTTAGCCATCAAGATGTTGCGGATTATAAAAAGAAGTCGTGGTAACAGATAAAATGGGCATGTTTCTATCCCTCTGTTCAAACGGGTAAATCATTATTTTGTATTTTCATGAACTCCTAAAAAAATATTTCTTTCAAGGTGCATTTGGGAAATTTTTGAGTCCATTACTTCTTCATCTAAAAGACATTTGTACACTCATTTAAAATGGTGTAACCCCTATAAAGTGCCCATTATAGATGTTTGGCCTGATGTTCAGACACAGCCATTGAAAATCTGTAGGACAGGGGCCCTTGAGGACTGTCTTTGAACATGCCTGATTTAGATTGATTGATTTCTTGGAATGAACACAGATTGTAGGTATAATGCATTTTAATAGAGTGGAGGTGTGGGCTACTCCTGGAGCTTAATGCTGGCCTGCTCTCCCCATTCCAAAGCATGTTCAGATGTATATTTTGCATTATTACAGAAGGCAATTCTAGAAATCTCTCTATTATGGGATTTAAATAACACCAATATTTTTACTTTATTATAGGAGATGATTTTAATTCTATCCAAACAAAGTGACTGACTAATCAGCTTAACTTCTGTTTTGTCTGCATTCAGAAGCAGAAAGTTAAGAGTCATTCAGGTTTTTATGTCTTCAAGACATGCCTGTAGTCTATGTAATGGGTTAGTTTCATCTGGATTAATAGACAGATAAAGCTGAGTTTCATCAGCATAAGAATGTAAATTAATCTGCTTTCTAATAATTCTAATAATTGGGAGCATATATATAGAAAAGAGCATTGTCTTAGCACTTGTCCCTGTGGTACTCTGAAGGTCACCCTGGAGCAGAAGCAAGATTTATCATTAATGTGAACAAACTGAAATCTGTCAGATAAATAAGATTCAAACCAGTCTATTGCTGTTCCCTCAATTCCTACAAAATTATTCTATATATTCTTTCTAAAAGAATATTATGATCAACTGTATCAATCAGTTTGATACAGTTATTAGTTCATTATCTGAGGCCATGAGAATATAATTTGTGACTTTGACTTGAGCTGTTTCAGTGCTCTAAAACCAGATTAAAACTCTTCAAAAAGTTCCTTATAGCGCAGTTTGTCACACACTTGTTTGGCAACTTTTTTATCAAGAATTTTAGATAGGAAAGGAAGATTAGATACGTCTCTATAATTGACCAATCCAACCAGGCTTTCCCTAAAAAGACTCCCAATTATCAATGTAGCCCACATCGCTTTCAGGACATCACCTAGAATACCAGCGGCTGAATGACGACATGCGGCTAAACATTTCATCACTGGTCAGATCAGGGAGAGGACCAGAGGTAAACACGCCTTTAAGTTATTTTGAATTGGGCAAGTTGATCTGAGCATGCATGTGCACCCCCAGTCAAACAGTATGACATATTTCCAAAATAGGCTAGGTGCTATCATGACGTTACACTTGACATATTTCATGTCTAACCAGCTGTTTTATTCCAATTACTTATGTCCATATAAACCATACAATCTGTACACTTTCCAGTCCAATTGTAAAATCTTGCATTACAAGTAAATATGGATATTTTTGTATTCATAATGCCTACTCTTTCTCCCATCTGCTTTGACGTTGAAGTAATTTTTAAAGAACTTTTCTGGCATCATTCCCACTATTTTAAACATATTCTTCTGTTTCAGCCACCAAGAGCTTGTTGGTGCGTGGCTAAGCTGCAACTTTTTACACTAAACCAAATATTAGTTAGGTACATCTAAAATTGAAGAAAGTATGCAAATAATTCATAAAAAAGGAATAGAATAATCAAAAAGAAATACTATTTAAAATAATAATAATAAAACTATTTTTAGTTTGGGAAACAACTGAACAGGAAGATCCCTCTCAAAATTATTATTTGACAGAAAAGGGTACCCATGTTGGTGTGGAGCCTCAATAATATCATACTCATTCTCTGTGGTAGCCTGGCACACTCTAAAGCCTTTCACTCGACAGCTAAACAAGAAATACTGCTAACAGGAGCCTCTGATATCTGTTTGCCAATTGGTTCCGCTAATCATTCCCCAAATGACCATCAGTGCCTAATTACCTCACTGGTCTTCTGATTTTTCCTTTAGTGGCACTAGAAGCAATATTTATTCCTCGAAGTCTTCACCATGATGAGCCAGGCTCCATTTACAGGCAGCAAAATGCATATTTTTTCAAAGAAGAAAAAGTAGGCAGTAATTGCTTTCCCTTAGTTAGTACTTTGTTAGTTAGACTAACAGGCAAGTCTATGCATAATGATTTCTCTGGGTACCACATTGTCTGATTTTATTTTTTTTAAAGATTCTAAACGCTTTCCTTTTATACAATTCTTGGATAGCAGTCACTTTCCCTTAATGCAAAAAAATAAAAAAATCATAGAGACTTAAATTATCCCAAACTGAAAACTTTTAAGAGAAACAACGAAACAAGAGACATAATAAGAAAATGGACAATATGCTGCAAGCAGGCAATGCACAGGTAGTTCAAGTTGTTTACCTTGAGGCAAAACTTGCTGAGTTTGAGCAGTGTGTATTCAGATATAATAAACGACCTTTGCATCATGCAGAACTTAGCAGAAGTCAGGGAGGCTGAAGAAATACACAACTATCTTGGAAAAAGGTAGGTACATATTTTATATGCATGGCAAGATTTATATTTATGTTAGCCAAAGAGGAGCTAAAGTTAAAACTAGGAGACACAAAGTAAGAACCTGAACTGAATCAGAATAATGTTCTGATAATGGCAAATGACGAGGAAACACCGCTGAAATGACATACAAAGAAAGTATCACTGCTTCTTTTTGGACCAAAGACAAAAGAAAAGGTTAAGGCAATATGAATGATAGTAGGACCTCCTGTTACCTTGCACATACACCAGAATTTATATCTCAAATCACATGAGTCCACCAGTAACTCAAGACAAACTCATTTCAAAATCTAATGCCATACTTAGTATGTTTTTAACAAAATGTTGTGTCATTCTGCAGCTTTGGCAAATATCTGCTAATCTTTTGGTGTTTCCACATTGCAAAGCTCATGCTATCACATGTCTTAGCCTAAACCATCCGTCCAACTACATCCAAAAATAGTTACATTGTGCACATTTAAGTTAACATGTACATTTAGAAAAAATCATGTTGTCTAACATTTATGAAGTGAATTATTTAAAACACGACCCACCAACAAACTAATCTCAATCCCAAACCACTACTTGTATATTTACTTTTTTATTTTCTATAGCTGCCAATTACCTGACTATCTTAGGCTCAGAGGTTAATGCTCAGTATGTGTGTATAGTTCACCCATGTGGTTAAATAAGTTTCACATAAACTGATGAGGAAATAAAGCCCCTGTCACACTGAGTCAGTCTTCTTTTGTACATTTTATAGAATTAGTACAAAGGTGTTGCAGAAAACCACACTGTGACAGCAAGACTTACCTTGAGATTACATTGTGTTTGTTGTAATATTCGTAGCACAAAAAGGCAGATTTGGAACAGTACTTCCTCAACACAGCTTACGTTTATTTCCAGAGAACTCCTGAAGATTGAACCATTGTATGTCTGGGGATTATGAAAAGTAAGCATGTGTATTTAGTGATTAGAAGGTCTTCTTTATTCAACAATGCAAATGTGCAACATCTTTGGCCATAGTTCATTGTTGAACAATCAGAATGTGCATGTGTATTCTGATTTTTCAGACATTTATGATGCTGATGATGATTTATGATTTCAATTTATGGTGCTTAATGTTGTGGTTATACACTCACTGTCAATATTATTAGGTACACCTTTCCAGTACCAGGTTGGGCGCCCTTTTTCCTTTTGAACTGTCTTTATCCTTAATGGCAAAGATTCATCAAGGTCCTGGAAACATTCTTCAGAGAGTTTGGTCCATATAGACATGATAGCAATATGCAGATACTGTAGATCTACAGGTTGCACATTCCTAATGCAAATCTCCCATTCACATGTCAGATAAGGTTATACATTCAACCACTGGGCAGTGGAGGTGACTGGGCCAGCATTTTACAGATAAATCTTTTTAATTATCTCCCTCATTTAGCTAAGGTCCAAATGATGGGATATTTCCCAGGTTTCAGCTGAAAATGTCAACCATGACCCTAGGTTCCTATGGAAATAGAAGGCGACTGGTGGTCTGACTCTGAGCTGGGGGAGATGAGTGGCTTGATACAGGGCCATTCCAAAATATTAAGGCTCCATGAAGCTTATCAAAACTGTGTGGCTTTATGACTAGACTTAATTTTACGCACTTTATCTGAAATGCCAACACTAAGTTGGGCAAAATTTCAAAGTAGATGGGAAAAGAATACATCAGAAATGTTTTTTGATACTATATGATTCAGTTGTATGGGTCTTGAACTAAATAAAATCCTGTTACTGACTAAATCCTTTCAAAACTCATGTAACTAGTAGGTATGCTCAGTTTTTTAGTTTAATTAAAATATAGATTTGGCTGTTTTGTGAGGGCCTCTGAGAACATTTGTAAACAATAGCCATCAAGATAAAGGAACACAGCAGTTTAAACAGGGGGCACTGTTCTATTACTAATCCAAACAATAAAAACCAAACGTTTCTCATAAAACAACAACAAAACAGTGACAGAGGCGGTATTTTTCAAAATGATGTAAGAGTAGGAGGAGTGAAAAATGCTTTAGTATTATAGTACTATAAAGCAGTATTATGTTATAGGGACTCTTTCATTACCAGGATCAAATCTGAAGTCTGGTGGGAAATGGGTACTTAATCCTGGTACAAAACCTAAGACTTAGACTCAAATGTATATATCCCTTGGGATTATTCCTTCAGGGAAATTCTGGTTCCAGTAACCTATATACATAGAGTACATGGAGTGAAAGCAATATGCCATTAAACATAAAAATACAACAGACACGACTGGTGTGAAGGCTTACACTTCAACAGGTCAATGACCTCAAACATAGATATGCTACAATGGAATGCTCCAGAGTGGCCTAGTCAAAGTCTACACCTAAATTCAATGGGAAAAATTGGCAAGACTCTAAAAACTGCCACTCAGATGTTTTTTTTTCTTCCCCGTTTGACTAACCTTGAGCTGTATTTAAAAGAAAAACGAGTAAAATGGTTTTTAGATGTGCAAAGCTGATGAAGCTTGAACTCCCAAATCACAGCAGAAGACTGATTTAATACAGTATTGCCTCCAGGGGATGAAGACAAAAAACTTTCCAAGTTTTTATTTTTTTATTTTCTTTGAAGATTGTAGCTACTATATCTGCTTCTCAACTGTGTAATAATTTGTGTTGGTGTATTACATCAAAATCTGTTGAAGTTCATGGTTGTAAAGTGATAAATCTGAAACCGTTTATCTAGTATTATGTTCAATCGGTACTTTTTCCAAGAGTCAGATCCTTTTTCTGACTGTGCTGATGCTGCTTTTATGATTTTCTTTGAGATCCAGATTGTGCTCTGATAGATGGTAGATTGGAATCCAAGGGCTTTGTTATGGAGCTTTAATGTTGTTGTTGCTATTTTTTAAAATGTATTAACGATTTATTGATCTGATTGATTTCGGCAGACGGTAAATGCTGAGGATGCTGAATTTTCAAAAGTGAGCCAGGAAAGGGCATGGGTGTGTTGACATAAAAACTAACAAAAAATAAAAAGATCAGCAATTACTGTTATATAACTAAGGGCATCGCAGCATCTGTTCTTTGGCTAAAAGTGTTGGTGGATAGTTGATCGTTAGACTTTTAAAAAAATACTGTGTTTATTTCTGTAATAAGTATACAGGTGCTGGTCATAAAATTAGAATATCATGAAAAAGTAGATTGATTTCAGTAATTCCATTTAAAAAGTGAAACTTGTATATTATATTCATACATTACATACAAACTCATATATTTCAGATGTTTATTTTGTTTAATTTTGATGATTACAAATGACAACAAATGAAAATCTCAAATTCATCATATCAGAAAATTAGAATATTACTGAAGACCAATAAAAACAAAGGATTTATAGAAATGTTGGCCAACTGAAAAGTATGAACATGAAAAGTATGAGCATGTACAGCACTCAGTATTTAGTTGGGCCTCCTTTGGCCTGTATTACTGCAGCAATGCGGCGTGGCATGGAGTCGATCAGTCTGTGGCACTGCTCAGGTGTTATGATAGCCCAGGTTGCTCTAATAGTGGCTTTTAGCTCTTCTGAATTGTTGGGTCTGGTGTATTGCATCTTCTTCTTCACAATACCCCATAGATTTTCTATGGGGTTAAGGTCAGGAGAGTTTGCTGGCCAATTAAGAACAGGGATACCATGGTCCTTCAACCAGGTACTGGTAGCTTTGGCACTGTGTGCAGGTGCCAAGTCCTGTTGGAAAATGAAATCTGCATCTCCAAAAAGTTGGTCAGCTGCAGGAAGCATGAAGTGCTCTAAAACTTCCTGGTATGTGGCTGCGTTGACCCTGGACCTCAGAAAACACAATGGACCAACACCAGCAGATGACATGGCACCCCAAACCATCACTGACTGGGGAAACTTTACACTGGACTTCAAGCAACGTGGATGAAGTGCCTCTCTTCTTTTCCTCCAGACTCTGGGACCTTGATTTCCAAAGGAAATGCAAAATTTACTTTCATCAGAGAACATGACTTTGGACCACTCACCAGCAGTCCAGTCCTGTTTCTCTTTAGCCCAGGCAAGACGCTTCTGACGCTGTCTGTGGTTCAAAAGTGGCTTGACACAAGGAATGCGACAGCAGAAACCCATGTCTTTCATACGTCTGTGTGTGGTGGTTCTTGAAGCACTCACTCCAGCTGCAGTCCACTCTTTGTGAATCTCCCCCACATTTTTGAATGGGTTTTGTTTCACAATCCTCTCCAGGGTGCGGTTATCTCTCTTGCTTGTACACTTTTTTCGACCACATCTTTTCCTTCCCTTCGCCTCTCTATTAATGTGCTTGGACACTGAGCTCTGTGAACAGCCAGCCTCTTTAGCGATGACCTTTTGTGTCTTGCCCTCCTTGTGCAAGGTGTCGATGGTCGTCTTTTGGACAACTGTCAAGTCAGCAGTCTTCCCCATGATTGTGTAGCCTATAGAACTAGACTGAAAGACCATTTAAAGGCTTTTGCAGGTGGTTTGAGTTAATTAGCTGATTAGAGTGTGGCACCAGGGGCCATCAATTTTGAACCTTTTCACAATATTCTAATTTTCTGATATGATGAATTTGAGATTTTCATTTGTTGTCATTTGTAATCATCAAAATTAAACAAAATAAACATCTGAAATATATGAGTTTGTATGTAATGTATGAATATAATATACAAGTTTCACTTTTTAAATGGAATTACTGAAATCAATCTACTTTTTCATGATATTCTAATTTTATGACCAGCACCTGTATATGCAAAAAGAAGTAGAACTCTTTCTTAAAATGGCAGACAGTAAAGAATAAAATGCAGATCCATTAACTTTACATTGGGATATAGGAATCTTTCTACTGTATAAGTTTGTGAAATGTTTTGTTTTAATGATTTTATTTCTCTACTGTACTTGCTGCATGTATACACAATTAACAAACTTCCATACTGTTCTAAACTACATACAGTTTTTAATCCTCCAACTGTTCTTCACTGCATCATTGCCCTAAATTTACCGTTTTAGTTTTCCTGTTTTGAATCTTATTAAGGAGGGCACAAGAGCCTGTTCTGGTAACACAGTTTCCATCAATGCAGCTACTATTTATAACCATCAGGGAAGAGTGAAAGCTGACAGCTGCCAATTAGAACATAGGACAACTCTCTGTAAAAGTTTTATGACCTGTGAATTTTAATATTAGTCACCATAGAATCATCTAAGAGAAGAACAAATGCCAGAAAAATAGAGCAATTAATCTTAAATATTTTAGGGTAAAAGTATAAATGTTCTGTCCCAGCACAGTAAGATCACAATGTTGTTTTGTACTGTGGTGGATTTTGATTGGGGATGTTTATTACTTGGGATAAATTGGGTCCTGCTTGTACTTGCCCCCTGGCAGCTACTGCAGCTTTCTGCTCCAAAACCCTTACAGCCACCCACTTGCAGAAGACACAATAGGAGACGGGGCAAATAAGGCCAGTGTTCAGTAAATAGACCAGAATTCAGCTTTTCTTTTCTGAATTTTCGTTTAAAACAACCAGGTCCCAACTTTATGTGGCATGTCGATTCATATGAAAAACTAAAACCATACGGAACCATACGTATTAATGGAGCTGTTGACAGATTTTCGCGTATGGTCATAAGGCTTCTTGCTTAATCCACTAGTAGTAATCCCAGGGTTATAGCCGCATACATTATTGATGAGGTGGAAAACAGCAGCGGAGCTCCAATGTGTATCAGGACAGACCACAGGACAGACTACTGAACAAAGAACTGTTCAGTGGAACAGATACAGATATTTTTAAGAAGTGATCATGAAGACCATGATCTGAGAGTGTCATTGTCACAGTAATGAAGCATCTGAGAGATGCTTCATTACCGGCTCAAGTAATCATAACCAAATATGTAGAATTATATAATTACGAGATCTTTTCTCGTAATTATCAGAAAAGATCCCATGATTACGAGATAATATCTCGTAATTATGAGATTCTGATCTCGTAATTATGTGATAAGGTGTTTTTTTCTTTTCTTTTGTGAATGCAATACGCTTCCGTAGAGATGACAGTCCAAGAGATTTAAAATAATGCTTCAATGCTTTAAGACAAATAAAATATTTTTTTTATAATATTAATGCTTATTCCTAGATTAAGATTGAACCTTAAAAAGAACAAAGTGCAATTCAGACAGCTTGTTTTTAACTTGCTGCACAAATTTTATAGTTTTTTCTTCATCTTATTAAATATGCAGTAATAAATGAAGTCAAGCTTATATCAGACACCATTTCTTGTGGATTATAAATGCAGCTACCGTATTTTGTTTATCTTGTTTTATTCCAATTTGAATAAAATTGAATCGCAATCAGGATTAAGTCAAGCGTTTTCTTAGCTTTAGTTTTACTGGAAGCATAAGATAGGATATTATTTAAATTGACTAAATGCATACCAAGTGTTTATTTAAAACAAAATTTTGCCCCGTTAGTTGAATAAACAACTAAATGTGACTAAAGCAGCAGAAGTCTGTGTTAGTCGGTGCAGGAGGATTTATTGAAAGAGATAAGTCACCAGGAAAGGTTGCAACTCTATCCAGCACAATGCAGACACACTAAAGACAAACAACCATACACACATAACCCCCCACCCACCACCACCCCAACACACACACACCGGCACACAATTAGAGAGTCTAATTAATCTGAGAGTAGATGAAATAGAGGGAGAGGCCAGATATCCACAGAACAAAATGAAACATCATGGAAATAGACCCCTAGTCAGGATTTGAACACAAAACAATCTGGCAACAAGGCAACAGTGCCACCATGCACAAAAAAAAATTTCAAATTCAACAAAATTTAGTTTTAAAATGGACCTATTGTGTTTTTAAATACTTTGTTTTTTACTTTTAAAATATTCGATTGTGATCACATAAAGTGGAACTGGAATGCTTTGGTCTTAATTCCTCACTTTTGTAGCTCCAAGGCCCTCTTTTAACAGTTCACTTTGGTCTGCTTCTTTAAAAAGAACTAGACGATTTACACCCTGCCATGACCCAGAGCTAGAGGACAATGAAGATGATGGGCCTCAGAACTACAGTGGTCAGATTAACTTTGTTAACACACCATCCATCTATATCTAGTAACTACCGGTATTAACTTAAAGAACATTGGGGGACGGTGTGATAAATTGTGTGGATTCATACCCAAAACAACTGAACAATTTAAATTAGAGTTTAGAAATTCTTTAATGTAGACTACAAAAAAGATAAATGAAATTGGCAGATTTGAAAAACTTGTAAGACAGAGGTCCTTAGAAGTACTTACCTTAGAAGCTAAGGTATTATTGTTAAGAAACATAAAGAGAAAATTAGAACACTGAACAGATTTAATTAATTGGCTAAACAAACAAAAAGCTATTCACAGAACACATGTAAGGGCTAATTTAAACATTTCTTTGTTCCTTGAGATTCCAAGTGAGCAACAAAATGTATTCAAAGACTAAAAAAAGTGGATTTTGCATTATTGTCTTTTTAGCACCATGGACAGCACCGACATATCTGAACATTGCATAATACCTGCTTCTTTTGTTGGGGATATTTCTAACTTTCTGTTAAAGGCAGACTAATTTCCAATAAACACTTAAGGAGCCAAAAACAGACTCTTTGAACTAATAACATTAACTGAGATCTTCCACCCTTTTATCTCACATCCCACTTTTTCTATGTTGTAAAACAGACATGGTTCCCTTAATAACTGATGAGTCTGTGTAAAACCGAGTTGGAGCTTTATATAAGACAAGGACAAAATATAATTCAAGATATTTTAGAGTCAGTATCATTATATTCTAAAATAAATAAAAAGAGAAAGAACAAAAAAAAGAAAAAAATTAAAAAAGCCCTAGACTGAGCAGAAAAAAATAACTGATATTAAAAAAGTCAGGAAGTCCTGCAGCAAAATCAGTGGCAATTCTGTTTCCAGTTTACTCCTTGATAAAATGAAAGAATGAACAAAAATAATTTGACAGAACAGAAAGTGGAAATGAAACTCATAAACTAATTTTGATAATTGGTGTTATGTGGCATGACTGCAGGCCGGTGTGTTATCTTTACATCACACCCATCAAGTTAGCAGCACTTGGAGCACATAACAAAATGGGGACTTTGTATTTTTATTATTATTATCACTATTAGCGTGTAAAGGAATCTAAATATTTTATATATGCCACTACTAGTTTGACTTAATGCATGGCTAATTAGTTCATGTATACAAGGTTGGTGTGCAGATTGACGTTTGGGAGTTTAAGAAAAATGTTAAACCAAGCAAAATCATTTGAAATAAAACACATAGACTTGTTCTGTTATAATACAAGGGTACTCTGTGTGTGATGCCCTCTGGTTATTTTAGAAAGTCATTGGACGTTAAGTCTCTGAGAGTCAATATTTCTCTGTGAGTCTTTTTTGAGTTGATTTCAAAAACGCTGATTTAGCAACTGAACTTTATTGACCCTCCCTGCTGAGGTCTGTGAAACTATTACATGCCTGACCGGACCCTGTGTTTCTAGAGAAGAACTGCCTATTACAGCCCCCCCAGTACTGTACTCTGCTTTGTAATCCATGTTGCAACAAGGTTACAAGGAAGGGTCACATCAGTCTGGTGGAGTGTGTTCCTGACTTTTAAGCAGTGTGAGAGACCACGGACTTACTCATTCCTGAAGGTGTGCTGTGTTTACATGGTGAGGTGTTGATCTCTTATTTAAATTAATCAATGAGTTCAGCCTTGCTGGGCTAAAGCCATCTGTGTTGGTGTTACTGTTGCTAAACGTGTTACCAGGAGGTGGGTGGGACCACTTTGCAATCTGTGAAAATGAATTCATGGCTGCGCTGCTTCAGACTTGTTGTGGTCTGTCTCTCACTTTGGTTTCTGTTGCTAGACTGTCCCAGAAACTGCTGATTCCTGTCTAACAGCTATATCTTATCATGCTTAAAAGGTTGGAAACCTCAGAGACTTTCTGTGGAGCCTTTCTGCCTGTGTAACAACAGTTATGCTGCAAAGAATAAGAATCACCTCAAAGGACTAATGTGAGCCGGTCAATAAGTCAGTCTCCCCCCCCTCCACTTTAGATCTCGTCGGACTGCTGGGTGACATCACAGGCTCGAAGGAAATGTCACAGTTAAAAATGGAAAACAGAGGGCCTTCAGTCACATGAAAGGCACCACAAGTCTTTTTAGAAAATGCACAGTTCGAACACTCAGTATAAAAATGGTCTCGTTGGTGGTTTAGCCAAGCTGAATAGCAGCTCTGCAGCATTAAAGGTCTATGGGGAGGAGTCTAAATTATGGAGGAAAATATTTCTGTACAATGTCTATTAAATCTGTATTATAGCTCTTCTACTCAGTATTCTCTATAAAGCATTGAAAGAACGACCAGAGAGGGTTGTGCTCACAATATTATTGTAACTGAACACAAGTTAAAGCTTTAGAAGTTGTGAAGAAGTGGTAATTTGACTTAATTAACCTCTTTAGATTTAAATTTAATTGATAATTTAACCTATTAATAATTAGGGCTGTGTTAAAAAAATATTTTCCAAGTCTAAATCAATTCTATATTAATAACGAAAGATCATTTGATATAACCATTGATACATTTTTTAAATATGCATTTTCCACCATCTATACATCCACCCTTAACTACCATTACTTTGTTAAGTTTCTAATGAATTTTAATATAATACCATTATCACTATGTTGTTTAACTGCCAGGAGATGTAATTTAGCTAACAGCTCAAAAGGTTTGTAATACCAGCAATTCAATTTATTATTTCATCTAATCAAAAAGAATTAATTGTAAATCTAGAGAATCGGAATCACCAGGTATGATTATGACCTCTGCCTGTCCTGGTGACCGACACCTGAAATAAAAGTTGCAGAAATACAGCTACAAGCTGCAGACATGGGTTTTTTTTCATCATCACGCCATATTCTTCTTACCGTTGTTATCTACTTCTGAGTGCTTACCAAAGATCTATAAACGCAGCTATTCCTTTATGTTTCTCTTGTCATGTATAAATGTGGGTAACATGTACACGCTTGTGAAAGAGAGAGAGAGATAGGAAGAGAGAGAGAGAGAGAGAGAGAGAGAGAGGAAGAGAGAGAGAGACTTCAATAAATCTCCATCATGCTCCTGAGTACCCACCTCTGAGTTCCTTTCCAGGTGGTCATAAATCCGCTTTAACTGGCCTAAACGTGTTTGTCTACGTAGAGAATCCTACAGACCCAGCTTATCAAGTGAGACCAATTTCATTTTACAGGACACTGCAGTTTCTTTTTGCTCCTTTTTCCCCAAACTGCATTATACTTTGTTTTTAATAACAGAGCAGATTGTGAATATGCTGTGGTGGATTCTATTTAAGATTTCTTTTTGACAAGAACCATTTCGATTTTAATCTGGATTCATGTCTTTCAAAAAGGGGAAAAAATCACTAAAAACTATAAGGTGTAAAAGTTTAAAACTGCAATAAGCAGAAAAAGAAACTTCTTTCCAGCTGGCAGTAAGATTTATCTGCATTATTAGCATCAAAAACTAATTTTCTTGAGGAGTGGATATTCCTTTGTGTTATTGCAGGACTGTTTGTGTAACAGCTGGATATGTTCTAAATAAATAGAAGCAAACAGTCCAAAGATATGTAAATGTATGCAAACTAGTTTAAAGGACTTTCAGATCTCCTTGAGCCTCATCGTTTTCCATGAGTTTCAACCAAAGCTGAAGATGGTGGGAGAAAGTTAAAGATGCACATTCTAACTGAGAGCTTGTCCTTGAGTTTGGAAGATGGTTCATCACTTTGATTAGATTACAAAAGAAAGAACCGTTACTGCATCATCCATCCTCAGAGCAGCGAGATACAACATCCACATCTGCTGGGGTCATATAACCTGTTTAGATAAGGTTGTTTTTTATACTCTTTCAGGGAAAAGAATTTACAGGATCATGTGCAACCTAACATATTTGGTCCACATGTCCACCTTCAAATTATATAGCTACCTTCAGGCTGGCACAGAAATGGCATGTTTAGTTTCTGGAGAGGTACAGTAGGCACTTGATCTAATTGTGAGCAACAGAGCGTACCTTTATCACTTTTCTTTGACAGCTTTCTGCGGTTTCTCTATGTGAGATCTGAGATCGTTATTGCAGCTGTCACTAACTCTGCAGTCCCTGACGGGGATCAAGTTTCCGCACAGCCCTGAATTTCATGGATTCGTGATTTTGCTTTTCACATGGCTGCTTAACCTCAAGCATTCATTTCCCCTTTGGCAAATGCTGTGAATATTTTCCTGTAATTGGCAAAAAGCTAAGGCGGATATGTATGGTGGGAGTTCGTATTACAAAAGCATTGTATCTGTAATACTTAACAGCTTAAGATGAAGGCTTATTGTGCTGATATAAGAGTAGTTTAAAAGCTACAGTAGGTTCACAGTTGAAATGAGCAACTTAGAACTGAATAGCGACCTATGAGAAAAGTTTATCCGTAAGCTGAGAGACATGGTGTAGATCTGCCAGAAAAGCATCAAGTCATATGAAATATATGGTATACAGTAAATTAAGTTGACAAAATCCTCATTATAGTTTGTAGTTAGAGCACTCTAAAAAGTATTCATACCCATATACATTGTTATTTTGTTGCATTAATGTGTTAAACTTTTATACTTTTGAAATTATGAGACAACATGACACAAGAAAGAAAAAGGAGGTTATTCATTGAAATACTGCAGTTTCATTTGCATTCAACAACCTGATCCTTGTCAGGTTAAAATATCTTTGCAAGGCTGAAGTTTCTGTCCATAAATATATATATATATATATATATATATATATATATATATATATATATATATATATATATATATATATATATATATATATATATATATATATATATATATAGAGAGAGAGAGAGAGAGAGAGAGAGAGAGAGAGATTGCCATTGTGGTTGATATAGCAATACAAAGTGACTGCAACATCAGAAAAAAAGAACTAGAAAAACTAGAGAAATACCACGGGCTCTGTGTAGAGCTGGAGAAAACCTGGAAGGTCAATGTATCCATAGTGCCAGTGGTCATTGGGGCACTTGGGCCTTGAGGAGTGGTTACAGCAGATTCCTGGAAATACTTCTGATATATCTCAGTCCAGAAGAGTACAGTTCTAGGGACAGCAAATATACTATATATGTATATGTATATATATATATATATATATATATATATATATATATATATATATATATATATATATATGTATATATATATATATATATATATGTATATATATATATATATATATATATATATATATATATATATATATATATATATATATATATATATATATATATATATATACATATTCCTGAAAGAAGATCACCTCTTAATGTAGTATGTGTATTAAAATAACCATGAGATATGGCAAACGACCAGAGCAATTGTTAAGTGCAAGGCTTGCTTCTCCAGGAAGAAGGCCGTAAAATGCAGTTAAAAAAGCATTTTTTACAACTCCAGTATTACACCCTGTCATGTGATCAAGTCACACGGTTACATCATACACGTTTGTGAATGTTCGGATCCCTGGCTCCAGCCATATTAAACTAATACTCAGTGTCCCAGATGAAAGCAAAGAGAACTCGCTGTTAAGAATGATTTACTCTTAGTTTCTAAATCTCTATTATGTACGGAAAGAATATGATAAGCGTTCATCCTGACAGAAGAACTGTCCTTATTAGATAAACCCGGTTGGAAAAACATTAGTTTTGACATGTAACATGCAAGTAATATTAGGGTTTTAATGACTCATAAATGAATAATAAAAATAATCCTAACAATATATATATAAATTAAGGATTGCGTCCTGCTGCAGATTCCAGGTGTCTATCCAGGATTGTCCTGTATTCGAATTCTAAAGCAGGAATTATATCAAAATGAAAAGAAAAAAATATATAAACATTTTGCATTTAAGATAAAAAACATTTCTCATCTGTCAGTATGCTCTATCCAGAACTCCTGAAGTGGGAGAGTTTGAGTTTCACCTGGTTTAATTCCGTTAAAAGCCTTGTTTAACAATCCTTTTGCTATCCAATTATTAATCCATTAATCTAAAAAAAAAAATTGACAGATGAATCATTTTGCAAAATAATCATTAGTTGTAGCCGTACAGTAGATGCAGGATGCTGCCACCACCGTGTCTCATTGTGGAATATAAGATTTTCCATACAGAAAACAAAAGATTTACACCGTTTACTGTAGCCTCTGATGACTTCAGGAAAACTTCTAACAACATTTTTTATTGGTTTCTTTCTTCCTCTTGTCTTTCCTCAATAATATCTAGATTACTAGAGTACATGATGGATAGTTCTCCTGTTAAGCTCCCCCTGAGTTTCGATGAGGCTCTTAGCCACTCCATAATGTTCTCCTATTGACCTGTCATTTAAAGTGGATTTGCATGTATTGATAAGTTTTTAGTTTTGTTGCACTCTTTCCATCTCAGATGATGGATTCAGCAATGTTTCACAACCTAACCCAGTTTTAAACTTCTCCACAATCCCAATAACTGACCTGCCTTGCATGTTAATTTGTCTTCATGGTTGTGTTTGTTTACAGTGTTCTCTAACAAGCCTATTAGCCCTTATTCACGGCTTTAAATTGAAAGACAAAGAAACCTTATTTATTCATCATATTGATATAATAAGATTGTGGTTGTGATATCAAAAACAGCATAAAGGTTTAATGAGAATTAATGTATTTTTAATAGTTTTAAGCCCATATTTCGATGTGTTTTATTGTCAACCAAAATTCTGAAAAATGCATTGAAATAAAATCGAGGAATAAATGTTGATCCAGATCCAAAAGCAATACAGCTTGTTTTTTCCTCTGAGTAAAAAAAAAAAAAAAAAAAATCAATATAGACTACGGCCGAGTCATCAGTCCTCCAGGCTCTGTTTTGTGGGTGAATTACAAACTGATATACAATTTTAGAAAAAAATAGATTTAGTAGTTATAAAATCATAAAAATATCTATTTTAGGCCTTCATCTGATCGGTGTAACACTGCTGCTCTAGAGGCTACCTATACAAAGTGATACATATGTAATTTATATCTTCTATCGACAGGGTTTAATGAATGTCCCCCACACGGTTCTTTATAATCCTGCTGGTCCAATATTTCTTATCGCTGCATGCTCATTATCATTGCATTGACAAGCAGAACAAATGCCATTAACTTGTATTACGTGCTGGTGAGCAGGGTGATAAATTCAAAGTCTCATTGCTTTGCTGCAGGCTTTCTCAGACATGTTGAATGTCCTGGCTTTTAGACAGGTGATATTACAGTATTCTATTCAGAGTACAGTGCACATATGCACTGATATGATTTCCAATTTAACTGACCTATTTTTTGATGCGCTATTTGTAAACCTGGCAACATCCTGTGTGTATTTCTGTTGCAGTCAGTAAACTTGGCAGTACCTCAGCAGATGGCTCAGTGATAGTGTCGCAGGTCTGGCTGTAGTGCTGCTTCTTTGGCCCTATGTCCTCTCTGCGGACCCCTGCTGAGCCATGCTCGTGACTAATCAGTTCCTGTTCGTCACATAAGCTTGTCATCAGAAGGGTGGGCAAGGGTGCCGTTCTCTGCTGGTTTTTATTTCCGCACAGTTTGGAAGCATTTACTGATCAAGGAACATTTGGTTTTATTGGCATTTTTTTTTTAGGACACATCTATTAGTTATTTGATTAGAATAATTCAATTCTACATTTTTAAGATGCTATAGGTTTTAAGAAAAGATGTTTCTTTAAAGCTGGCAAAAAAAAATTAAGAAAAAAGGAAAAGCATGAGGATTTCCTGTCAATCTGGGATCAAGAGTCTCAAAGGTTCCTATTA
The DNA here is from genome assembly GCF_016077235.1 of Cyprinodon tularosa. Lineage (NCBI taxonomy): Eukaryota > Metazoa > Chordata > Actinopteri > Cyprinodontiformes > Cyprinodontidae > Cyprinodon > Cyprinodon tularosa. The sequence goes on along the minus strand of NW_024038405.1, from coordinate 667,582 downwards.
AACATCGCCTCTCTAACATCCCGATTTTGCCAACTAACCTTTTAGCTATTTTTACTGAACTCATTTCTGCAACAGCCTACTCTAACATTAGGCAGAGAGATTTATAGCAACAACCTTGGGAGGATATTATTCCAGTCAGTTGAATCAATATTCCTCTTTGAGGGTGCGTTAATTTGTAAAAGGTGTCAAGCGGGCTTTTATCAAACACAACACAAGCTTTGAGGATGATCTTTTTCGTGAATTGTAAGACACACAGGGAGCCTGGTAATAGTATTGCTTCCATTTTCATTTACATCTAAACTCATATTAAGCTGCTGAGCCTACTATGTTATTCATATTATGAGAATAGTTTTTCATACGTAGGAAGTTTTGTTTGGCAAAAGCATATCTGTGCTCCATAAATGTCAGTTCATCTTTGTGTGATTTAATACCAATATATGAGACCCCAGGAAATTATTTATTATGTAAAAGGAACTTGTCTAAAATAGATTAATTATTGATTGATCCCCTTTTGAAATCCAGAATTTATTCAGATAAAAACATTTTTGGAGGAGTTTAGTGTAGCTGGCTATACTTGGGCCTCTTTAGTATCAGGCCAGTAGAAAATAGAAATCACTTAAATAAAACTTGTTGGAACATGAAGTAAGCTGAATGATCTATAAATTTAATGGCAACCAAGACACTAAATCATAAATGTCTGGGAAGGGTTTAACAAAAGCATTTGGGTTTTCAGCGAACCCAATTCAGATGCTTTATCTTTAATTTAGAAAAACACTGTAGAGTATCTAAACATTCTGGGAATGACCAAGAAACCAAAATTACTTAAAGAACGACTTGATGACTCATCCAGGTTGTTGTAAAAAACTATGTCAATAGCTGAAACATTTCCAGATAAATGCATAGAGGAAAAACAATGAGCTTTTTGCAGTTGCAAACTGTCCACAGCGTCACCAATAAATATAAAGGGAAATGCCTGTATGAAACTGAGTTAATGGAGTCTGCTGAGATGTTCATCTGAACAATTCCCTGCACTGGAACTTTGGTGCAGCGTTAGAAGAGACTCTATCCCCTAGGGAAGCTTTTGTCTTTTGGAGTCTAGCAGGTGATCATTAATTATTTGACACAGTCAGCCTTCTTGTATTGTTATCACCAATAAACATAGAAAAAGCAGATGGATAAGTTAATCAGAAGTACCAGTTCTGTGCTTTGATGTCACCTGAACTATTGCAGGTAGTAAGTGACAGAAAAATACTCTACAAAAAAATAACATTCCTCTAGGACAATATCTTTGATCCCATGTATGACACTGCTTCAGAACTGGACAGCTCCTTTCTCCCTTCTACATCTGAAATATACCAAATATGTAGTTCCTTTTATCTTTTGGGTGCTGTTAGACTCCAAAAACATTGCTTCTTACGACAAATGTGATCAATTAGATTAAATCTTGCAAAAAGACACAAAGCAGTTTGAACAGTACTTATAGAATGACCTTATTTAACTTCACATTTCTTAGAGTCGGCATATTCTAAAGACCGGTGAGATAAAAGTTTAATTTTTTTTGGAGCAGTAGGTTCTGCTACAGTATAAAGACAGTATAAATGTTGTAAAATTAAGAAAGCTTTGTAGAATTTCACACCAGTTGTCAGATATGCTCGAGGAGGTACTGTATGAAGGCCTGGGTCTGCTCCACTGCTTCGGGACATGGACAGCCTGGGCTTATTGATGGAGCCGTGAGTTTGCCATCAGTTGTGATCTTGAGCTCAAGTCCAGTTGAGTTATGCAGAAGCACAATAAACCAAAGCAAAACAAACACGCCACACCTGATTGGCTCAAAATCTAAAATGAATCAGGACTAAAACTCTACATAAAATGCTGTGGCATGACCTTAATTAGTTCCTGTTTTGGTATGTTTGATCTGTGTTATATTTTAGGTTTTCCACTTTGTTACATAGGTTAGCATTTTCTGCCTTTTGCCCTGTCAAGCCTAATATGAATAACAATTTGTTAAGCTTAAATTGATTGATTAAATTGATTGACTTATCATTGTATGTTGTAGATTGTACTCATGGAGAGTCATAAAAATTATTATGTTGAGGCCACCTGCAACAATTATAAACCCCAACTACAGTTTAGCTGTTACTATTTTTCTGCAGCACTAAAGTTTCGCCAAGATTCGAAAAACCTTAAAGAAGTTTTTTTTTTTTAAAGTGGATTCTGGGTGAAACGGGTCAAAACGTTAAAGAAAATGACATTTATCTTTGGAAAACCTGTAGGGTGCGTTTGATTTGTCTGGTTGGGTTTTTGAGAAGGGCAGGCCGCACCGAGCCTTGATACGTGCAAAGTGCTCTATAATGACCTGAAATAATTTCAATGTACCGATACCTCCATTTCAGAAATACTTGAGCCAAAGTAGATGCCTTAACTTACAGTTACATTTCACTGAAAGAAACCTAAAGTAGAAAAAAAAATGATCTTAATGTGAGCAGATATGATGTAAAGCGGAGGTCTTCAACAGGGGGTCCGCGACCCCTAGGGGGTCCAAGGAGGTTCTGCATGGGGGTCGCGAAAGTTTTGGTTGATTCAATTTTTTTTTTTTTTTTATATTACCTCCTGCAATTTTTTTCCATTAATTGAAATGTCTTTAAACACATTAACACGAATTCAACACACTGTAGTAAACAGATAAATGGAGGCAGAAGATGTCTTTCAGTCATCAATGCTAATAATCCCAAGGCGAAATTACTTTTGTTACATTAGGACTAGTTTGATATAACACAATTTCATACCATATATCCCCGCTCCATACCATATTGCCCCGCTCCTGTCATGATGGGTCTTAGGTTCTTAGCCCACATGCAGAACACAACGGAGGCTGGGTAAAAGTTTAACAGAGTTTATTGAGTATGCACAAAAACACATGATCATGAACTGGATCAGGAACTGGTCCGGGCTGGTTCACTGAAGTCTGCAGAGATGATAGTTTGATTAGGAAGCAGGCTGATGAGTTATGAGTCTTTGATAATTCAAGAGTATACCTTGATTGAGTCAGGGCTTCTCTTTGAGAGAGAGGGAACCATTGGGTCCAGAGACTGTTTGTTTAGCAGAGTCCAAGAGCAGCTGCAGCGTCTTGCTTCTGACTTTAATGGCAGACCTTGATCAGAGTTTCCAGCTCTTAGTTAAGAGCAGCAGGGGAATCCACATAGGAATCTTCAGGTTTGGCTCACGAGGGCAATCTCGGCAGGTTAAGCTCATCCAGAGCTTCAGGTTAGAGACAGGTTTCCTATGAGGCAAAAACAAGGGAGAGTTAGAATCAGATCTCTCTCAAGAGACAGCTAAGATTCTTCAGGTTCTAGGCTCAGGTCGCTAACCAAACTAGGTCAACACTGCGGCGTCGAAGCAAGGTCTGGCAGCTGGTTATAAAGGGCAGGTCTCTTGATGAGTAGATGCGTCTCAGGTGTGCTGGAAGACTCCAGCTCCAGGAGACCCACGGCGCACTCTGCTGGAGGAAGGTGGTACAGCTCCAGATCCCAACAGCTCCATCTCGCCATTGGTTTGGGGGTCCTTGGCCTGGAAAACGTTGAAGACCTCTGATGTAAAGCTTTGATGATATAGCAAATGTATTTCTGGTCTGAATTTGCTTTGAACTTTTATTTGTGAACTTTTCTTTTCACACTGATATAAGTAATATTTCCTGGTTGGTGGATTTGACACAGGTAGTGAGAATATGCAGTGCTTTATTTGAAACTGTGCTTTCTTTTATTGGCAAAAGTGCAACAGAGCCATTAGATTTGCAGAGGACACTGTCATTGTGTCACTTGTCAGCAGCAAAAACTCTGAACATGGACTTTTTATATCTGTGCAAATTTTATTTTTAAAATATTTATAATGAAGAAACAAAAGAAGCATGGTCAGGTTTTAAAAAAAATTATTTATTCAGTAAGAACCAATAATCAAGCTGTTGAGCTACAGTATAACCACAGTATAGATACTGGGGGTGGCTATGACAAATTTAGTTAAGATCAGTTGCAAAACAAAAAACACACTAGTGCCCTTTTAGTGAAAGCTTCACACTTTAAATCTAACTATGTTTGCTTGGTGTTATTCTATTCTTGTTTTATCAAGTCTATTCACACTTTATGTTTTATCTGCTAGAATATTTCAGTGAAGGAAAATAATAGCCTGTAATGTATCGGAAATGTATGTAGTGAAATCGCCAGCATACCTCTTAATAAACTTTGTGACCTTCCAATCATTCATTTCCTTACCCATCCAGGATAAAAACAGACATCCTGCCTTCAGGAAGGAGATAAAGAATACCATGCACCAGCAGACAGATTAAATCCTATATTTCTGCTGCAGTCAGTTTGGTCAACTTAACAACGTGAGGATAAACTTTACCTTCTTTTTTTTCTTAAAATGTTGCAGTTGTTAGCTGTCATTTTCTACTCCACAAATTGTCCCACAGTGATAATCAATTTTACCTCTGACAGGATCACGGAAAAGCAGCCAAAAATAATGCCTGTCAAAGGTTACACTTCATAGGTGGCTTATGTTTAGTTGTGAGGCTGCATGTTTAAGAACACAAAGGAGCTGAAATGAGGTTCAGCACTGTGTAGTAGATGCTGATTGTGTTTGACAGTTCAGCTTTTTGATCCAGTGTTATTTTAAAAAGTGCTGATTACAGCAGTTTTACAGGTTTTCATCTTTAGAAAGAAATAGTGGCTTAGATTTTAGTTTCTTAGGCAAGTTTGAAAACAAAAAAGCTAATTATCGTGTCTCTAGTTTGAGTCTTCAGGTCAAATTTAGACAATAATTAAAACACACAATGTTTCCAACTTCACCAATGACACTGTAAGTAGTTTTCTCATTTGAAAACTGCCTCAGAATCAGCATTACCTCTGTAGTCACAGCCAGATGCTTTAAGGAAAATCATATCCTTCTTGTTTTTGTGCATTATGCCTGGTACTGAAAAGAGCATTCTATCAATTCATATGAAAACTCATTACATGGCTTGAGCTGGTAAGTGATCTAAGGTAGGCAAAATCACAATCCTAGATCACTGCTTTGAAGCATTAGGCTGCCATTGTGCGGCACCAGGGGAGCAGTGTGGGGTTAAGGGTCTTAGCTCAGGGACCCAGAGTGGCAGTCTATGGGGTTGGGTCTGGAGCATCAGGATTCCAAGCTCTTTGCCCTAACCAATAGGCCATGGTGTGCAAGGCCTCTTTTTTTTAAAGTTTTACTTTGGTAAGATGCGGTCAAGTCTGACAGACTGAGGTACATGTTCTTCTTTCACTCATTATTTTTGTGATTTAAATAATGTATTCAGAACTGTGCTGAAAAACTCTTCATCCTTCAAAGAGAGATTCTGATCTGTCTGGAAAACTGGGTTGGCCTTTCTGGTACAACACCAGAGCGGTTTAAATCCTAACCGAAGCACAGGGTCTTCAATGTGTCAGTAGGGAACTTTAAAACGGAGACCAGGAAAATCACATGTGAGGTTCCTGAAGGCTCCATTCTGGGGCCGCTTGTGTTCAACTTCTACATGCTTCCCTTTGCTCAGATTATAGCAAACAACCAGATCAGTTACCATAACTATGCAGACGACACACAGCTTTACATCAGAATGTCACCAGGTGAATATGAACCAGTCAGAGCATTTGCTAGATGCTTAGAACAGATCATATGCATAACTTGCACCATAACTTTATTAAGTGAATAAAAACAAAACTGAGGTAATAATTTTCGGATAAAAAGAGGAGAGATCCAGAGTTAGCTCACAGCTTCAGCTACTACAGCTTCAGCTACTACAGCTTCAGCTACTACAGCTTCAGCTAGAAACCACTGATTATAGGCAAAATCTTGGTGTCATGATGGACTCAGACCTGAACTTTCCGAGGCACATAAAGACAGTTACCAGGTCAGCCTGAAGAATATGTCCATGATTAAATGACTAATGTCCAAGCAGGAACTAGAAAAGCTCATTCATGTAATTGTTTTAGTAGGATTGATTACTGCAACAGTACCTTTACAGGTTTGCCTAAAAAGTCCATCAGACAGGTGCAACTGATCCAACACACTGCTGCCCGTGTTCGTACTAGAACTAAGGAAGTAGAGAACATCAGCCCAGTTTGAAGCCCTCCCACTGTCTCCCTGTAGCTCAGAGAAGATACTTTAAAATCCTTCTGTTTGTCCATAAATCACTGAAGGGATCAGCACCTCATTACATAACAGATTTGTTGTCAGTGTATCAACCTCCCAGACCATTTAGGTCTTCTAGTTCAAGCCTAATTCTGTACACCCAGAATTAGAACCAAATCTGGAGAAGCAGCATTTAGTTCCTGTTTGCCACTTATCTGGAACTAACTTCCAGAAGCCTATGGAAGGGCTGAAACCTATTTGTCTAAAGCTGCTTTGACAGTGGAACTATTTTATTTGTTTAACTACCTGCTTTTATTATGCCTTTATCTTCATTTGCAAACAGTCTGACTTTAATATTTTTACACTTTTCTTCTGTTTTATAGATTAATTTTTGCAAAGCGCAGTGACTTGTCCTGTACTGAATTGTGCTATATAGATAAAGTTGCCTTGCCTTGCTGATGGAACTTTATGGAAGTTAAGCTTCTATTCAGCAAATTATTCTGTGAACCTTCATTATTCATTACCTTCAAATTCCTCTCTAAGAAAAGGTCAGATTTTTTGTCTCCTTTTTATTGTATTTTTTGTCTCTTTACTTTACTGGATCTCCAATAATTGACTTTTTGATTGTTTTTGTAAACTTTTTGAATGTTATTATTTGATTTTGAGTTGAGGTGTCTATATTGTTATTCGGAAAAATGTATTTATTTCTAGAATGGACGTATAAACCCATTTTTCTGTAAATGTGCAATAAGAGCTAAAACTTTAGTTTAGTTATGGTTTGCTGAAAAATACAAATCAACTCTGAGTAGAGAATTTTTGTTTTTAATGTTTTTAAATTTTTTATGTATTAAGATTATCACTGCTATAGGAGAAAAAAAATTGATGACTTCGATCTTGCATGTCCTGTGCTTTTCGTATTTTGAAGAGTTCACACTTGCAACCTGCAGGACTGAGAAACTGTTCTGAGTTGAACTATCATTCTAAGAGGACATTTGAATGTGGCCTGGAGAAAAGAGGTGAAATGTGTTTATAAACTGCTATTGCTCGAAGGGATGTGAAATCACAACGTGGTTTTCTCCATCCTTCAATTTCCACTTTCAGTCTGATAAAACATTAGAGCCGACCTTTGCTAAAAAAACTGTCATATTATAATTAATGGTTACAAATGGCGCCATCTAGATAACTCTCCTCCTTCTTGAATCTCTAGTGTGTAATTATGTGTGCAGCCACTGAAGCATAGCGCAATTTTCCATGTTGAGTAGAGAATACTTTATTTAATGTTAATGAATAAACATTCTCCCAGAGCTCGGACTGAATCGGATTAGCACACATATAATTTTCTGCCTTATCAAGTTCTGCTGGATGAAATAATTCTTTTCAACTCGATTGTTGAGGTCAGCGCCTTCATCTTTCTCCCGCTGGCTTCACTTGTAGCCTTCATTGAATTGCTTTATTGTACAAATAAAGAAGTCTTTGTAAACAAATAAGCCTGTGTTTACTTGCTTAGGCTTTGCTTCCTATTATTGGTTTCTATCCTCTAATGTGTCTTGACACAGTGGTCTGGAGTAATGACTCTGAAATGCTACACTGAATCGATGCCTGGAGCCTTTTCCTCTCTTAGGTAATTTACTTGGTAATGAGAGATGGTGCGGAAGGCTGTCTCAGCGAGCCCAGAGAAGATGTAATCTGTTTTCCCACTGATTCAGGCAGGTTAAAGAGTCTTGGGCTGTTAATTAATTAACTATGAACACTAAAGTAGGATTTTACTGAAGGGCTCAATTTGGGTAATCGGTGCCCTTCACCTGTCTGCGCCCCAGAGGGTTTTCTTGATGTCTGCTGGTGAACTATGTCACTATCATAAAGGCAGATATTTCAGTGTGGACAACATACACAAGACTTTGTTTGTTTGTTTTTTTATCCGCCGGCACTGAACACGATGGGGCTGTGTTCCCTCCTGTCTATAAAACAATCTGTATCAATCAGAATTGATCTAAATGAGCTGGCATGTCAACAGAAGACGCTCTTGAGAGTGGTTTTCATGGCCGGAGATAAGGTCAAAAAAGCCATTCTGGCCATCATAAAGAAAGTATTGTCATACTATTGATGCCATTTATTACCGGACAGGGGCGGTTGGAGGAGAAAGAGAGGAAAACGATCTGGCCTAATGCTCCGAGGAGACTGAAATGACAATGGAAAATCTATAAACCTTGGCCTAAAAGTGAACTTGTTGATATTTGAGCACGTTTTTATTTGTTGACAAATAAAGCATCTGTTGTTTTGTTGACACATGGCATAACGCTTTGAATGTCTGTGTCTGAGTTGGTGCATAAGATGTTCTGAGTAGTATGTGTAGCAAAGTAATGAAAGCACTGTTAAACTGAACTATAAATTAAATGCAATGGCTAGTATTACAAGTATTACATGAATACTTGAGATCAAAAACTTTGTAAAAAAATATATAAATTAATTCAAAGGGCTTTTACACAACTTTTATAAAGAAAGCTAATAATAGTGGAGGAAGCTTTGCATGTACAGTAGGTAATTTATAGCTAATATCTTTTATGCAACAAAACTGTGAATCCTGTAGACGGATCCAAGGTAATATTTGGACCTTGAAAGACTTTTTTTTACTTCAGCAGCATTTTTTTTTTCATATATTCATTTCTTTAAAAAATGTGCTCTTCTAATTAGTGTAACAATCATGCTTATCCCAAGCTTATCTACAGCTGTCTATTGTTGAGAGGCGGGTACACCCTGGACAGGTCACCAGTTCATCGCAGCGCAACAGAGATACAAACAGGACATACAACCATTCACGCACACACTCACACCTAAGGATAAATCAGAGAAGCCAATTAACCTAACAGTCTTGTTTTTGGACTGTGGGAGGAAGCTGGAGTACCCGGAGAGAACCCACACATGCTCAGGGAGAACATTCAAACTCCATGCAGAAAGACCCCAAACCTGGAACCTTCTTGCTGCAAGGCAGCAGTGCTACCCACTGCGCCACTGAGCAGCCCTAGTGTAATAATAATCTAACTAATAAAAGCTGTTTTTATTAGTTAGTTGTTTTCTACATTATCATTGTAACAGTTATATATTGGAGATAATGCTCTAGGCTTAGCATCACATTAAACCTGACATGACAGGAGACTAACAGTAATTCCTGAGCAGACAGTATCTGCTGTTCATTCTAAAGACGCTTCCACAGCTGGAACACCCAGGTTAAACTGTGACAGCCGCATAGAAGATTCTAAGAAATTACCTCTTTTGAGGTAAAAATCTATCAGTACATTTAGGGCTGGGCGATATGGAAAAAAACTATATCACGATATGGATTATTTTATATCACAATAACGATATATATCACGATATACCACATAGGGGTGTGCAAAATAATCGTCATGATGATGCATCGTGATTCCAATTTTCGTGATCTACTGCATCGATTCTTGACGCCAAGTATCGATTATTAATTTAAAAAAATTAATAAATAAAATTGCATGAATGGTTGGCTAACATCAGCCAAAAACAAGTGTAATACAACTTCCAGTCCAGTAAATGTCGCTGCAAATGTGTTGACGCACGCTGCCTTGTGTCACAAGCATTTCCGGCCGTGGGATACTGTGCCGAGTCATTCAAAAACAAAACATGGAGGAGAAAATATTGCAATGCATCGCAATAATTCAAGTATCGTGATGCATCGTGATAGAATCGCATCGCGGCCTGTGAATCGTGTTTCGAATCGAATCGTGACTTCTTTGGCAATACCCACCCCTAATACCACAACTGATGTTGCATTTTATGTTTTCATAGTCCGTCAGATGGACAGGGTTGAGCATTTTAGTAAGCATATTAGACGAGGTCCCGAAAGCTGTCTTTCTCGACTATGTAAACGGGGGCCATGCCTTTACAGATATAGCGTGAAATAGCACCTGTGATCTGCTTGTGTCGCTGAGACGTCTTCTCATATTGTGATCCTTGGGCGAATGCTTCGTTAAGCTTCGGCTGTGAGAATTTCTTTCCAGTGCTTCCTGTATTTTCATCCCTTGTTTGTTTTGATCGGAGTGGTTGTAGTTTCCCGTGTTCTTGTTCATGATTTTTCTTCAGGTGGTAAAAGAGGCCGGAAGTATTTGCATCAGCCGCTGGAACGGCTTTGCTGCACAGTTTACATATCGGCTACGTTTGTTCTTTATCAGATGGCTGAAATCCGAAATATAACCAAACAACCGAGCTGCCTCCCCTTTTGGGCAAAAGTGGTGTTTGTTGTGTCTGTGACCTGGCAACCGTTTCGGACTCTGTAACCGCTGCTGTGGTAACATCTTCTTGGGTGTCCATCATTCATTTTTTTTCAAGCCAGAAAGAAATTTCGCGGGCTCTCTCCGTCAGTAATGTCGCAAACGTATGGTGCAAAGCCGCGTGACGTAAAGCGGTGTAGTGTCGCAAAACCACGTTCTCTACACATTATCTTTTTATTCTCTTTTTTTTTTGTTATATACACTTAGAGTTTGCATAGCAAAAACGCAAAATTGTTATATTAACAAATTATATTAAAATGTATATTAGCAGTAATAATAAAAAAGTTTATCACGATAGAAAAAATAGAGGAGAAAGGTCACGATAGACATGTTTCTCTCGTCCTCACGATATATATCGCCATATCGCCCAGCTCTAAGTACATTCAGCATATTGCATATACACAATTCATTAAGAATAGCATCACTTTTCTTTAAAAAGACACTGAGCCTTCTGTTTGAAGCCTTAGCATCTGTATGAACAGCTGGTGGATATTTATTAAGCTCCGATACGGGGTATCCCAAGGCTTTGATTTAGGACCCTGTTTTATCATTTATACATCAAGAAAAATTAAATGATCTGGTTAAAAAATAAATTTCCTCCAATCCATACATCCATTCATCTTATCCAAAGCGGGGTCGTTAGGCGTGCTGGTGCCTATCTCCAGCTGTCTACAGGCGAGAGGTGGGGTACACCCTGGACAGATCGCCAGTCCATCACAGGGATTCCTCCAATCCATCTCAGATTAGTTGTCATTCTGCTTATTAATGGCAGACTGGTCATTGAAATTCTGTATCAAGCCAACCTGGACGATCAAGCATTTATGCTTTTAACAGTGAAGGCAGGAGCCAAATTCTACTGAAAGCAAAAACAATTTATCAAAAAATCTTGTCATCAAAGTGAATTACCGTATGAAATGGCCTCATATTTTCCTCCAATATGGCTGCACTTTGAACTTAATAAAACAAAATGGACCAACAGATGACATGTCCCACCAAACCATAAGTGACAGCAGAAATTTATATTGTACCTCCCATGGATTTTATCTATCTCCCTCTTAATTCAAACTCTTAATTATGTAATTAAAGGCAATTTCTCATTTCAACAAATGGACCACAGATAAATAGTCAAATCCGGTTTTTCTCCTCAGCTTATAGTGTTGTCTCAGATTAAAAATCCACACAGAAGACAATTGTTTTTCCTCCTGTCCTGGTCATGTCTGGGTGTGCTGGCTCTTAAAGCACCAACTTCAGCATTACTCCACACCCTGTGAATCTCCCCTAATCTCTTGAAAAGCTTTGGCTTCATACTTGTCAAGGCCGTAGTTATCCCTGCTTGTCGTGCATTTTCTTTCCACCAGGCATTTTTCTGTCTGTTCAACTTTCCAGACATTTTCTATAATAAAACAGGATGCAGAACTAAACCGTAGAGATACGCGCTGCAGTGTTGTGGTTATGCTCCTTGTGGTGGGTATCACTAACTCTTTTTGACAACTGCCAAATCCTCCTCATGACTGTTGAGGCAGTAGTATGTCCTTAACATAACATTTCTGTACTAACTACCCTTTTTTAATGATCTTATTTAATATTCACAATTTCTAAGAAACTGATTTTTGGATTTTCTGCAGCTTTATGGTATGATTATGCAGGATAAGAGAAATAAACATTTCTGATTAAAAAACATGTACTTCGATTACTTTATAACTTACTGAAGAGTATTTTGGAAACTTAAGGATCTGCTGTACCTGCAAAGCTCTTCTACAGGTCGACTATGTCTGGAATTATACAGTAACTTATGTTTCAGTATAAAGTCCATACATTTCTTTATAAATGCAGACTTATTATTCTATGTTTGAACACTCTTTCTCACCTCAGCCATCCTTTAACCTCTGCCATCTCCATATATTTGAGTCTCAGCTTTGAGGATAACTGTGCAATGTCTTTATGTCCCTGCAGGGTTTGGGATGACGACGCCTGTGACAATTGCTGGGAAAGTGTTCCTGATATTTTATGGGCTTCTGGGCTGCGCTGCCACTATCCTCTTTTTTAACCTCTTCCTGGAGCGCATTATAACACTCCTGGCTGTTGTAATGAAGGCTGTGAGAGAAAGAAGAATCAGGAACAGCGGTCTCCTTCCACCAGGAATCCGGCATGACTTCTCAGCCTACTCTCTCCCAGGATGGAAGCCATCCGTGTACCACGTGATGCTGATTCTGGGACTGTCAGCCATAACCATCTCCTGCTGTGCGTCGGCTATGTACAGCCCCGTAGAGGGCTGGGCATACTTAGATTCACTCTACTTCTGCTTCGTCACCTTCAGCACCATTGGCTTTGGCGACTTTGTCAGCAGCCAGAGTGCTGCCTACCAATACCAAAGCCTCTATAGGGTGGCCAACTTCTTCCTAATGCTAATGGGCGTCTGTTGCATCTACTCACTCTTCAATGTAATTTCTATTGTTATCAAGCAGGTGCTCAACTGGATGCTGGAGAAAATGAGCTGTTTGTTTTGTCAGCGTTGCAGTAAGGCAAACGCCCTCCTGGGCAGGCGCAACGCCATCCGCCCAGGCTCCAGGGGTCGTCAGAGTCGGTTCAGTCATCAGCCTGACTCAGACGGTCCATGTGATAGTGACACTGAAGGACGGAGGCTATCAGGGGAAATGATCTCCATGAAGGACCTGGCGGCTTCAAACAAGGTGTCCCTTGCTCTCATGCAGAAGCAGCTGTCTGAGTCTGCCAACGGATATCCCAGGACGGTCTGTGGCAGCTCTCGCCATAATGGCTTCTCTGGGGGCGTGGGGGCCCTTGGTATCATGAACAACAGACTGGCAGAGACGAGTAACTCCAGGTAGAACATGCAGAGAGGAAAACAAAGCATCCAAACATCTCTCAACTTTATAGTGGAACCCTGCAGTTCTGCTGAAATGGTACCTTGTTATGCATGTCATATATCATTTTTATACTCCTGACTGGAATTAAAAACCTCTTCTAAGGATGATGGCATGAACAGAGAATCACAGAGCTCCTCTTAAAGCATGGTGACAGCACTCTCAACCTAAGACTCAAAAAGAATGAGCTTTAAAATATCAGCTCTTGGCTGGAAGCAGTTGGTGCACCCAGTCAGTTCATCAGACCTTTTATGGTTGAATCATTGTGCTGTAAAAGAGCCAAGTGAAGCAAACTGCACAGTTTTTGCTTTCTTGGAGTGTTGCCAGTTCATTTGAATGTACATATGCTGACAAAAAAAGTATAACCGCTGACTGATATAGCACATACTGATCTATGCATTATATTTCTTGTACATTTTGCACCATTTTTCAACGTTTCCTTTCTTTTACCCCTATCCTGCCTTTTGTTGATTAATTTCTTTTCTTGGGGCCAACAGTGAAAAGTAGACCTTCACATCATGGCCATGATGTAGCTGATTTAAAGGGGGTTGTAGCATAGGACAGCTTTCCAGTGCTACACCAACAAGCTACAAAGAGAAATTTCCTCTCTCTGCAAATGGAAAAAAGGAAAAAGATGAAGAATGAAAATCTGTTTCTTGAGAGAGAGAAACTGGCCTTCTTATCAGCTATATGCACATGTTTGAGTGGCCAGACACTGACTTAAAGGGTAAAAGATGGCACCAACCATATCTTTCTTTCACCATGCTGTATGTTTCAAGCTAAACAACTCACTGTGAGGAAAATAAAGAGTTTTTTTTCTGTTTGGTATTAACTGCAGTGTATTATAAAGAAATTGCAAAAAGAAGAAAAGGAGAAAAACACTAGATAGGTTAAAGATGTATGAGGAGGTCCTTTTCACTAGAATGCAAAGGTTTTCATGAAACATTTTGTGATTTCAAAAGGATTCAGCTTATCCAATATATATTCATACATTTCTTAGATTTTGGCCCTTAATTCCACATGTTTCAATGTATTTTATAGGGATTTAATGTGATATAACACAGTAATGCACACCTGTATGCTGAATTGATAAAACAAAATAAAGAGGAGGGTTCCCTAGTTATGCTTAGCCCCCTGTGACACCCCTAAATCAAATAATAGAAACAAAACAATTAGAAAGTCTGTTTGCCCGAAACTAATTTAAATAGACAGCAAGGACCTAAAAGAAAATGGTCTGAATACAGGGGACAAAAATCTACATTTATTGGCCCTCCTTCAGAATGGACAGTCCACATCAGTGAGGAGAATGTCACTTAAAAGAGTAACTAGTTATAGCTACTAGTTGAGTAAGTGAATGTACAATCAACGTAACTAAATACTAGTCAAATAACAATGCATTTCCTTTTTACAATCTAAGATGTTGAAGAATTTGGAAAACTTTCCTGATATTGGAACTTCAATACAAATTGTTAAATTATTAAATATAAGATTTTTGATATAAATTATTGAAATAAATAATTTAAAAGGTTTCGTATCTGAAAAACATACACTAATTTGTACCATTTTGGTGTATGTGGCTAAACAAGTGAGTTACAATATGATCATGTAGAATTAAACAGGGGTCACACCACTGGAGAAAAACACCCAGCATAACTGCAGATTTACAGCATTTCTGGGGGGGAAAACAGCAGTAAACCATGCAAGTGAACTCAGTATACCAGAGAGCAACATGTGGCAATGTTAGGTGCTTCTTTAGATCAGAGGTGCTTCTAACAGATGTACAAATTCTTTTTTCTGGCACATAATGAGTATATCGCAGGAATGTTTAGCTTTTGATTCTAGATTTACTTTTAGGGACTCTCATTGGCTCTGTGCCATCTTCTCTCCTCTCAGCCTGTGTTCAAGGTAAGGTGAACACCCGCCCACATTACAGGTTCTCAGCCAATCAGCACTTTGTATGTCACTATATCAGCTTTACTTGACCCTCAGCTAAGATCTGCCGCTCATAGTTGCTTTGATTGATCAAGTTGTAGTAACACGCTGCTTTAGATTGCAGGTATCGCACTGTCTATACTAATGTGTGAAAAGTAATTGGTTTGTTTTTTAATGACTAACAAGCAAAGTTACAAATTTAATTTTTTAGGTAACATTATTACTCTCAACACTGTCCCTAAACATAGTGTATCATGGTAATGGCAGAACCATGCTGCGTAGATTGTTTTCTCTAGCAGGTACAACAAGGCTATTCATTGGATTATGTGGAGATAGATGGTTCTTAATTCAAGGCAAACCATAAAATAAACCCAAAAGAGGCTCCAAAAGATAAAAAATAAAACTGGGGTGAAGATTCAACTTTAAGCAGGACAGCTGTAAACATTTGAGATGGTTTTGATCCAAACAAATGCATGTCATAATGACCTAATCAAAGTCAAGTTATTATCAGGTCTTTTACTTTTAATAAATCTAGATGAAATTTGAGATACGTTAATATTTCCTGTAAAATGCTCCACTTAGTGTTTGTGACAATAATGCTTGTGCATCTAATTCTGAAAAGGTTTTAAAGGCAGAGAACATTCTGAAAAAGAATTCACACATTAGGGGGGTAAACATTTAAAGCCTGTTAAAGATTCGCCATCATCCAGGACAAGGTTATTTTAAAAGTTTAAAGCAAAACAAAAAAACAACTAAACCTAATTTTTTGGCGGTTGAAATTTTTTTGATCTTCATCTGAAGGCTGTTATTCTGCAGATGTAATTCTCATGTGCAGATTGGACTCTCCTAACAGGGGATTGTTGGTTCCATTATAAAAGGAAAATAAAACACACAAAGGATTCCATTGCATTTTTGGAACGTCTGAAAAAACTCAGAAAGATTTTCTTCAAAAACAGTATCAGTGCATTTCAGACATAACTGATCTCTCAGACAGAGGTTGGTTAATCCCAAGGACAAAATTCTTAAACACAAACTAAGCTCCACAATTCTCAGTTCAGTCCAGTGAGGAAAATTTAGACTACTTTACTAAAGAATCTAATACGGCTCTCCAAGATAAGGGACTCTCTTCTGGGGGTCAAATGCCAGTTATTTCTTGAGAAAGGACAAGAAAAAAGGAAATAGAGGAAGAAACATTTAAACATTAAGCTTGATGTTCAGTAAAATTCAAACCAAGCACCTCACAGCCACCATTAGTGCTGCTCAAAGTGGGCACTAACTCTGCTCTTTGGGGAGTTTGAGCTGTATGGGATTTAAATCCAAAACAAGCCTAAAAAGCTCAGACGTCTTCCCTACTAGCTTTGAACTGAGAAAGCTCTTTGGATAATGGATGAAATGTTTTCATCAACAAAGCCAAAGACCAGGTTTGTTGTTTTTTAACCTTATTATATGTTTGCATTGACGGATCAGTTAGATTTTTGTCAGCTACTGGTAAATTAATACAAAGGTCTCATATAGAAATTTGAGCAGAGATTTTAACTGCATTTAATAAAGACATTGCTGTTTGGAAACTCATATAATAATCAAAGCTGTTAGAGCAGATTCAAGGGGAGCAGCAGAGTACGTTTGTGATGCAAATAAGAAGCGATGACTATAAGAGTTTGAAGGAGGAAACATTTCTGAAATAACTCTCTATAGGACTGTAAAATCAAAATCTGTGTTTAAAACAGATCCAACGGACTTAGAAGTAGAGATGTAGTTTATGCTGAAATATATATATTTTTTTCCTCCTTCTTGCTGATTTATGTCTATTTTTCTTTATATTTTTGATGATGCTTAATTTGGGCACTCAGCATCCCTTTAAGAAAAGGTCCCCTGCAGCACAGTCCTCAAAGAAGGATCAATGCATGCCTCCTACTGAGAGGCATATCTGCGTTTTTATTCTCCAAGCCAACCTTTACTTCCCTCACTCTGGAAACTATAATGACATTCTGACACTTTCTTATAACTACATTTA
This sequence comes from Cyprinodon tularosa, assembly GCF_016077235.1. Classification (NCBI taxonomy): domain Eukaryota; kingdom Metazoa; phylum Chordata; class Actinopteri; order Cyprinodontiformes; family Cyprinodontidae; genus Cyprinodon; species Cyprinodon tularosa. The sequence goes on along the minus strand of NW_024038405.1, from coordinate 650,318 downwards.
GAAATTCATACGTTTTATTTAAATTTACAAAGCTTTGCATCAGGGAAAAGTCATCTTCGATCATTAAAATCACAAACCGGTCTGTTGTTTTGCATCTGACATACAGGGATGTTTAACTCTCAGTTTCAGTGTTTCAGATTGTGTTGGATCACATGGAGTTCTCTACAGTCTAGCGGCTATTTATGTTAGAGATATGGAGCCGTGCAATGTTTGATATCTGGAAACATCAGTTTAACAGAAGAGGAAACTATCAGCTACACTGTCCTGGTGACAGTGATGGACGAAGCGCTGCAGTGGGAACAGCAGCTGGAAGTCGTGAGGATGTTAATCGACCCCTTTCGGATCCAGACTCATGTGCAATGCAAATGTACGGCCACTGGTTCACCCACAGACTCCATCTATCTTCAGCATCTAATGTCCCTCAGTGCACTTTGCTTTTTGTTTTTTTCTTTCTTTCTGTGTTCCCCATCATTTCTGCTCCCACTTTGTATTCACTGCAGCAAACCCCTCCTGCTTCCTTTATCTTGCAGATCTGTCTGATCCTGCTCATCGCTCTTACACTGTGAATAACAGACATGTCATAAATGTATATATGTAAAGAACTGGAATGTCTTTAAAAGACCATTTAACTGAAGTGAATGAAGCTCTGAGTTGTAGTGCATAGATCTGAATAATTTCCTTTCCTCCCTATAGTCTCACAAGAGGAATAGAGAAAATGACTCAGGTAGTTCAACTTTCAGGCCTGTCTTAGTTGTTCCTGCATGCCATCATGGTAAAGCCATAGCTGTATATAAAACAGAGTACTGTTTTAAATCTATTTTTCTACATATAGTTCAATTATTTACATGTGGATCACTGAACAAGTCTGCAACTTGCCTGTTTTACAGTCAATCAGCAGATGAAATGAGATGAAAGAACCAGAAATTATCCATCCTGCATAAGCATGAATTTGGAAAAAAGGAGAAAATTTTTCAAAGGGTTGGCTTTGTTTCTGCATAAATTATGTTTTTGACTGGAATATATTTATATTTCATATTCACCCCAAAACATGTTTATTTCCCTGACAGAAGATGAGGAAATGTGTTAAAACTTTTAGCAAAGCTAATCCTTTGCTCTCCTACGGTCATGACGCTACAGTTCATATGTTTTAGCAGAGCTTTCTGAACCAGTGATGGTTTCCCTTCCATCAATCGTCCCAGAGGATTAAAAGGGTCTTATAGAAGGTCCCTCTTTAAATTAATCTAAACTAAATGATAATGTGAACCTTCAACTTTATTCTGTAACCTAAGGTTAGAGAGGTGGAGGTTTCTGATTTTTTTACGCACCTATATAATCAGCTGCTAATTATTCTAACCTTACTTTCTAAAAGGATCGCTTCCTTTTCATATACTTGTATAGTTATACCATACCACACAGGACTAAAAGAAAACATGGTATTTTGAGTTCTTTCTTGAATATAAGCCACTGTTCTCCTGAAGATGTTATTCACATAAAAATAACAAGGTTTTAATCTGTATCTTCCTTGAAAATGGAACATATCCAGCTTTTTTTAGCATATATACAGTAATTTGGAAATTTCAACAGATCTTACTCCCCATTGCATAGCATAGCTTCAATGGTAATTTAGGGCTTTAAATAATGTAGATGAATAATTCCTTTATACTGTGGACTTTAAAACAAAAGCATCTCATTAAGTTTGAAAGTATTGTTGTTTTCTATATGAAAAAAAAAATCTTAAACAGTAATTCTGGCTGAATATTTGAGCTGTCTCATTTAATATGGTTGGCTAGATCTGAGAACAGTCCAAACATTAGTTTCTAAAAACATTGGTCTATAGGGCCATCAGCATGATGCTGCCATCGCCGTGCTTAAAATTTATTACAGTTTTCTTGAACCTAAAAACATCAGCTTGATTTCTCTAAATTAGGGGTCACCAACCTTTTTAAGACTGAGGGCTACTGCATGGGTACTGAGTCATAGGGGCTACCAATACTGACCTATGAACTGGAGGAGTCAGCGTTGACCTAAACTTCATAGATAATAAACATATTTCTGTTGTTTCTTTTCATTTCTAATTTACTTTTATGTATTGTAATTTTTAAATCCCTATAAATGCTTAAACGTTCCAATGAGAAGATGATATGATAAAATGCTTTATAATGATACAAAATAAGAGCTGCAGCTTAAAATAAAATTTCTAACTTAGTCCCCTGGTGAGTTGTTCTGTTTTCAGAAGATGCTGAGGGTGGACTTTGAGGGCTGCTTGGTGCCCACAGGCACCACGTTGGTGACCCCTTCTCTAAATATTTGTCTTACCAGTGTGGAAAAACACTCTTGTCATATGTGACCGTAAAACTTTTTCTCTGGAAGACTTTTTCCTCCTGATTGTGATTAGCAGCAAATTTGGGTCATTCTGGATCTGAAGCACCTGTTTCTTTCTCTGTGCTGATGATTTCAGCCCTTTTTGGATTCACTTTAGACACCAATACTGCTTCTATATGCTCTTTCAACTCAAACATTGTTAAGGCTCATATGTCCAAGTGCTAGCGTGGATGTATGTATATACATATTTTAGCCTGCAGTAATTATTCAGAGTCTGTGTGGATCAATATGCAGCCAATTGAAACTTGGCTGACTAATTGTTGTCTTAAAAATCTCTAAAGTTGATGCTGTGCAGCAACTCCACTAATGAAAGAATCAACCATCAAAGGCTGGAAATGATGATGATGATGTATGTAAACTTCTGACTGATGCTGTCGTTATTATATGAAGAGTAACATTTGGTCACCTTTTTTGAATGAGTGGCTTTAAATCAATTGCCTTAGAGAAGTCATGAATTATAACAAATGCTTTCCTTTTTTTTTTATAACAAGCAGGACCTCACCATCCTTTTGCAGTTTGCAAAATTGATTTCCATTGATTACAATGGTTTTAATGGGCCCGCTGTTCTCTATATCTATCTGTAAGAGAAAACAGGTGGTCTTAAGCGTTGTTTGTGTTTGGTAGCAACTGATATGCCTCTGAATTTGGATATCAATATCTTTTTTTTATCAATTGATTCATGTCTGCACCAAACCCTGTAATTAAAGTCAGATGGTGCAAAATTCAGAATACAAAGCAGACTCTGATAGCAGCGCTGCCTGAGCTAAAGCGGAGTCCTCAGAGTTAATTCATGCTTGAACTGTTGGAAATTATCACTGACACTGTTTATTTCCTGTAAACACATATTGCACTGTATTCACACGGCTCTGTAGGCAGCGGTTCTTCATTAAAATGTCATGCTTCCGTGGAAAGCCTGATAATGAAACAATTTGCCTGACATGAAAAAAAAAGGCTGAAGATACTGTTAGTGTGTAATTTGTTGATGCGGTTGATGGAGCGGTGGTACAATTATCTTTTATTTACCATATTTCTCCACAGTCACAGTGTGATGCGTAACAATTTGCTCTCTTGGATTTCTGCGAAGGAAGGGCCTGTTAACTTCTTAGGGTTTATGACTGTTAAAACAGCCGCTGTTGTGATCAAAATGTACTGACATTAAATTGGTTGGAAGTCATATGAGAGGGCTTGGTAACACCTTGTAGACTTTGCAAAAAAATTATTTATCATTCACTGTGTTTGGCTGCTCAAGGCTTTGAAAGTTGCTGGTTTTCATTCCGATTTTGATTTCCAAATCTAAAGGACATGTGTGCCTTTTTTTTTTTTATGAAGGCAGATGATTTGGAGCCACACTCTTGGTTTAGAAGCTCCACAATGACTCTAAAATCTAGTTCTTTTAACTGGTGACTGTATTCATATCTACACCACTCCATACCTCAGTGTGTGTTTCATGTTGCTTGCTTCATGCTGTAACATCCAGTTAATGTATGCAAATGAATTCAGTTTGCAAGTTGCACATTTATACAGATGATTGTACTTTTATATTTATGTAACGGAAAATGAAACCTATATGAGATGAGAAGGAGTTACATTAAATGATAATGACCCAGATATTGACTTCTTTTATTTATTATTGTCTTTCTCTTCAAAGGGCTTTTTTTAATGGTTTGCAGAGAGAAAATATCTGAGGAGAAGGGTTCAAGATGACCTAACAGAATGGATTTTTCATCCATTTATAGATTTCTGAACATTTTGGGTTATAATAGCTCTGATGACAGATGATTATTGCATTACAATTCCCACATGGTCCTTCTGGAGTTTTCTCAGACAGCAACACAGATTTCAGGAAATTACTGCCAAGACTAAGCCTGTGCATAAGCTCCATAAAGCCATGAAACTCATTTGGATGCTTGGGCTTTTGGGTGGATTGAACAAAGCTAAAACATGCAAAATAATGAGCTTATTAGTGTGGTATTATTAGAGCCAGGATTAGATAGAAAAATACATTTCCCTTTATGTTACAGTTTACATTTTAGACCAATCTGCACAAATAAATGTAGCATAAGAATTATATCAGGTAAAAAAAAATAAAACATGAGTATAGTTTTTGTTAATGTCTCCAGAGTGTGAAAGATTTTGTTGTATGATGTTGCTTACCAATTTATATTTTTTTATGAGCAACATAAAATGTGTTATAAATCAGAATGAAATAAACATTTTGGAGTATCACTAAAGACTTATATAGAGACACTAGCTGTTCAATTGGGTGGTTTCAATTTGAAATATATATCTATCTATATATCTATAGATAGATATATATAGATATATAGATACTTTGCTAGCATTAGATCCTAGTGGGATGTAAATACTGGTGATAAATGTCCATAAATGTCCGTGGCAGAGAGTAGGACTGTCATCCACTTACATATATACATATGTGTATTAATCCAGACAATGTGCAAAGTCAATCAAATTTAAATTGTGCATAAAGATTTCAAAATTGTAGATTTTTATGCTTCTTTTCCAGCATACTGTGCCTGATTTAGTTTGCATAGAAACATTATATAACATTAACTAAAAATGTAAGTAAAAAGAGCAAAGCCAATAGTCAAATACTGTCAGATACAACCATGAGCACAGCCACAATCCCTGTTTCATTCGACCACAGACAAGCACATCTACCTCCCTGTTCCAGGGAGGTAGATGTGCTTGCAGGCCACAGAACGTCATGGTCCCCTGACTGCTCCCATGGACCCTGTGTTAGCTCTGCAGTGCTATCAGAGGGCCAAGAATGGGCTGCTTCCCTTGGTAAAGTGTTGCCTATGCGGAAGATCCAAGAAACTTGGACCAGACAGTGCTAACTCTGATGTTGTAAGCATTGTTTTTCAGGGAGTCACAAAAGCAGTCTGGAAAAGAATGAACATGAACAGGACCGGGCTGCTCAGTGGTGCAGTGGGTAGCACTGCTTGCTTGCAGCAAGAAGGTTCTGGGTTCAATTCCTGACCCCGGGTCCAGGGGCGGATCTAGAAAAATATTTCTGGGGTGGCAAGAGGGGGGCAGGAATTTTTTAGGGGTGGCAACATATGGCATTTGTTTACACTGAATTTAATCACAGTTATCACAGTTTGGTGAGAATAGTATGTACAGTACTAGTGTTTCATGTGAAACAGTTCATATTAATAATACATCGTACAATGTGATCTCACTTAATAGGAGATAGAAGAATGATAACACTACTTCTAGAGGGGCCTTATGATAGGAAAGGTATTAAGGTAAGACACAGGTGCTGAGTCGCAGATGTGTGAGATTGACTGTCAGAGAGGCAGCTTTGCAGCATTTGCACAAGAAGAAACTATAGAAAGAAAAAGTTCCCCATCAGAGATCAATGGACTGAGCTGCACTAAAGTGAGCAAAACTACACAATAGAAATAAATGGGTCAAGGCCCCAAACAAGGTACTGGACATCCATGTAATGTTTACTCTGAACACACATTTACCCCATTTGTTCCTCAGTAACTTGACATACAGCAGTTACGGCAACATGAAAGGGACATTTCATGCATGTAAATATGCTGTAGATAGAGCTGAATATGGAGGACCAACTCTGCCATATTTAAAAATAAATACAGAAATAAATAAATGCTCAATAAATAAATAAGCATACAATTAATTGCCACCAAAAATACAATCAACAAATAAATGTAATTAGAAATTATATTATAATGACAGGCAGAAATGTAAAAAGGGCAGGCAGAAAGAAATAGCGGCGAAGAAATAACTAGGGTAAAAAAATACAAAGGAAGAATAAAACAGACAAAAATATCATAACATGCACATAAATAAATACTTAAAAATATAAGTCATTAAAAAATGAAGTTGAAGATAATAAATGACAAAAAAAATAGGGTAAATATTAAAAAGGCAAAGAAATAAAAAGAGTTATATACCTTTATGACTAGCTGTATAATTTAATTTCTACTTACATTTATTTGTTGTTTGTATTTTTGGTGGCAATTAATTGTATGCTTATTTATTTATTGAGCATTTATTTATTTCTGTATTTATTTTTAAATATGGCAGAGTTGGTCCTCCATACTGCTGTATCAACAAATCAACAAAAAGGCGGGTTCTGTATGTTACATCAAAATCTCCACAAATCTGAAAAGAAGCAACATAAAAATACATTTTGCATGTGAGTAGGTTCATACAGGTCATTTCTGGATAGTTTCATATTATATATACAAAAAAGAAACAACACTGCTTCATGTTAAGCAGGATTCAAACCAGTATCACATTTTTAACTTTTAACACTTTTGGTTTTATTAAAGAAAATATCAGATTTTCTCAGGTGCCAAAACAAAATGTAGCAGCTCTGCAAAGGCTCACCAGAGAGCAAACATAAAGTTAGCATGACTATAACAGGTGAATGCTGCGATTTCCATGTTGCTCAGCAAAACGCTTCACAAATGTATTTAGATCCAATGCCTTTGTGCGTTTTGATTTGAGTACAACCAAACTTAACAGTCTCTTTTCTGTCAAAGTTGACCGCAAATATGTCTTTATGAGGCTGAAACGTCAGGCCTAACTAACATCATAGATAGAGAAATAACGTTCTGCAACCTGATTTTTATCATCTCAAAATCAGCCTTGCAGCTATGCTAGCAACATTGTGCTTTCATTATAATTTCATTTCTCTATAGATAGTTAATCAATTTTTACCTGTTTCATCCCGTGTCTCCTCTCCCCATCACCCCTGGCTCCCTCGCTTTGCCCCATTCGATTTTCAAAACAATCATTCTCAGTCGCTCTCGCGTCATCTCGTGCTGCATTCACTGCAGTCCGACATTAGAAATTAGCGGTCGTAATTCTCAAATGATCCATAATTTATAAGCCTCGCCACCCCTACCGCCAACTGGGGTGGCAGCTGGGGTGGCAAGGCTGTCATTTAGGGTGGCATTTGCCACCCTATGCCACCCCAGTAGATCCGCCTATGCCCGGGTCTATCCATTGACAGCTGGAAATAGGCATAGCTCTTAGTCTATAGATAGACTAAATGTGTTAAAAATGGATGGATGAACAGGACCAAAGAATATGGAAGCACAGGGTTACAAATGCAGAATTTTAGACGACAAGCTTGCACTCATTAACATAAACTGAACATTTACGTTCCCCCTCAGAGCAACAAACAGGTACTTCAAATGGTTGAAGGTAAAACTAACACACACAACACTGTGGTATGCCTGAAACATGAAATTACAGAAAAAAATGGCAAGTACTGACCCAGGTGTACTAAATGTTTCATGCTACCCTTTCTGACTGTATAATTCACTATTCACCAAATATTCTGATAAAGTTAAGTGAAGTTTGGAGTTAAGAAAAAAGATCTGTGGGTAGAAATCCCTTTGCAAGAATCCATACATTTTTAAACAAGTTCATAGAAAAGCTTCAGGAAATTTCTTGTAAAATACGTTAAGATTTTTGCTACTGAAAGCTGACTATTTGATTGTACTGGTTGATCTATTTAACAGTATCTTAACATTAGTTCTCGGTATGTAATTCTGTTGAGATCCTTTTGGAACAGGGAGAACACATGCTGCCTCCTGACAGGAGCACGAAGCAGCTTGGCTCTTACAGTAATGGGCCGATCAGGATGTCAGGCATAAAGGGAAACCTGTAATTGCATTCATTATGAGTCTGATCCCAGCAAATTATGCTAAAAAAAAAAAAAACATTGTCTCAATGTGAAAATGAGAAAATGTGCCAAAAAGCCTGGACTCAGCAGCAATTTTGTGTCTAGAAGGTTTGTTCCTCCAGTGGGGATGGATATAACACAGATCATTGTTGTTGCTGAAACAGCTGACACCCACCTAAAAAGACTGCAGTTTTCCCACCTCCTTATGCTAAACAACTGATCACCAGGGCTGCTGTTTTCTACACTACTATGTTTCCAAAGTTTTACAGAATTATGGGAACATTGCTCTCTCTAAATAAATGTAAACCATTTTAAACAATCTCAACACCAGCTCCTAAAATGTTACTTTGATTTAAGAAATCTTTAAAAAATAAAGTTGTTACATGTCTCTCATTGCTTTTACAATATTTCAGAAATGCAGACAAACCTCTCAGCCGCACTACCTCTTTCTGCGTGTGAACAGAGAGATTATTCTGCAGGGAGATGGGACCGCAGTGAAATCTCCAGCAGCAGGCTGAAGTGTTTCCTCTGGGTTTCAGCTGGTGCTGCTGACATGTGCCTCACTACTTATACTGCGGCACAGAATCCCTGCTGTTCATCGGGGACTGCTCATGTCTTTTGGTTTTTTTTTTCTTTTAGTATTCGGTTAAATCTGAAACACTCTGCAGTCAGATACACTTTTCTGTAGTATTTCACTATAAAATACCCACTTTCCTTTACTCTGAATGCAATTCTTCTCCATCTAAAATTCTAATTTGATTGAGAAGCTTTGAATAATCAAGTGTTTTTAAAACCTTTTCAGTTTAAATCGAGTCCAATCAGTCCGTAGAAACCTGAACCCCAACCGATATTGTGATTTCATAACGGCTAAATAATTAAAAACCTTTCCATCTTTAAAAAGAGATATATTGAACATGATATAATTTATCTCACATTGTTAAGCCATCCAGTAATTTTATTTAAAGTCTGCCTAAACTTGACCAACTGCAGGTTGGGATGTATTAACTAGGACAAAATACTCTTTAGTTTTCTTCTGTTTAATTTTCAAAACACCTATTAAGTTGCCAGACAATCGGGTTGGAAACTTTTACAAACAAGAAATACAAATAGTTAACATATAGTTATTCCATTTTATTTCCATTTATCTATGCATTTTATACAAATTAATACTTGTAAAGAATAAACAAAAATAAACACTTTAGCAGCAAACTGTTAACTCCTAGTACATTTGAACAGAAGCCATAGAGAGAAAACTTTCTACGAGAATGATTTAACAGTAGTTAAATATTGAGATAACCTTGTATACAGTTTTGCATCCCTCTACTTGTGACAGTTTTGTTTAGCTATTTGCTGTCATACTAGATGTTTTTTGTTCCTGTTCATTTGACATTTTTTATTCTGTATAATTTGGTTTAGATAGTAAAACTGAATCAAAAGAAGATATATGATCCACATAGATGTTACCAAATTTGTGCTTTCTTTGTACGTCATGAATACATAAGACATAGGCTGATCAGAAAGACTGATAGGTGACACTAGTGCTGAAAGAGCTGCTGCAAGCACTGGTTCTGTTTACATAGGGGGGGGGGGGGAATCAAACAGTCCCCTGCTTTCTCCATAATTCTGGACTTTGCAAAAAAGAGTGGGTTTGTCTTGGGTTGCAAGACAGAATGGTTTTCCCAGATCTTGGCATTGCTAGGCTCTTCCAAATCCCTTTGAAAGAATGTGTTCTTGTCTGATAAAAACAAGCGGAAGCTTTTGGATCAAAATTCTAAAAGGTTTTGTATTTTCTGCAGGAAATAATCAAAACTTTGCACTGCCAAAAGAAAACAACCTTCACAGTATGATTGTGGGAGCCATGGCCTTATGCCTTTAGGTTGTTTAGTTTTGAATAAAGTAAAAGTTTTTGTAAAACTCGAAAAAAATTATGAAATTTTCCAAATACCACTAAAAGCTTTTAAAATGAAAAAGATTACTTTTTTCAGTCGTTGAGAACTACTACTATAACTAGAAGAAAATTATTTTCTGAAGTTAAAGTCAAGGCTAACCAGTATTGGTGACTAGTGCTAGAGAAGACTGAATGCTTTTTCAAGCAAAACCATTGTGTCTATCTCTGGCCCACATTGTGTGTTTAAATACTTAGATAAAAATTATCTCTGGAAAAACAATTGAGCATCTTATAAAATTGCTTGAAAGATTTTGCCTTGCCCATTCTATGCAGAAAATCATTTCTCTTGGAAAATTTAACATAAGATAAAGTACAGCTTGTCCTCCTGGAAAAGCAGAACATTAATCAAATTATTTAGAGATCTTAAGCTGAAAGTATACAACAAGGTATGAAGCTGAAATGCTTAGAGGCTGAAGAAAAAGTAATGGGGATTTAAAAAATTACGCAGCAGAGCGTCTCTTAACTAGATAGGTCTTATAGCAACAGCCACGCAAAACTATAAGAAATTTGTGGGCTGCAGGCTGACAAATAAAGAGGAGGAGGGAAACCACAGAGGGAATCGACTAGTATTTTGTTTATTCGTTCTTTCTTACATTTCTGTTTGCAAAAATTAAAATTCTGCACACAAAATAGACGAGCTGCTCAGTAGAATCGTTTTACTTTTAGCATTGCATAAAAAAAAAAAACGACACAAACCTGTAGTTAAAATCACTGGATAAGCTCAGGAACTCTTCCAAACAGCTGCTATCTCATTCTGCAACACAACAGTATGGATCTAAATCTGGGTGTTAAACTGCCCTGCCTGCTGCCAAGATTACCCTCCCAATGTGAGCATACATAAAAATCAGACTGCAAACAACCTAACTTCTAAATCTGCAGCAGAACAGAAAACAGCTGAAATAAGGGTAAATGATCTGAGTCTCAAAATCCTAATAGAGCTTTTATTTTTTAAGTTTATACGTTTCAATTAAAATCAGCTGTCTTTAAAAAGATATCAGCAAATAATAACATCAGAAAACCTTAGGAATGCATCTGCAATTAATAACCTATTTATATTCATAAGTAGTGAAACTGTATTTATTTAATAACAGAAACATTAACTCTGGCAATAATGGTTTCATTTAATAATAGAACGATGATCAGAACAATATCCATAGCTGAACGTGGAGGAGTACATTTTTGCACATCAAGAATCCCTTTCATCTGAGAAAAGCTCTTCTTATGCATACTTTTCATGCCATCCACTGTGTCATCAATCCACTGAGAGAGAATACAGAGAAGTGTGTCGAAACACCCAGCCGAGCTCTAATGGTGTCTGAAGAGACCCGGAGCGCAGCTGAATGAAAAGGTAGTGCGTGAAAATCGAAGAGCCGTGGTTGAAACGACACATGTAGAGAAGCAGATCAGTCTGAACGATGAGGCAATTACCTTTTTACATCCTCTCTTTCAATTACCACTGGAGAGGAGGTGGACGTAGAGAGGGGTTAACAGATAACACAGACCCACCAATTCAGCTAATACACCTTGATATGATCTTTGATTAGAAGAGAGGGGTGTTTAGCAATGCAGGAAATATTCGCTCTCAGCTTTGGATAAATTGTGAGAGTTCACACCAGATAAAAGGCTAATCAATTTGGAGGTGAGAAGAGAAGCTTTCAGCTTTAAACACGGCGTGACTCAGCGTTGGAGGTGGTGGGGAGGCCGTTCATTTTTTTATTTCTATCTAAAGTGGGTTTTGTCTTATTGCAAAAGTCACAATAACAGCTACACTTGAGCTATATGAGCTACCCGACATTACTCGTTTAACTGGAAATAAATTTACAAAGTTCAAGCTTGGTTCCTTTTTTCCTTTTTTTTCCTCCAATGCATTAAGGGTGGTTTAGTTTGTCGGAAACTCCAAAAGACTCAGGTGGAGGTATCAACAATCACCTGGAACAAAGACTACTGGACAGACCACAGTTTGTTAGACTGAACGGTCAATTACTACATCAAGTATTCAGCAGCACAGGAGCACTACAGGGGACCGTACTCTCACCATTCCTTTTAACTCTGCACACCTCTGACTTATAGTATCAGATTCTTATCTGCAGAAATACTCATATGGCTCTGCAGTCATTGGGTGGATCAAATAAGGACAAGAAGGTGAGTACAGAGATCCTGTGAACCACTTTTCTAGCATGGTATGAAAATAATCATCTGGCCCTGAATGTCAGCAAAAAAAGGAGGTGATTGTAGATTTCAGAAGAAAAATGGAACGTGAGAAAAGGTGGAGTTGGTGGAGGAGTATAAATGCCTTAGTGTTCACCTGGGCAACAAACTAGACTGGAGACGCAACTGCTATAAGATGGGATAGATCAGATTGTAATTCGTAAGGAAGCATAGGTCTTTTGGTGTTTGTAGCAATATGCTACATATCTTCTATCATTCTGATGTAGAGAATGTGATCTTTTCCTCCATCATCTGTTGGGCATCAGAGTTAATGACTTAAAAATGCTTAACAAGCTAATAAAGAGGGCTGGCTCTCCTTTAGAACCTCTGGAGATTATTTCACAAAAAGGAATTCTTTAAAATAAGGAAGATTCGAGCATCATATTCAGAAGACTGTTAAACAGCAAAATCATCATCAGTAAGAGGCTTCCCCAGCTCTGCTTCAGGGCAGACAGAAGATCCTTCCAGCCTACAGTTATCAACAACTCATTGAAAAAAACATTAATAAGCTACTACAACATTTAAGTTCCGTTTGGGATCAACAAAGACTCTTTTAATTGAACTCAATTGAATTCAATTTTGCTATCAATAAAGACATATTAGGTATAACAAAATGAAAAATATATTTTTTTTCTGTACATGCGTGTGTAATACAAAGGATGAGTATATGGCTAGATTTGATCATTTTATCAGAGCAACAGCCTAGGGGAAGAAATTGTCTTTGTTGCAACTGTTTTAATAAATAGCAAGCTGTAGCACTATTTCTTAACACACCCAGTCAAAGTCTAATACAAATACACCCAGTGTCTAGGAAAATTAGAAAAGTTAAGACAAACACCACCATGTGTCCAGCATGTGTGGGGTCTGCAGTGATACTAGCTTCCATTTTTCTGCCCCAAGCTCTGTACAAGCCCTAGCCCTTCCCTGCAGACCTTACTGTTCATTCTAGCTTGAATCTGGAGGTCCTGGAATGATGTATTTCTTGACTCAAGTGTGGAAGTAAAGTGTCTGTTTGATGTCCTCTGAACTCTCAGTGTGCATGAACCATTTCACGTAGTGAGAAAACTTCCTTTCTAGGACCCAGAATCATCAACAGAAGACACAGTGTTGTTCAGTGTGATGCAGAAAAGCAGTTTGGCGGAGTTCTCTGAGGCCCACAGATTTGTCCTGAGTGGGCTAAGCTCCAGGTAAGTCTGAATGAATCAGTGGTCTGACCATTCCACCTCCAGTCTGTACGAAGACTCATCAATTGTCCTGGATCTGAACAATGATAGAGGTGTTATCTACAAACTTTAGGAGTTTCATTCAAAGAATACATAAAAAACTTGTTAAAATAAAAACATGCAGTAGAAGAAACAAACATTTTCTTCATGTCACACTGTCTTCTCTTTTTTTCATTATCATTTTAGAGAAAGAAATGCTTTTAAGCAACCCAGAGATGGTTTGCTGGTTTGAACTGTATTCAGTTCTTCAAATGTTTTTTTTCATTAGGTTAAGATAAATAAATTAAGGCTGATGCAAACCTGCAAAATTCAAAGTTACTCAAAGCAAAATTATTACACTTTAGACCGAGACTGTGAATTGGAAGCATCCACAAAATAAAGCAAGTGGTTTTCACTTACTTGTGGGGAGTGAAAAACAAGTTCCCATCATTTTTGGCATAAGCAGCCAATAATTGATTCTAAAAATGAATGTTGTTAAATAGCTTTTGAATTGCAAAGCAGTGTGTCGAGTCCACGACTCAGTGTGTCTAGAGGAGATGTAAAACTTTGATAATACAAGCTTTACTCTCCTTTCAGTATTCATTGGTCTAGGTTTGCATATATGGGGTCTGAAATAAAGAATAAACAAATGTGAATGTATAAAGAATATTTTCAGATTGTATGTTAAAGAATCTTCTTCCACATCTCTACCTTTTTTGCTGTGCCTCATTCTGGTGTGGAAGCAGAGAAATATATACTGCAGCTGCTGTTAAGCCTGCTGAGTGCACGATCACTCAACTATCTGTGACTGCCTTCACTGTACCTTCGCCTGAGGCAGCTGAATTAATAGGAATGGAAGATACAGGTTTATATTATTAGAGTAGTAGGTGGGGTGGGGCTGTAGAGGGATGAGGAATAATATACATTTCCTTTAGGGGTTTAATTAGTCTCAAGGTTCTAGTATGAAGAAAATTCTGAAACCCTGTGATCATAAAATCTGTCTCATGTTGGTCTAATGCAACAAAGAGAGAACCTGGCTTTATGTGGCCACCCTATAAAGCTGCAGACAGAGAGGGGGAAGGAAAAGGCTGCGTTTTATTTCATGTTGTTTCTTCCTCTCTCAGCAGTGCTTTGCAAATTACTCTCCTCATGAACCCGTTGTGCGTTCCTCATTATGTTTTAGGAGCCCCTCATAGTTTTGGTCTCTCTCAGTGGTGATCCAGGGACAATGAGAGGGGATATCAGGCATAAAAATTAAACAAAGTGGATGAATTAATAAATAAGAATACTATGACAAATCAAGCAATGATGTTGCAATCTATTGGAGCCAAATGGGATTTAAAATAAGACAGATGGAAACAGACTCTAGCCAGTTTTCTTGTTCCTTTTCCAGGACACATGCAGTAGACATGATTTTCCCATAAGGCTGTTTTGAAGTGACATTTATTCCAGACTAGGTGACATATAGTGTGAGAAATGGATAAGATTAAAACATTTTCAGATAGTGTGTCCTACACTAAAATCTGAGGTAAACTCTTTGAAACTCCTGATGCTGCACTAAAGGTAGTTCCCAGGAGAAGCAATAATACCACTTGATTTTTTTTTTATTCATTACAATTGCAAACTAAAATGTATTTTAGTCCGATTTTGTTCAGCAGACCAAAACAAGTAGTGTCTTTATGAAGTGAAGAGTAAAAGGATACTGTCTTTTTAAAATGCTCAGTAATAAAAAATTAAAAAGGGTGTGGCTTAATACATACATTCAGCCCCATTTATTTTTGTTCCAATATATAAATAATGTGTCGACGCTTCATACAATCATCCTAATTATCTGTTAATCTTCATATAACTTCAGCTGTTTAATGAAGGTCGCAGAGTTTTTTTTTAAGAACATTAGTGAACAAATAGCATCATGAAGACTGAAGAACAACCATGCTTTTGGCCAGTGGGCGAAGACCAGAAACCATGCATGCACGGGGAGAAAAGAACCCAGGACCTTATTGCTGCAAGACCCAAGTGCTAATTGGTCATCATTTGAAGTAATTTGAATGTGCCACAAGTGTTAACCTACTAGAAAGTGGGGCTACCTTAAACTAAAATGCAGGGACAGGATATTCTCTACCAGAGGAGTGCAAATCTATCGGTCTGAAAGACTACCTACTTGGAGAACAACTATGAGCAAACATATCAGTTTCATGATGTACAAAGCTGGTAGACATGCCACCAATGATTCTGCATTTTTTTTATAGATTTTCTTTAAAACATTTTCTTTAAAACTCTCTTCGTATTTACAATCACTTTGTTTTGGTCGGCCATAAAAAAACAAACAAAATTTTGATAAATCTTCAAAATCCCATTGGGAGTTCAATGTGACCAACTGTAGATTTTTTTAACGCAATATAAGTATTTCAGCATGGCTCTATGTGTAAATTGTTTTCTTTTTCTTCAATTCTCCAATGTTTGGAGCTGCATTGCATCAAACTACTCAGAATCCTCATTAATAATGTTGAAAGGCTCTCTATTTATGCAGTTTTACTAATTTAAAGCCACCAAGCAGCACAGGACATCAAACGTAAAGCTCAACTTTTCCTAAAACTTTAGCATCTTATTTTAAGAATTACTTAAAAAATTGAACTTTTAAAGGGCTTTATGCATCTTTTCCATTTGGTTGTCTTGTGACACAATAGCAGATAAGGACAAAAGTACATAAAAACATTACATGACTTACATGTATTTTATTTTATTTTTTAAAAATCCAAGGACAGAGCAGGTAAAAGTAATTACTTATGAAACAGATTGATGCCCAGAGCTGAGTACTCTGCTTTATGGGAGAAAATGCTTTACCTTTAAATCATTGGTCACTTTAAGACTACTTGCTCTCTTTCCATCAGATGACTTTAATTTGTTGCTTTAGAATCAAGTGAGAAGGAGAAACGTTTTTGGCTATGCTGCCTGTTGCATAATTTAGGCCGATGAAGCGCTGCATTTTAAACATCCATTTTGCCCGGAGCAGCCAGGCCATGTGACCGTCACATCATAGAGGGCAAATGAAGCTGTAACATTTTATAGGGTTATCTAATGCTGCACTTTACCTCACTTACCCATTTTATTTCATAAAACAATCCACCCGGCCCAGACAAGCGAACAGCCAACATTGCTTGTCCTCCAGTGTGCTTGGAGTATAAATAGTTTATGAGAGTATTCTTTGATGCTTTCAGTGTATTATTACAGAGATGAGAGTCATAGAGATGGTAAGAGACCTATAATACAGTTTAACTCTGACCAGAAACTTGGAATCTCTTAATCACACTTTGTGGTATCAGCCCTTTAATGTGTCTGCTGTGGAAAAACAAATGTGAATACATGTGTTCTTGTGAAGATGCACAAAGACAAAGGAGGCTTGCAGAGAGGCAGAGATGTAGAAAACGTTACCATGTGGCTGATTTTTAACTGATTACAATGTATCTTCACTGAAATCATCTGACCACGTTTCTGTTATTTGCAATTTCCAGTGATATTTCAGTTTAGTCAAGAGACCTTTCTAAATGTTAGAAGTAAACCCAGTGTGCCTTGTTAGCAAATCAGAGGGAAAACAACCTTTCTCTGATTACAGAACTGAAAATGCCTTTAAATCCCCTAAGGTTTTTAGATATTCTGTCATATTACAAACAAAACGATTTGGATTTCATTGTTCAGCAACTAGTAGTATATGGTAGTGAGGTGGAATCAAAATAAGGCACTGCATTAAATATTCTTTTATAAACAGTAATATCTGGTCCACATCAGCAAAAACTCTAGATCCACATTTTGTTGCAAGTTCTGCATCTATGATTTCTGCGTATTGGAACTAATTTAGTTAATTCTCCTTTTAAGATCATTAAAATAAATAGCTAGAATCCACAACCCTCATGTCTTGTCTCAGACTTTTTGTCAGATTTTGGGTTGGTCTTGATCTGTCTGCACTGTAGACATGACTTAACACAGATACACACACTGGAAAAAGCACCAATGCCTGTAACTATTAAAGTAACACAGTGCTGCCTTAAGGTCCTTCACTAAACAGATTTCTTACACATCTGTACCAAAAAGTAGATAAATTGGTCAAAAACACTGTTTACAAAGCAGGGGTGAAAAATGAAATCCCATGAAAACTAAATGTAAATGTATATTTGAGTAGTTTGATTTTACTAATAGTAGTTTTAGCGTTGTTCTTTACTAGTCCATATTTTACCTGCATGAATATTTTTCATTGGTCAACGAACAATGTCAATCTCATCAGTGATATAAGGTGGAAGGTAGTATTTGGACACCGTTATGACTAAATCTAACAGTCCATCAAAGCGGCTTTGTAAAAGACTGTAGATTTATTTTAGGGCCAAAAAAAACATGATACATGTTACTATTATGTCTCAAATTAGATAATAATAATAGTAATTAAACTTTAATGATGTCACATTGGGGAAATTTACCTCTGCATTAGAACCATCCCCTTGGGCAGCAGTGGGCTGCCATTGTGCGGTGCCTGGAGAGCAATGTGGAGTTAAGGGTCTTGCTTAGGGACCCAGAGTGCAGGCTGTTGGGATTGAACCTTGCAACCTTCTCAGACGCAAGCGCACTGCTCTAACCACTAGGCCAACACTCCCCTTAATCCACTTATAGCCGCTTATAAAGGCACAGCTCTCTTAAGTTATAGACTGTAACTTCAGGTCTACATAAAATGTTTTAACCACCCATTTGTTGACTTATCTGCTATATGATATTTTAGATACAGTTAGCTCCAATACTCTAAAATAAAGCCAAATGTACTTATTCTGGTTTCAATGGAGCCATAGGAACCAATCTAAAATGCCTGTCACCAATGAATTCGGCTTATATCTGACATTAACATCCTGAAAAGATGTCCAGATTTCAGTTGAATCCATCCATAAAATACAAATCTTTATAATCCATTTTTTTGTGTCCCATTTTTCCCCATAATCTATTTTTTCACTCTGAAGCAAAGAGATACCTATTGGAAACAGCATGTGGACCAAACCACTTTTTGAACTATATGGGGGTTCATATTCTTTTAATAATTAAGAAGTACATGTTACTTTTATGAGTCAGATTGTCTGAGTTGTACTTTTATTTAAAATATTATTATTCCTCCATCCTGGTGCCCCTAGAGCCTTTTAGGATCATTCTGAATTTCAGTCATCTTAAAAAGAACTCAAAGCAGCTTCCCTCAACCTGCTAAACAGAAACAGCCACACAGCATTATGCTTCTGTCATGATGTCTCAGTGATGTACAGTGTTAGTTTTCTGCCATGCATGGCATTTTCTGTAAATTCTTATCAATGCTGAAATTGGTAAATTCTTACTTTTTTCCCCACTATGTAACAATGCAGTCTCTGTTTAAGACACAAATCTCCTTTGTTGGCTTTAAATAATATTTTAGCTGATAATTAGGTGCTCTAAAGAAAAGGCTACTATCCGGATTGCTAAAAGCAATATCTGAGATAAAAGAAAAGGCAATTTCCTTTTTCTTTCCTTTCTCCTTATTTTTTAGAAACCTCTTTAATTATGTATCATTCAAACATAATTAGCCACTCTCATTTAACTAAAAGTCATCTGATTATTGTGGATCTATACAAGCTTCCTAACAGATAATGTGAGAAACAACCGTCAACGGTCTCTTTATGGATCCTGGTATTTCTGTTTAGTTATTGTTTGCTTCTTATGTAGTGGTGGTCTCTAGCCTCGCTGAACTGAAATATAACTGCTGTGTGAGCTTCCATCTCAATTAGATGCTATTCTATCACCCACACACCATACGCCAAAAAAGTCCTACGTGGGAGGATGTTTGCTGGTTTTGAATATGTAAGGCCATCCTTTATTTTCTGATCATTGTTGTGGTGGGAGTTTTGGATTGATGCAGTGACATATTTTAGTACTTTGTACACCAGGAATGCTGTATAGATGCACACAGTTTAGATACTACATATATATTGCTGTATGTAAGATACAAACAGTTCTACAATCATAACGGGACTATTATTAACTATTTTTTGCATAATATGCATATAGTTTCTGGTGAAGTTCATTTTATTCTGCTGCTCTCTGCTGGCAATAAGTAGGTACTACAGTTAACTGGACACGTGAAAAGGTTTGAGTCTTGCAGCTGCAGCATTAATCTACACTGACACAGAGGTTATTCATTTTCTGTGCTGATAGCTTCCTTTCCTTCTTTTTTTCAACATTGCTGCAGTCATGCTGCAGCAGAGGCAGTCTGATGGGTTGAGTGTGGGTTGCAGCTTTATTGATAACTCAGTAAATACATGTTAAATGATGCCATATGATTGATAGAATTGTCAGAATCGTAAAATCGTTCCATGATGGTTTGTGTTTCGTAGAAAAAAGATGTGCAATCTTGGAAAACACTATGCTATTCAGGTAATACAGACTATCAAATGATGAATCCTTGTTTTTAAGATTGTAAATCTGATCAAATCTGGAATTTCAGTTCAATAATACCTTATTAATCCCAAAGGGAAATTCAGTAAAGTTAAGTCATGCAATATGAAACTACCAATTTAATTCAATGCATCTACGTAACATTACTTTATAGCAAATCTCCTTACTGGGTATTGCACAAGAGTGATAGGTCAAACTCATTATCATTTGCATAAGACGCAATATGTCCAAATTAAATTCAGATCAATCCCATTTATTGATCATCTCATCCTTCTTCATTGGCTGTCTCAATGAGCAGAGAAATAGCTGCTTCTACAATTATCTAAAGTGCCTTGTTATTTGTTAATTGCAATATTAGCAACTTCAACAAGTTTCAAGTTTCCATTAAAGGATTTTTTTGTTGTTGTTATTGTTGAACACAACATATCTTGCAGACTCCAAAAATCTTGTATCTTTGAGTATTGAGTAGGAAACAGGTTTATTTAAAAGCTAAATTTCCTATTCCCTTTTATTGTTCAAGGTTGCATAAATCACTGAGTGACTTTTCTGGATACTCTTTCTTTTTAAATCACACATTGCCTTCCAAATGTATATATAAAGTCCTTGAATTTAATGTGTACTCTATGTAAGCTACTGGAACCGGAATTTCCCTTAAGGAGTAATCCCAAGGAATATATAAAGTTGAGTCTAAATCTAAATCTAAGTCTAAGTATAATTCTTTTTTTTTTTTTTTTTAAGTTTAGTAAGTATTTGTTTAGCGTTTTTAAAATGTGTCAGTTTACAGACAAACTTGTGTATATCTTATTGAAATTTAATTTCATGAATCTACACAAACTATAGTTTTATTCTGCTATGAAAGGAGACGAAGACATCATTCTCAGAATTTTTTAAAAATCTGAAAAATATGGAATACAGTTGTTCTAAGCTTTTTATGAGAAAACCTCAAAATAAAATCCAACCCATTCCGCTAAAATGATTAGCAATTACAGTTTAAACTGGTTTAATTTAATTTCCCTGCTAATCTGGTTATTCCAAAACCTTCTCAGATGTATGTTCGGGGAAATAATAAGGTTTCATGAAAATATAGAAACAAAGCAGACATTTAAATGTTGTGAAACATTTAAAGAACATTTTGTTCACATAAAACAAAGATGTGGAAGAAGATGCTGGACAGATGAGATTATGGTTTACCTACAAAACTCTATGGGCCGGATTTATCAAGATCCAATTTTGCGCGCAGTAATTTGCGCTCGCAAACTGGAATTTTGCGCGAGGGGCTGAACCATGGTTTGCGGGTGATTTAACAAGAGCGATTGCGTAACTGGTGGCAGGTGCAAAACTGTTGGAGACGCCCTATTTAAATGATGGTTTTGCGCGTTTTGGGGTTTGCGGCATGGCGAGTTTGGACAGCAGAAAGCGCAAAAGGAAATTCGACCCCATGGAAATGGAGGTATTGGTGGATGAAGCCAACAAACATTTAAGTGAGCTACAGCAAAGAAGTGTGACTGTCACACAGAGGAACGCTATATGTGAACAAATCTGTAATAAAGTAAACGCTGTCGGTGAAACCCTGCGAATAGTGGATGAAGTAAAAAGAAGATACCAGGATATTAGAAGGCGAATCAAAGAAAAACAGGCATATAACAAAACATCTGCGAACAAAACAGGAGGGGGCACAGTAGATGAGGTGCCTCTGACCAGCATTGAGGAAAAAGTACAGCTGACGCTCTGTGAGGAGCAAATCACTGGAGTTGCAGCTCCAAAATGTCAATGCTGGATAAACGATATGTTTTGATGATCGTTTCCTCCTTCATTCCAAAAATATTCACACGGAGTGAAAAATGCGTTCTCTGCGTCTCCTTGCTTCATTTCGATGTCTCCTTCTTGCGACAATAACCGCTGCCATGTGTGCGCAATTACGCATACAGACCATTTGCACCTTCTTTTGAAACGTGTTAAATATAGAGTCAGATACCGTTAGCAAAATTGCTTTCAGGTTTGATAAATCACTTTGCGAGTGCTAAATTAATATATTTACATGTTCTCCTCCCACAAGACGCACTTTTGCGTGTAAACGCCCCATATAGGGCTTGGTCGTCGTGACGTAAGCACTTCGCGTCGCCGCCATGTTGAATGCGTCTTTTACCGCGGCTCAGACTACTGCCTATGACTACCGCGTACTGTACTCCCTCCCAGCCGTGTTTTAATTTGATTAATTTCACCTTAACTTGATTTCAACCATGGTAAACCGTTGCTGTATTGTGGGCTGTAACAGCTCAACACATGATCGCCATGGAAACATAGAAAATGGGTTAACTTTCCACCGCTTTCCTGACTGGAGGCGTAACCATGGAGACCAAGCGTCAGAGATAAAGAGTCGTCGGCTAGCTTGGATCGCGGCTGTAAGACGACCGAACATAACTTTCCACAGTATTCCAATGTCATTGAGAGTGTGTTCCCTGCATTTTCATTCTGGTAAGTTAAAGATGCACGGTTTTATTTTATAGCCTACTTTGTTTCTTTCCTTCAAAGTTGGGATCTTTTACGGGAAAATAATAAAAACGGCAGCGGGAAAAGGCTCAAATACGTGAGAAACCCGGAGGGTTGGCAGTTAACGTTACTAACTACACCTTTGAAACACATAGCAGCTAGTTAAAAGTACATTACATGCGTGAGTGGTTGTTAGCATTAGCGGTTAGCAGTTACTAAACTAGCAGGTTCCAGAGGCCCGTCTGATCACAGCTTACCTTCGTACGGATTACTGTGTTCCCACTGTTTGCTGGCTTTATGATCTGCAGCTCCTGAACCCATCCATTCATGAACTGCACATGAGACTCCAAGGACTTGTAGCTTGGGAACTGTTTTGAAGTATAGGCGCTCACTCATCGGTGCTCCACTCGTTGTTTGGAACTTTATATGGATCCAAATGATTAATAATGCTGATTTTGTCACCATACCGGTCACTGGCTTATCTATTTAATGTGTCCCGGTAAATTCCAGATCCTTTTCGGGATTTTAACATCTTTTTTCTCTCTACTTCTGTCTCTTCTATCAACAACAACGTTGTGTCAGAGCTAAGTTTACGTTTGCGTAGCAGTCAGTATGGCTGCGACGTCCCACAATGCAACGTGGATCCCGAGCCCTATTGCATATTCATAGCAGAAAAAGTACAAAATGGATAAGAGGCGCTATTTAGCGCGTTTTAAAGACCAAATCCTTTTAGCACGCTGTTGATAGATCAGTTTGTACATTTTTTAGCGTGCGCAGTGAAATAGCTCACGTTTTTATACACGCAAACCTTTGATAGATCCGGCCCTATGTGTGCAGGCAGGGCCGGCGATTGCTACGGGCGAGCTAGGCAATTGCCTAGGGCGACAAATGTGTTGGGGGCGCCCTCTAGCGTCGCCCTTAGGCTTACTTCCCATTAATCATAGAATTAGAAAAAAAAAAGCGAATTAAACCGGTTATGAAGCGTCCGTCAGTTTGACTTAACCTTACGTATATATAAATAGCAAATTATGAACAAATAAATATACCACCGTTTTTTTATTTATTTTTTCACATTTAAGAGAAAATCGGAAAAGATTCTGATCACTTTTCAAGCGCCCTCCAACCCGGAAGTCGTGACGTCAATCACTGCAGCACGTACACCAATATTTTGGAATGAAATTGTAAGCAAACAGATATTAAAAGTAAAACAAGTGAAGTCTTTCACTTAACTTTGCTCGCGACTCGAGAATGGCTGAACGGAAAAGACTCCTCCTCCTCCTCCTGCTGCTTGCAGTCTGCCCGTCTTAATCATCCACTCAGAGCACCACTGGTAAGCGCACACAGACTTTGTAGCTTGTCCGGTCAGTTAAAAATATTAATTGTGAAATCCGTGTTGTGTTGTAATCGGAAGCATACAAGCTAGTTAGCTTGAAAAGTAAATAAAGTTTCAGACGTGCTGCGTGATGATGTGTTCAGATTGGCTCAGTAAAACGACAATTAGGTTATCATGATGCGTTCAAGTGTAACGTAAAGAAAACGGGAAATTTTGTTTTTGGCGAGAAACGAGTAATACAGTTGTATATTGCTCTATATATAATTAAACTACTGATGCCAATATTTATTAAAAATTACATTTAATTTAAAATACAATTATTTATTTGTTAAATATTTTCCTAATCACTAAAAACATGATGAAAAGTGACAGTAGACAATACATTAACCAACAATTGTGAAAATATATTCTAGTTAGTTTTATGTCATTTCGAAGTGGCCTATTACAATAGCCATGTTTATTGAAGGCTAGAAACGTTTTTGTTATGCTCACTTGTTAAGCAATAGAAGCAATACCAGTTCTGTTAAAAAAATTTTGTTGCATCGTCTTTCCACCAAATAACAGAAAAGTATCGATAGTGGTATCGATAAAGACTCGGATCGATAAGGAGTATTGATAAAGGTATCGATATCAATAAATATTAACGATCCCCATCCCTAATGTTGACATAATTTTTTTCTCAGTATATATGCAGCAGAATTATGTGCTATATTATTAGCTTGAGAATGGGTAGAAGATACTAATATAAATAAAATATTTTGTAGTGATTATCTGCATTGAGTATTCAAAAGGGATGTACAAATAATCATCAAAATATATGAAGTTATGGCTGTTCATCATAGAATATGTGAACAAAAAAAAAACAACAACTTCAAACTTTTTTGTAATGGTATTCATAAAAGCACTTTTGTTTGTAGAGGGTTAATCCTTTCTTTAATCACTAATCAATGTCAGAAATCAGGGTAAATATACCTGATATATTTTATTTAGAGGAAAATTTTGTTTATCTCATTTCTATTTATGTTCAAATGATTTAATTGAACTGGAACAGAAAATTTAATTTAATGTTTATCAATTACTTTTTTATGTAGTCCTTGGTTGAAGAATTTCTTAAATGTATTATTTTTTATTGTTATTTGGTAATTTCTGAAATTGATTTATTATTTGTTTAATGTGTGTTAAATTTGTTAATTGTCTGAAATAAATTCATTCAATGATTCAATCCAGTTTTTTAGTTATACTTTACCTAAGTGTCCTTACAGATGGTTAAAAGTGTTTTTGCACAGTCCTAACTTTGAGTGTGTAATAAATTATTTAAAATAATAAAAAAGAAAAGGTACTGAAACCTATTCTGGTATTTGTCTATGCATCACTCCATGCTAAGTTACAGTTTTTTCTGAATGCTTAAACACAACCTTGATTCTTATAGCACAATTTCTAAAACTATTAATACTTATAGCAAATCCACTCACTGAGTTCACAAAACTAAAAGAACAAACACTGCTTTGCACTCAATTTGCAATTTTGTAACACACACTTTGCACAACTGTAGGCACAATTCACCGCACAGCACTCTTTGTGGAACTGTAAACACAACTCAATGAAGCACTAAACAGATGCTGAAAACAGTACTGGTATTTCGCACGGCAAAAGTGAGGGGGGGGCGCAAAACTCAATCTCGCCTAGGGCAACCACAGGGCTAGAACCGGCCCTGTGTGCAGGGAATGTAATGCTGCACATATCGTCCCAGATGAAACATGATGGCTGCTGGATCATACCGTGGGGTTGCTATGTATTACAAGTGGGCAAAAGATGGGTTGATTTAAAAAAAAAAAAGAGTATTCCTAGAAAAAATTTGATTGACTCAGTCAATCCTGACCTTTTATGCATATATATATATATATATATATATATATATATATATATATATATATATATATATATATATATATATATATATATATATATATATATATATATATATATAGTCTAAGCATGGTCTAAGTCTAAGCATGGCACTTGCTGACTGAAATCTTTCTAAAGATGACAGAGATTATCCATGACAAGATGTGCTTTGAGACCAAGGAACACTGTCCGTCAACATGTTGGTGGTAGCATCCTACTGTTGGTGTCATTAAAACAAACATCTGGGTGCAACATGTGTAGTTGTAAATATAAGCCCGGATGGCTTATCCACAATGAATAAAACCTCTACTAGTGATTCTTTATTAAAACATCATAATCGTTTAAACAGGTATAAAAACAGTTGAATTATAAAAAAAAAAAGTATTATAGAAATCAATGCAAATAATGACTGCATGAAAATGAAGGCTGCTGCTGATATCAGTTATTCTAGAAATTGATTTATCCAGCAATTATTTCTTGATTTTTTTTTTTTGTCAGCCCAAGGCGTTTTAGAGTCTCTATAATTCAGTTAACGATTGATCAATTACTAAATTAGTTAACCACTATTTCAATAATCAATTAATCACTATTAATCCGACTAATTGTAATCTGTATATGTATATATATATATATATATATATATATATATATATATATATATATATATATATATATATATATATATATATATATATATATATATATATATTAAGCAAGGCCCTTGCTGAGTACAAACAGTTGGATTATGGATTAAAACTATCCAGACTGAAATTAGACAACACTGGGAGAGAAGTATTTAACTAAATTTGCAAATATAAAAAAAAAAAATAATAAGTAAATAACCCTAGTACTCATTTGACATTTTGTCAAAATTGACGCTGGTTGAATACAGTGTTGGGCACGTTACTTTGAAAAAGTAATTAGTTATAGTTACTAGTTACTTCTCCCAAAAAGTAACTGAGTTACTAACTGAGTTACTCCACAATAAAAGTAACTAGTTACTAGTAAAAGTAACTATTGCGTTACTTTTGCGTTTCTCGCCCCCGTAACCCTCACCACCCGGCCCCCACCTTCTTGCCGTGTGTTTCCAAAGCCAGCTGAATAGAGCGAACGACAAAGACAAGAACCTGCAGAGAGTTTTGCATTTATTGCAACTCAACGTAAATGACATCAGGGGGGAACGCCATGTGAAGTTTTTTAACAGGGCATTCAGATCTGGTGAGTATATGAAATTAATAACTGTGGATGTCTAATTCTGAAATCCTGTGTACTGCAATATCTATCTATCTATCTATCTATCTATCTATCTATCTATCTATCTATCTATCTATCTATCTATCTATCTATCTATCTATCTAAATCTATACTCTGTGTGTGACATAAAATATGGATCTCCATCCCTGCCGGCTGCCACAAAGGCCATCAAATAATGTTTAAAATAAAAAATACAGTAGGTTGAGAAGGCAGAGTATCCATCCATCCGTCCGTCCATCCATCCATCCATCCATCCATCCATCCATCCATCCATCCATCCATCCATCCATCCAGATTTCTCCCTTTCTCCATATAGGCTATCATTTGATCGTTCACGCTCTCCATAGTTCTCCTGTGGCGCGAGCACAGGGCGACTGTTGCGCGCCTTTAGCGAGCATGCGCGTTTCATGTCGCGTGTGCGGTGAATCGTGCCGCCTGCGCTGTGCGGAGATGCAGAGGAAACCGTATGTGATGGGGAAACGCAGCTCGACCTAACACCGATATTTCTATCAGGAAAACGCTGTTTTGCTGCTGGAGTCATCCTCACTCTCCATCTCTCTGTGTGTGCTGTACGTTAACACCCACCAGCGGAGACACCCGCCTACCCAACTGACAGACGGAATCTCACTATTCATCAGCCATTCTCATCCTCCCCTCTCTCATGACAAGGCGCGCACCTCTGGATGACCTAAAAATAATCTTTAATATCTCTTAAACAAAAGTAGCACAAACAATATTTTTTTCAGCACAAATCTGCGCTAACGTTGCACTAACCATTCAGTCTATTTGCAGTTTTTTGACGTGGGTGGGGTGTCAGCTTCACGCAGCTGCGCACGAGTCCTATCATGAAAAAAGGTTCATTGTGCGACCTGAGTAACGCGCAGTAACGGGGTTTCTGCAATGGTAACTGCGTTATAGTTACAGTCAAAGTAATTAGTTAGATTACTCGTTGCTAAAACAAGGTAACGGCGTTAGTAACGCCGTTACTTTCAACGCCGTTAGCCCCATCACTGGTTGAATATCACATTTAAGTTGTTATATCTCAGGAAAGTGTCCTGCTATCTCCTTTCACACTTTGTATTGATGATATCAGTAGATTTGTCAAAAGTCCTCTGCTCTGTTCGCGCCAACACTGACCAATAGGCGAAGTCGTGTTAAGAACTCGTGATTCCC
This sequence comes from Cyprinodon tularosa, assembly GCF_016077235.1. Taxonomy (NCBI): domain Eukaryota; kingdom Metazoa; phylum Chordata; class Actinopteri; order Cyprinodontiformes; family Cyprinodontidae; genus Cyprinodon; species Cyprinodon tularosa. The sequence goes on along the minus strand of NW_024038405.1, from coordinate 622,281 downwards.
ACCTTAGAGTGTTGTGAATTGTCATTGGTCGAGAGCTGTTGTGGTCCCGCCCACCTCGCCTCGTGTGTTTGTTTCGCGCGAGTTGCCTGCTGTCGAGCTGCAGAGCTTTAGCTGTATGCTAGGTAGTGAGGGCTGGATTAGGGGGGACTATTCCTTTCGAAATATATCAGGAAAGCAGCTAAGGCGGAATTCAAACGTGAGAACATGGCGAAGCAAAGTTCACTCTTCAACTTTTTCACCAAGTCTCCACCACCGGTCTCTAAGGCAAAGCCGACGCCTTCCCCGGCCGAGGCGGACTCCGTGGAGAAGTCCAACTCTTCTCCTAAAGAAGAAGCCAGACAGAATCAGAACCAGCAGCAGCAGCAGCCGAGCAGAAACAGCAGAGTGAAACAGAACAGTGGCTCCAAGTCGGCAAGCGGAGGATTTAAGAAACTGTTCGGAGACAAGGCCGCTAAACCGGAGGAGAGGTAGGTTTTCATTTTACCCTGGAATCCTGGTGACACTCTTAACACCCTCAGACCAAAACTTTGAAACATTTTTACATGTAGATTAATTGGCATTGTAGAAAAAACATTACAAGACAAGTTAATCAACATGTTTCCATAGCATGGTAAGCTAGCAGCCCTGCAAAACATCATTACCTCAACGTTTGGTCTAAAAATAAAATAAAGCTTTTTAGTTTATGGTGTCTTAGTGTCAACATCCAGCTGCAGCTTTTTCAAGATTATGCAAAACTCACATTAAAGTATCAAATAAGTCCTTATTGTTTATTTTGTAAACTGTTAACAATCTAAAGCTGTATTTGATGCTTTGAAGGGCCAGATAATTGACAAAGTTGAATTCAAATAATACAAATTATTGTAGTTTATTCATATTTTCTAACCACCTCTGTTAGCCGATCATCTGTAATAAAGGTGTACATTAGCAGGGGTCACAATAAGTACATTGAAGAGAGAAAGTATTCTTATTTAACTCCATGAGGTGGGCTGTACCTGTCATGCAAAGGATTGTGGGTACCCGTATAGCTCCTTATCTCAGATTGGAACAATCTTTTCAAGATGGTTAAACATAAATACTGCCCTCTGCATCATTGTCTGCCATGGCTGGTGTTTTTCTAGCCGCTTCTTCATAACAAGACCCAGAATAGTGACCTTTGTCTGTTATTTATGGTGTTCACACACAGGTCGCATTTGCAAAGATCAGATTCGTATCTGATTCAGGACCACATAGCCAAGAGGCCTGTGTCGCATTGGAAAAAGTCGGATCTGTGTTGTTCAGACAGCCAGGAACATATCAGATCCAGGTCGCATATGGGCTAAAAAATCGGATTTGAGTCACTTCAGGCTGAAATGTGAACAGGGCCTAAAAACTGATTGTTCCTGGGTTTAAATTTTTTATTTTTTTGGCCAATGTGAAAGGGGTAAAAGTGGCTCTTTTTGCTCATAATCTGCACAGTTACAGCCGCTTTTCTTCTTTTTTCTTTTCGTGGCCTTCAAACATCTTCCAGTGAAAAGTTTTTGTCTCTAAAGATGACAGGATTAAGGTGTTTAGCCATGTCAAGATGTGCTTAGAGACCAAAGAACACTGTCCAGTTGTTAACATGTTGGTGGTAGCATCCTACTGTTAGTGTCATTAAAACAAACATCTGGGTGCAGCATGGTTATAATATTTGATTTTTACAACATGCCAAATGACATGTGTAGTTGTACATATAAGCCCGGATGGCTAATCCACAATAAATAAAACCTCTGCTGTTGATTCTTTATTAAAACATCATAATCCTTTAAACAGGGATAAAAACTCTTGAATTATATTAAAAAAAAAAGGTATTATAAAAACCGATGCAAATAATGACTGCATGAAAATGAAAGCTGCTGCTATCAATTATTCTTGAAATTGATTTATCCAGCAATTATTTCTTGATTTTATTTTTTTTCATTGATGCCTCAATGAACAATTTTTGAATTTAAGAAAAGGAAAACATTTGACACACATTTTTAATGCGTTTAGAATAGCTAGAACGAGTGAGAAAACTATGCTGGAAAATGCTACTTGAGGAGCTCTGGTAGGGCATTTTTACTGACAAAATTGTTTCTTTCATGAAATTGCAATATATATATTTTTTCAGTTTTGTCTTTAATTATTGCTCTGTGTTTTCTTTAAAAAATAGTTTTATGGTGCGTATGCACCAGTTACTGATAATTCAATTACTTAGTTGATAATTATTTTAGTAATCCATTAATTTGATTAATTGTTTTATCTCTAATGTAAATGTTTGACCAGAGTAAACGTAATTTCATTTCCCTTGTATGTCTTGTACATATGTCGAAAATGACAATAAAAGCTGACTTGACTTGACTTGATCTGTATGCAGGATAAATGTTACTTGTTCTGTGATTCCTCATCTTTCTCTTCGGCAGCCTAAAATGCCCGTTTGCTGCTGGAGCCCTAGTGTGGGCCAAACTGGAAGGACACCCCTGGTGGCCATGCATGGTGGTTCCTCAACCCCTGACTGGCCAGCAAATGAGGGGCCGGGGTCGAGCTCAGCGCATACACGTTCATTTCTTTGATGAACCTCCAACCAGAGGATGGGTTAGCACCAAATACATTCGAGAGTACCAAGGTAGGCTACTGCTAACAGCTATTATTTTTATTACTATTATTTTTTTCCGATGACGTAATAGTTTTCTCTGAGTCATCCTGTGAGTAACATCTGTTGTCACTGTGTGGTCCAAAGGGTCCGACAGCAGCGACGTTAAACCTGGGGGGGTGTTCTTCAGTAGCAAGCCTGTGATTCGTCGCGCCATGGAGCTTGCTGATCAATTTATGTTCGACAGTCCTGAAAAAAGATTGAAGATGCCGCTCTGCACAGATCCATCTGATGAGGAAGAGGATGAAGAAGAAATGGAGGTGAACATATATAGCTGCTCCCAAACATTGTGCAGGGCACTTTGGTTATGGGCTTTTAAATATGTATTATAACTATTTATACTATTTGTACACAAGCTATAAAAAGGTAGGGGCTAGTTGATGTACTTTTAAAACAAAATTGCAGGTTTTTTTGTGTCCCTATAAAGTGAACTCCTAATATCTAGATAAAAGTCAATTTTTAGTTTCGGGGGGGGGGGGGGGGGGGGGGGATATTTCAAACGTTTTGTCATGGTTTAAGCTGATAATTTACCTCCCTACTATCAGAAACCTTTAAACTGGTTGTCTTTTGAGTGGAAGCTTTTAGCCTTGAGCCACAAATCCAACAGCATCCGAGTTTCACCCATGTGTTGCTGGTTTAAAGTGATTGAAAAAATTGAACATGATCTCATTATACACTTCTCAAAAAAATAAAGGGAATATAACTTTGATTAAACTCCTGTGAAATCCAACTCTCCATTTAGGAAGCAGCACTGATTGACAATCAGTTTCGGTTCTGTTGTGCAGATGGAATAGACAACGGGTAGAAATTGTTGATGAGGTCCTCAGACCCCTAGTGAGACCATATGCTAGTGTGGTTGACCCTGGGTTCCTCCTAATGCAGGATGATGCTAAACCTCATGTGGCATGAGTGGGTTAGCAGTTCCTGCAAGATGAAGGCATTGAAGCTATGAACAAGCCCACCCGTTCCTCAGACCTGAATCTGATTCGGCACGTTGAAGACATCAAGTCTCAATCCATCCACCAAGATCACATTGCACCACAGCTGTCAAGGACTTAGCTATGCTGTAGTCCACGTCTGGGAGGAGATCCCTCAGGAGACCACCCGCCATTTAATCGGTGCCTAGGCCTTGTAGGGAGGTCATACACAATACTGAGCCCCATTTTGACCTGCTTTAGGACATTACATCCAATTTGGATCACCTGTTGTGGAGTTTCCACTTTAATTTTATTTTGTGACTCCAGATCCAGGCCTCAATTGGTTAATACAGGCATCCCCAACCTCGGTCCTCAAGGCCCGCTGTCCTGCAGGTTTTAGAGGTTTCCTTGCTCCAGCACAGCTGATTTTAATTGAAAGCTGATTAACAGGCTTTTGTTCAACTGCAATCATTATAACCAGCTGTGCTGAAGCAGAGAAACCTCTAAAACCTGCAGGACAGGGGGCCTTGAGGACCGAGTTTGGGGATGCCTGGGTTATTGGGTATTGGAATGTGGAAGCAAGATGGCGCCAGTGTTTGAGGCTTGCCGTCTGACTCTCCTCCTGTTTTGTTTCTGTCTCCTGTCAGGTTTTAATTTTATTACAAGTGTAAACTCTCTAATTGTGTATGATCGCCAAACATTGCTGGACATTGGTGCCTCAGCTGGAAACACGTTACTGAGGACGTATAATGCAGAAAAAACTTCGACCCGGCCGTTGGGCATTCCAGCTCACCTGTGTCGTTTCTGGATTTTGCCTTTCTGTTGGAAGCGGGCGCGCCGCCGTGGAAGGCGCAGCGGTCGGCTGGTGCGATTGAAGGCTGCCCTGCGGCGCGGTTTCTCTGCCTCCGCGATGTGTGGTCTGGTGCCTCGCCTTTCCTGTCCATTGCGTGTGTTGGATCCCGTGGATTCCTGTCTGGTTCCTGTCGGTGGAGGCTGGGATGGAGCGTTCCAGTCCCGTGGTCCCTGCGCTTCTCGGCCCTGTAGACGCAGGGTGAATCCTAGCAACCTGCGCCCTCTCTGCCGGGAGTCCCGGACGGCAGCTGATGACGTGGATCCGCCGATTTCTGTCAGGATCGGTTTGGTAAATGCCAGGTCGCTGGCAAATAAAACTTTCGTAATTAGGGATTTCTTTTCCTCTCAAGGATTAGATTTTTTATTTATAACAGAATCATGGACACGTGGCTTGGGTGATTCCAGCATTTTTAATGAACTTGTCCCAGGGAACTGCAGCTATTTTAATTCTCCAAGGATGTCGGGCTCTGGTGGAGGAATAGTGACTGTTTTTAAAAGTAGTTTTACTTGCAAGCAGTTGCCCGTACCCTCGTTTAGTAGCTTTGAGCTGAGCCTATTTGAACTTGGCAGCTCTCACACTGTGTTGTGTGCTGCAGTCTATCGGCCACCAAAGTATAACAAAAATTTTATAAATGACTTTTCTGATTTCTTGGCCGATATCATGCCAAAATATGACCGAGTTCTCATTGTTGGTGATTTTAATATTCATGTCTGCTGTCCGACTTCACCTATGGCTCAGTCATTTCTTAATGTTATTGATTCTTTTAATTTTGTGCAGTCTGTGACTGGTGCTACTCATGAACATGGTCACACTCTTGATTTGGTTTTATCTTATGGTCTACCAGTCTTTAACTTAGAAATTGGTGACTCATTCTTTTCTGACCATATGCCTGTTTTGTTTGAGACAACGCTGTCCCATGGAAAAGCTAAAACTCGGGCTGCAGCTCGGCTCTGTCGTGTTTTTAACCCTACTACTGCTGGTCAGTTTTCTTCTGTTTTTAATCAGAACTGTACTATTCCAGAGGATGTGGGAAATAACACTGAGGAACTCAGCAACTGGTTTTATTCTACCAGTAAAGCAGCCTTGGATTTGGTGGCACCTCTAAAAATTAGATTTCCAAAATCCAAGCATGAACCCTGGTTAAATGAGGTCACTCGGGCTGCCAGGAGAGACTGCCGCAGAGCAGAACGCAAATGGAGAAAGGACAAATTACAGGTGTCTCTCCAAACATTAAAGGAATGTTGGCGCTGTTATCAAAGGATTGCAAAAGGCAGCCAAAGAAAATACCTGTCGGGTTTGATTGTATCAAATAGTCAGAATCCTGCTATCCTATTTAAAATTATTAACTCTGTTCTAAACGATTCACATAGTGGCTTTATGGAGACCTCACCTGCTGCATGTGAAAACTTCTTACACTTTTTTGATGAGAAAGTTGCTTCTATTAGGGCCCAGATTATCCCCTCTTCTTATGATCCTTCAGTTGTGGTGCCTTGTTCTGGTGTTTTCCACAGCTTTGAATGTGTGAACTTGCAATTATTGCAGGAGGTGGTTAATCACTTAAGGCCAACTGGTTCTCCAGATGATGTTATTTCGCCCCAATTATTTAAAGAAGCTTTCTCTGCTATAGGTCCTTCTGTCCTTGCTCTTGTAAATAGTAGCTTGTCCTCAGGCATTGTTCCTAACGCTCTGAAGCATGCAGTTCTGCAGCCTCTACTTAAGAAACCAGCTTTGGATCCTACTGTTCTGGCAAATTATCGACCTATCTCTAAATTGCCTTTTATTTCAAAAATTCTTGAGAAGGTAGTCTGTAATCAGCTAATGGCCTATCTTAATGAACATAATGTATTAGAGGTTTTTCAGTCTGGTTTTAAACCATTTCATAGCACAGAGTCAGCCCTTTTAAAAGTTTTTAATGATATACTTTTAGCAACTGATTCAGGTGACGTTGTTGTTTTGGTGCTGTTGGATTTATCATCTGCTTTTGACACAGTTGATCATGTCATTTTACTTTCCCGTCTGGAACAGTGGGTGGGCGTCGGTCACATAGCTCTAGATTGGTTTAGATCATATTTGGCTGAACGTACTTTTTGTGTCTGTCTTGATGGCCATAGGTCCCCCTCTGCTCCACTGTCGTGTGGTGTCCCACAGGGCTCAGTTCTAGGCCCGCTCCTTTTCTCACTTTACCTTCTTCCGCTCGGCTCTATTTTCAGAAAACATGGGATTGCCTTTCACTGCTATGCAGATGACACACAGATATACTTACCGCTAAAGAATGTAAACTCCACCTCTCTTCGGTCTCTGTTTTTATGTCTTGAAGATGTGAAGGCCTGGGTGGCCCTAAATTTTTTAAAACTCAATGAGGACAAGACGGACGTAATGATCTTTGGCAGATCCACTGCTGATTCCGTGACTAGTCTTGGCTCCTTGGCTCAGTACGTTAAGCCGGTTATTACAAATTTAGGGGTTAAGATGGATGCTGGTCTTAAAATGGAAGCGCACATCAGAGCCGTTATAAAGTCCAGCTTTTTCCACTTAAGGCAGCTAGCAAAAGTAAAACCCATTCTTTCCAGACAGCATTTCGAAACAGTGATCCATGCATTTGTGACGACACGGCTGGATTACTGTAACTCACTTTATACAGGGGTCAGCGACTTGTATATTTCTCATCTTCAGAGGGTTCAAAATGCTGCTGCACGTCTTTTAACAGGTACACGAAAATTCGACCACATTTCCCCTGTTTTAGCTTCCTTACACTGGCTGCCAGTACATTTTAGGATTAATTTTAAAATTCTTTTAATAATAATAATAATAATAGATTTTATCTGAAAGTGCTACAGAGACCAAAAGAAGAAAAAAAACAAAGACAAAAATAATAACAATAGTAATAAAAAAAAAAAAAAAAAAAAAAAAAAAAAAAACTGTAGGGCTTACAGCAATACATCCTACATCGAGCGGCACCAAAAACCAACAATTACCAAAAAATAATAATAATAGTAATAATAAATAGTAATAATAAAAAATAAAGAATAAATTGTAGGGCCCACAGCAACACATCTCGCACCAAGTGGTACCAAAACCAACAATTGAAACCAACAATAAAAACCACAATTTAAAACAAAACTTACAGTTCTAAAAGGCCTGTTTAAAAAGGTGAGTCTTAAGACCTTTTTTAAAGGCCTCCAAACCTTGTGGGGCTCTCAGGGACTCTGGAAGGGCATTCCAGAGCCGTGGAGCTACTGCCTGAAAAGCCCTATCCCCCATAGTGGCAAGTTTGGTCTTAGGTTGATGCAGGCAGTAAAAGGAGGTGGAGGAACGAAGCCTACGAGAAGTAGCGTGCGATGAGAGGAGTTCACTGAGATAGGCAGGAGCAACTCCATGGATGCATTGATAGGTAAGCAGACAGAGTTTATAATGTATTCTATGTTTGATCGGTAGCCAATGAAGTGAATTAAGAACAGAAGTGATATGGTCGAATTTGCGCCTCCTCATCAGGACCCGGGCAGCACAGTTCTGAATGTACTGGAGCTTTTGCAGGTTTTTACCAGAGGTCCCAAAGAGGAGGGCATTACAGTAGTCCAACCTTGATGAGATAAAGGCATTGATCAACCTCTCAGCATCCGGTTGGGAGAGGGAAGGGCGGAGTCTGGCAATGTTTTTGAGATGGAGGAAGGAGACTTTAGAAAGATGACGGATGTGGGAGTTGAAAGTGAGGTTAGAGTCAATCCTAACTCCAAGGTTTGTGACGGTGGTGGAAAAGGGAATGTTAAGACCAAATATTGAAATACTACTGAGATTAGAGGACTGAGTTTGATGAGGGGTGCCAAGAAGGATGACATCAGTTTTATTACTGTTAAGTTGAAGAGAGTTGGCAGTCATCCATGCCTTTATCTCCTCTAAGCAAAGCTGAAGTGAAGATGGAAGAACTGTAGGAGAAGTGGAGTCCATTTTCATATACAGTTGTGTATCATCAGCATAGCAGTGAAAGGAAACCTTGTGTTTATTGATTATGTGACCTAGGGGGAGCATATAGATGGAGAAGAGGGTTGGCCCAAGGACTGACCCTTGTGGAACTCCACAAGTCACAGTATGAGTTGAAGATTTAGACTGACCCAAGGAAACATATTCAGTTCTATTGGTGAGATATGAATGAAACCATTTAAGTGCTGTACCCGAAAGTCCAATTTCTGACTGTAGCCTGTTGAGAAGGATGGTGTGATTCACTGTGTCAAATGCAGCCGACAGATCAAGGAGGAGGAGAAGAGATGGTGAGCCCTGGTCCGCAGTCATGAGAAGGTCGTTCATTACGCGAACCAGAGCTGTCTCTGTACTGTGAGCCGAACGGAAGCCAGACTGAAACTTTTCGTAGAAGTTATGGATGTGAAGATGTTGATGAAGTTGGGCTGCCACAACTTTTTCCAGAACTTTGGATATAAACGGTAAATTTGAAACAGGTCTGTAATGGGCAAGAATATTGGGGTCAAGTGAGGGTTTTTTCAGATAAGGGTGGATGACTGCAGTTTTAAGAGATGGGGGAACCTGACTGGCCCGCAAAGACTGATTAATTATGGTTGTGATTAATGGGCAAATGGCTGTAATATTAGACTTAAGTAATGCTGTGGGGAGAGGGTCTAGCACGCAGGTGGAAGTTTTCATGCTTTTTACGATCTTCTCCACGTCTGACTGGGTGACATCGGAGAAAGCTGAAAATGTATTACTTTGCGTGGGGAGAGGTATAACAATTTGAGACTCAGCTGTTATAGGGAGAGCAGACTGGATTGATGCCACCTTATTAATGAAAAAGTCCATGAATCTATTGCAATGATCTATACTGGTATCAGCATGCGTGTATGTGGAAGGTTTGACCAGAGAGTTTATGTCAGAGAATAACTGTTTGGAATTCCCACGGCTGTTCGAGATTTTTAGGGAGAAGTAATGGGATCTTGCTGCCGTGAGTGCTTTGGAATATGTCTTTTGGTGTTTGCGATAGGCTTGTTTGTGGACCACCAAGCCACTGGAGATAAACTGCCGCTCCAGGGCACGACCTGCAGTTTTCATTGTACGGAGTTCAGATGTAAACCATGGGGCTGATCTGGAGAAGGTAACTGTCCGAGTTTTAACCGGTGCATGAGTATCAAGAATACTGCGAAGACTGGAATTATAGTGGTTGACATAATCATTGACAGAGGTGAATTTCGTAGTTAGTAAGATATCCTGAATATCCTGGTTGAAAAGGGTCAGATCTATTGTCTTTAAACTTCTGAATTGAATTTGACGTTTTGTTTGCATATATGTCTTTGTTAATGGCAAAGTCAAGGAAATTAATTTATGATCAGACACCCCCAAGTCTTCAACTTGCAGATTGGAAATGGGGGCGTTGTCCGTGATTACCAAATCCAAAGTGTGACCTCTTGTGTGTGTAGGTACTGAAACGTGTTGTGTGAGATGTAGACAGTCCAAGAGTTCGAGAAATTCTGCAGCAGGGCGGTTATTAGACGAGTGTACATGAATATTGAAGTCCCCCAGGATAAGCGTATTATGGGATGTAGCACAAAGTGAAGTCAGGAGATCTTGCAGTTCCATAATGAATCCAGTGTTGAGTTTTGGTGGGCGGTAAATGAGGAGTATCAAAATTGTCTCATTTTGCAATTTACAATTAAAAAGAAGGCTCTCAAATGTAGTCAGCTCCGGTAGTGGGAGGGGGGTTATAGGTAGATCCCTGCGATGGAAAACGGCCAACCCTCCACCACGGCCAGTGGTCCTAGCTTTCTCCAGATATGTATAACCTGGTGGACAAGCTTCATTTAGTGCCATATATGAACTAGGTTTGTGCCAGGTTTCAGTAAGGCATAATATGTCCACTTTTTTATCACATATGTGATCAAAAATAAAAGTGGTTTTATTGCAGAGTGATTGAGTATTGAATAGTTCTATTTTTAATTCGGAGTTGGGCTTAGCCTTTGGGAAGGTCCGAAGTAGACGAAAATCCACCCCGCGTCTTCCCTGTCGCCGCTGCTTTCCTATATTGTCTCTTGTGTTGGTCGTCTTCCGATGACGTAACCAATGACGTGTTGAATGTGCGCCACGAGAATGTAGCCGGTGGATGTAGTATGGGCCGGTGATGAAGCTAGACAAATCTTGTCGGTGTTCGTGGTGTAATGACAGACCATGGGAAGAGTGGGGTCGATGGCGGTTCAGCCTCTGAGACCAGGGGCCAGCCGGAGCGGTGTGGAGATGCCGTGCGCACGCAGAGTGGGGGTGCAGGGGGGCCAACGGTGCCATCCTCGGTTTAAGCCAGGAAGACTTATTTGTTTTTAAAACTCTTAATGGCCTTGCTCCTTCTTATCTGTCTGAGCTGTTACATTCTTATACACCCTCCCGTTCCCTCAGGTCAGCTGATCAGTTGCTTCTGAGGGTCCCAAAGACGAAATGCAAGCTCAGAGGAGACCGTGCTTTTTCTGTGGCAGCTCCTAAGCTGTGGAACGATCTGCCTCTGAGCATAACACAGGCCTCTTCTCTTACTGCTTTTAAGTCCCTTCTTAAGACTCATCTTTTTTCCTTGGCTTTTGACACAATTTGAGACGTTTTACTTTGTTTTATTCTTTTTGTATACTAATATGTATTTTACACTCGTTTTTTCTCTATTTTATAATTTTATTGTATTTTATGATTGTGTACAGCACTTTGGTCCTGTTCGGTGTATAAAGTGCTTCATAAATAAAGTTGGTATGGTATGGGTTAATACATTGGATTTCCATAAATTTTTTTTTGTTATTTTTCTTGTCAGCACATTCAACTTTGTAAAGAACAAGGTATTTAGTGAGAGTATGTCATTTATTCAGATCTAGAATGTTTTATCAAAGTGTTCCCTTTATTTTTGAGCAGTGTATAATTTCAATCACACTGTGAAGCACTAGTACCACTGTAAGAAAAATACCGCTCCCTCTAAGCATGATGCTACCACTGCCATGCTTAATAATTGCGTTGAAAGCCTTAAAAGTCTTAAATACGTATGTCCATACAGCTCAGACTTCCTCCTGTTTGAACTTAAGTTCACCTGACTGTGTTTGGTACATCTATATAGAATGTAGATGTTTTATTTTTGTCCAACACTTCGCTGTAGAGAAGGAAACTGGTGATCCTGGAGCTTCCACTTTGTTTTTGTTTTTTAACTTCCTGGCCAAATTAAATACGTCTTAGAGGAACATTTTAAAATGACTAATTAATTCTAACATATTTAATTATTTTTTATAGCTTGACAAGTCAACAGTAACTGATGAAGAGGTCAGTGACACAGAAGAACAGAAAAGCGAGGAAGTGAAGACACCCAAAGTGCGCCGGGATTTGTCACGTGCTTCCAAAGAGCAATCAAGCAAAGCCAAGCGCCGGCGCATTGTTGTGGCCTCAGACAGCGACGGATCAGACGAAGAGTTCAAACCAGAGCATGCTGCATCTAGCAGCGAGGAAGAGGAGGAAGAGGCCACCGTGAGTAGTGAAGAGGAGAGGAGGAGCAGTCAGGAGTCCGAACCAGACAGCCCCATTAAGCCCGTGAAGCGCAAACGTCCTGCAGAGAAGTCCGTCAGTAAGAAAGCAAAGGCGCCTGCTACACCCTCTGCTGCTCCTAAACGAGCTCCGACTGTGATCACGGCAGACACCAAGTCCCGCTTGTCAGCCTTCTCAGCTCCTGACAGCTTTGAGAGCCAGACTAATGGATCGGGGGCCACAGGAGGCGCAACAGTCTGGGATCACGAGAAGCTGGAGTGGCTGCAGGATGGTAAAAGGAAAGATGGTAAAAGATGTCGTCAGAGTGAGGAGGACTATGATCCCACCACCCTGTATGTGCCTGAAGACTTTCTAAACAGAAACACTCCTGGTATGCGTCGCTGGTGGCAGCTAAAATCGGGGATGTTTGACACTGTGATTTTCTACAAGGTGGGGAAGTTTTATGAGCTGTACCACATGGATGCGGTGATCGGAGTCAACGAGCTGGGTCTGACATTCATGAAAGGAACCTGGGCGCACTCTGGCTTCCCGGAAATTGGCTTTGCACGTTTCTCCGACGTGTTGGTGCAGAAAGGCTATAAGGTGGCTCGCGTGGAGCAGACGGAGACCCCTGAGATGATGGAGGCACGCTGCAAAACTATGGCCAAGCCCACCAAATATGACCGTGTGGTCAGAAGAGAAGTGTGCCGGATTATCACACGTGGAACCCAGACCTACAGCGTGTTGGACGGCGCTCCATCGGAGAGCCAGAGCAAGTTCCTTTTGAGTTTGAAGGAAAAGGCCGAAGATGAGAGCTCTGGTCGACATCGCACCTACGGCGTTTGCTTTGCAGACACGTCAGTGGGATATTTCCATATCGGTCAGTTTGCAGACGATCGCCACTGCTCCCGGCTGCGCACCTTGATTGCACACTTTCCTCCTGCTGAAGTTCTCTTTGAAAAAGGCAACCTGTCTGCCGAAACCCGCAAAATACTCAAGGCATCTCTGTCCTCTGCTCTGCAGGAAGGACTGAATGCAGGAACCCAGTTTTGGGACGCTCAGAAGACTCTTAAAAACCTCTCTGAGGAGAATTATTTCGACGAGGTAGCTGGAGAAGAATCCAAATGTTTCCTCCCTGCGCTTCTGAAGAGGATGACCTCAGAGAGCGACTCCCTGTGCCTAACGCCTAAGGAAGGTTATGAGTTGGCACTTTCTGCTCTAGGCGGCTGCATCTTCTACCTGAAGAAATGTCTGGTAGACAAAGAGTTGCTCTCCCTGGCAAACTTTGAAGAATACGTCCCTGTTGACGTTGAATTGGAGAAAGCTGCTGGACCTGCCAGTTTTTTCTCCCAGACCCGTCAGCGTATGGTCCTGGATGGAGTCACCCTGGCAAACTTGGAAATCTTCCAGAACGGTTCAGGAGGAACAGAAGGGACACTGTTGGAGCGTTTGGACACTTGTTCCACTCCGTTTGGTAAGAGGCTGCTGAAACAGTGGCTCTGTGCTCCTCTGTGTAACCCCGCCTCCATCAGGGACAGACTGGATGCTGTGGAGGACCTGATGGGAGCTCAGGCTCAGGCCACCGAGGTCTCAGAAATGCTGAAAAAGCTTCCGGATCTGGAGCGTCTTCTTAGTAAAATTCACAGCATCGGTACTCCACTGAAAGGCCAGGACCACCCTGATTCCAGAGCGGTGCTGTACGAGGAGGTCACCTACAGCAAGCGCAAGATAGCCGACTTCCTTTCGGCACTGGAAGGTTTCAAAACCATGCAAGACATCATTTCTGCTTTCGCCCCAGTTTTAGGTGACTTCCGCTCCACCCTGCTTCATCAGATTATCAGTGTGAAGACGGAAGAGAACGGGCTCTTCCCTGATCTCTCAGCAGAGCTGAAGCGCTGGGAAACTGCCTTTGACCACCAGAAGGCTCGTACAACAGGTGTCATAACCCCTAAAGCTGGCTTTGACCCTGAATATGACCAAGCTCTCACAGGAATCAAAAACTGCGAGCGGGACCTTCAGGACTACCTGGAGAGGCAGAAGAAGAGGCTCGGCTGTAAGAACATGGCCTACTGGGGGACCGGGCGGAACCGCTTCCAGATGGAGGTTCCCGACAGCGTTTCAGAGAGAAACATCCCAGAGGAGTACGAGGTGAAGTCCACAAAGAAAGGCTGGAAGCGTTACGTGACGAAGGAAAGCGAGCGGCTCTTCTCAGAGCTGCAAGGGTTTGAGGAGAAGAGGGATGCTGCCCTGAAGGACTGCATGAGGAGGCTCTTCTACAACTTTGACAAGAACTACAAAGACTGGAAGACTGGAGCGGAGTGCATGGCAGTGCTGGGTAAGAACGGTTTAAATCCAGAAAGTTATTCCTGCATTTCTCATTTTCCACATATCTTTCAAATAAATCTTTGAGGAAACGTTTGTCAGATTTTCTCCTATCGGTTTAAATTATGGGGTTTAAAACAACATTTGTCAAATAATGCAGCTCTAGCTTTACCAGAATTAGCTTAAAATGGGAAACTTGGTGGAAAGCCATTAATCAAAGCACATGGGAGTGATTCTAGCCTAATATTTGGATTCATTCTGTTAATTTCTCCCAGATGTGCTGCTGGCTTTATCCTGCTACAGTCTGGGAGGAGATGGGCCCATGACCAGACCCCAGGTGGTGCTTCCAGAGGAGGACGGCCGCAGCGCACCTTTCATCAACTTAACCGGATCTCGTCATCCATGTGTGACAAAGACGTTTTTCGGGGATGACTTCATTCCTAACGACATCTTCATCGGCTGCTCTGGGAATGGTGACGGTGATGGGCTGGAAGGTTGCGCCTCGTGTGTCCTGGTTACGGGTCCAAACATGGGTGGAAAGTCGACTCTCATGCGACAGGTCTGCTTGAATATTTACACTGAATTTTGTTTATCATTTACCAACCTCTATTAATCCACTGTTTGTTTTTATTGCTTCTAGTGTGGACTTGTGATAATTCTAGCTCAGCTCGGATGCTATGTTCCAGCTGAAAGCCTCTGTTTTACTCCAGTCGATCGGGTTTTCACTCGACTGGGAGCCTCGGATCGGATCATGGCCGGTAATGTTTCCTCACATCATGCACATAAACATTATGGCCTGAGTGGACCCTTTGTAATCTAAGCTGCTGTGTCCCCTCTGTAGGTGAGAGCACCTTCTATGTGGAGCTCAGTGAGACAGCCAGCATATTGCACCATGCCACTAAGCATTCATTGGTGCTCCTTGATGAACTAGGTAAACTTTTCCACCATCATTCATGCTTAGTGGGCACAGTGTGGAGGCGCTCTCTGCAGTTTTCTCTGTCATGGTGTTATCGTGGTGAATCATTAGTCTGTGGCGTGTTGTAGGAAGGGGCACAGCCACATATGATGGCACAGCAATCGCCAGCGCTGTTGTGAAGGAGCTTGCTGAGAAGATCTGCTGCCGTACGCTCTTCTCCACACATTACCACTCCCTGGTGGAGGACTATGCAAACAATCCTGCTGTGCGACTGGGCCACATGGTAAGAATGAAAAGGCTCAGTATTTCTCAGCACATGCTGACCAATGTTGTCATACTAATTGTTTTTGCCGTGCCTGTCTGCACTCGTTACTGTTTTTTACATATAGAAAAATGTGAGATAAAAGGAAATCCTGAATGTTTCCATATATGTTTCCAGTGTAAAAATAAAAATGGTAGTTCTAAATCAAAGATTTTTTATCAGCCATGGGTTTGACTTGACAAGCCATATTTAAAATTAAAATGTAATGTTTTAGCTGGTTCCCAAAGTGTCTGAATTAAATCAGTAGAAGCACATTTTGACCACTCATTAATTTAATTTACAGTAAAATATTTATTAATTCATTAAGTCATATTTAAATTTTCTGTGTACTGTTCCAACTTGTTCTTTGAAACATGATTCTGTCTTGTCATACTTTGGTCGCCTTTATTTTGACTCTCATATTTAGGATTTCAATCTCATAATTTTAGCTTTAAATTCATGCTGTACATTATTTCTCCCAAATATCACTATACAGAATGGCATAAGCATGACTTTAAAATTTTCCATCAACTCTAAACAAAATAATTTCACAATTATGACTCATTTAATTGAAAATGTAAATGAGTTAAAACGGAATGTCTTTTGATGAATATATGATAAAATATGCAAAAATCGCATAATTGTCACTTAGGGTTCCACATTTCCAGTAGAGAATAGGTTTTTAAACGTTAAAGTGAAGCAATAACCAATATCGTGGGGAGAAGTTTAACAGTTGGAGGCTTTATCTAGATTACAGAACAGCTGCATCCCCAATTTAGCCACAAACTGCTTCCTGAAACAGATGTTAGATGTTGTGAAATGCATGTTTGGGCTCACGGCTTTCTCAGCACATCAGCCTGTGAATGACTTGATGTATTTGTTTTTTTATGGCTTTTAGGCATGCATGGTGGAGAATGAATGCGAGGATCCGAGTCAGGAAACAATTACATTCCTCTACAAGTTTATCAGCGGCGCTTGTCCAAAGAGTTATGGGTTCAACGCTGCTCGACTCGCCAACCTGCCAGAAGAGGTCATCCAGTCTGGGCACAGGAAGGCCAGAGAGTTTGAGAAAAGCACCATCAGCCTCAGACTCTTCAGGTATGTTTCCGTTTGCAACATATACTTAAGTTTGCTTTAAGCTGAAACTAATTGTTTTCTCTTGCTCTGCAGAAAACTCTGTCAGTTCGCTGAAGACGCTTCTCAGGACAAAACACGCTTCACTTCACTTCTTCAACTGCTCAACACCCTGTAGTTATCTTGGAATTCTTACTGTTGCTGATTTTCTGTTCTTTTCAGTGCTTGGAAAAAAAAAACACTACTGCAATGATCTAATAAAGTTTATTCTTAAAAAATGACAATGTTTCATCTAGGAAATTAAACCCTTTTAATTCACACTAGCGCCTACATAACGGTTATTGAATACTTCACAATATATTAAGTCTAGATGTTTATGATACATGCATACATTTTCAGTCTGTATGAGAAATCCACAATCACCAGTACACATGAATGAAAGGAGAGGGAGGCAATGATAAACCATAAAGCGCTGTATATAGATACTTGTCTCAGCTTCTGTAGAGCAAAAGCTGTTCAATTCTCCAGCAATGTTGGAAAAAAAAAAAAAAAACAGAAAAATACAAATTTTGCTTTTACAAGACTTCTTGCGTTTATGTTTATATAAAAACAGGCATCTGAAAATAAAGACAAAGCAACTTTTCTCTAAACAGGAACAGACGTAAACTGTTTAACTTACATTTCCTATCAGATGTGTAATTATCACATCAGCAGCAATCATTTTACTTGGTCATAAGTTTTGGATTAAGCCTGTAATTTGAATGCCTGTAGGCTGATGTTTAACAAGACGAACGTAGAAAATAATATGCATAGAATCTGTAAAGCAGGCTGCAATACCACACCTGACTTTCCCCCCCTAACATGTTCCAACCAGTCTTGTCAAAGCACAATTCTGCAATGGTTTTTTCTGTTGCTACAACCAAAATCAACATTGCTAGAGAAAATGTTTAGTGTTTTCCTCTTTTTCTTGGATCTCTTTCACAGAAAGAAGTTAGATACTGCGACATGAGTATAGTTACAGCAATTGTGGGGAATAACAAAAAAAACAAACACATTTAATAAAATAAAGACATTCAAGTACAGTAAGATTTTTGCATGAAAATACAAAACTACACAAAAGCATAAAATCAAATCTCAGTTTCTTAAGAAGGGGGAGGGGAGGCTGAAGTGCTAGGTCATTTTTTTCCCCCCGTCGTATGTTAAATACGAGCATGTCTGTCGCCGAAGTGGTGGAAGCATCTTTGAATGAGGGACCATTTCTTCCTGGATCTGTACATCACTGTAGGATCTTGTTCTTGCGTTTCTTAAAGTAAGATGAGTGAAGGTGGCTTTTGTCCATCTCACCGTTGGTAACTTGCACTTTAACCCCACCCGCATACCCTGAGTCTGCTGCTCTCTGCTCCTCCTGTCTTTTTTTCAAGAAAAAAGCGAGGCATCCATCAGGCTTCTTTTTCCTCAACAATTTCCTGACCCACATTTTATTTTAGCTGTATTTGTTCTCTCAAAGTGAATATTATAGTTCAGGCTTGCTCTTTGCTGCACAACTAAAAGTATCTTGTGTTTAGACCCCAGGTCTAAGGCTCAGTTGTGCTGCAGCGTATTTGACTCTATAGGGGGAGCAGAGTCGTACAAAGTGTCCGTGTCATGAGTCGGCTCCCCAGCTAACGTGCATGGATTGGACAGCGTCCCTGCACCACAGTCACAAAAGAACCTGCAAGAAGAAAAGTAATCAGACATTTTGATTAAATCATGGAACATAAATATCCTTGATTTTGACCAAATCAAAATAAATGGTGGTTTAATTTGTAAAAACACAGATTTGGTAGCTTAACCCTTTTATTGACTGCTTTAAACCAAGTAAAAACATTGGAAATATTTATGAGGAATCAAGAAGTATAAAAAAAGTTGATTGTTTAATTATCCTTAGATGTTTTGTGAAAAGAGAAATAAATGAAGGGGTTAAATATTAGAGGTTCCCGATTCTTTCCATAAATAAATGATGCATCCTGACTTTTGCTATTTGGACAGAATTTAACTCCATGTACTAAATTACTCAACACACGTAGATATGCTCAAAAATCTTTTAATAAACAGTATACTAACAAGTAAAAGTCTGTTTGCTTTAACACAGTAGAATGAGTGATTAATACTGAACAGGAAACTGAACAGCTGAATATGCCTCATAGATAAAAAATGAGAAATTGCTTTTAAAGAGCCGGTCACAAACAGCTCTTATCCAGACCTGCAGGCAGAAGGCACTCAATTTTTTTAAACCTATAAAACTGACCTAAATACAGCGTTTCTAAGACTCGTCATCTGGCTTGCCCACAGTTTTATATTTGGCAGAGACCTGATTAGAAAATAATGTTTGACAGCAAAGAAAAAAATACAGACTATAAAGGAGACATAGCAGAGGAACAACCTTAAACCTCACTGGATATTACTGGTATCTCAAATGATAGAAAGTATCTATCCCTTTCAACATTTTACCACCAATGTCATTACAAAAACAAAACGTGACAGCCATGCATAAAAATCCAGATTAATAAATGGATTTCAAACAAACTGATGTCAGTATCAAGCCAGAACCAGTTAAAAGGACACCAGTGAAGAAACAGCATCATTAAAGAGCCCACATGTGAGGGGGAAAGGTCTAAAGCTATAAAAAAGAAAACAAGCAAATTTTGAAAAGGTGAGACTATACTACACACCAACCAACACATCCCATCCCTATGTGACTATGGTGGTGGCAGCATTATGGTATGTGAACATCATTAGTGATAGGGAAGCTGGTCAGTGGCTGTAACATGTCCAGCCATGGCTATGTTTCCAACTTATACCAATAATGACCTGTTTTGGTCAGAAAATACTAACCTATCGTGTCTGATAAACTCCACATCGTGTCCTTGGTGACACTTCTTGATGCAGTTCACGCAAATGGCATTGCGGTCTGTTGTGTTACAGGTATGACACCTGTGTGAACCAAAAATGAATCAACATAAGAGAGCAACAGCAAGGCCACAAGAGATTATTGTTGTACATGCGATGGAGGGTACCTGTAGAAATCGTGCATTGGGTAGCTGGTGTAACTTGAAATCTTGTACAGGCACTGACCTCTGCTCACAGCCTTTTCAATGGCATCCTGATTGTTTTGTATTTTATTATCTGGTGGTAGACAAAGAATACATTTAAACATGAATATTGAATTAGGAGCAGGAGATCGTAAAATATGCAATATGAAAGTACCTTTCATTGTAACATTGACACCAGATGCAAGAAACAATCCCCCAAAACGATTGTTGAAAATCTGATTGCCTTCTAGGGTTGCTGTAGCATGGTTAGTTATCTCAATACCTACAATGCAAAAACAAAACACAAGTTAAAACCGCAATTTGTAACCCAAACATTGAAGGACATTTGAAGTCCATTAAAAACACCTGTGCATGTGTTACCCACCTGCAGCGAAGCCATCAAATATCCTGTTTTTCCTCAGTGTGGGGTGACTGTTGGTGCTAATGAGAACACCTGCTTGGGCATTTCTGAAGATGTCGTTCTCTTCTAGCAAACCTTCGCAAAAGAAACAACTTTAGTTCAAAATGACTGCTGTAAAAAAATAAGTAGAAAGAAGGTTTAGAATATTAACCAAAGTACCTCTTCCTCCATTGAAAATACAGATCCCTCCATCCCTCCCGTCGTGGATCTTATTTCTGCGCAGCGTGGGGTTGCTGTCGGTTTTGATCCACACTCCTGCCATTGCATTGTCAAAGATTTCATTGTCCTCAATGAATCCTAAACCTGAAAAACCAAAGATACTGATTCATTTCTGAAACACAAATTGAGTGGTTTAAACCAAGCACTACATTAGTGATGTACAAATAATAAGAAACACATTTTTGCTTCCCACCTGAGTTGTAAACCAAAATGCCCCCATTTTGGCCCCCCCAGATCTTGTTTCGTCTGATTTTAGGATTACTGCCAGTTCTGTCAAAAATAAAAGGACATCAGTGATTTCTGAATTACTTCAGCACATATGGTGCAAGATTTGGTTTAAAATTTTCAATATTATTGACTTTTCTGCACAAACCTTATCTGAACCCCAGAGTACATGTGATTGTAGATATCATTGTCCTCTAGCACACCGTGGCCATTGTCATAGAAGTAGACCCCAACCTGTTTAAATAGTGGATATTGGAATTTAAAATGAAAGACAAAACTAATTTGATATGTTCCACATTTATACAGCAGAACAAGTCATTTTAAAAACCTTCAGGAAATGAGAGATTATTGCCAGCAACTTAATATCCATGTATAACAGATAAATCCACCGTGCTGTGATCTTACCTGCTTCCCACTGTGTATCCTGTTCCTCCTTAGTACTGGCATGCTGCCTGTTGTCACCCACACCCCTGCCAGAGTGTTACTGTACACCTCATTTTCCTCTATCACTCCCTGTCCTTTTTCATGCTGCAGTAAACAAAAGAGCATATGTCACCATTATGGTTTCAAGTTACAGTGTAAAACTTGTAATAAAATTACTCTAAAAATGGAAGAAAATCAGCAAATAGGTTCACTGTGAAGGCTGAATAGGATCTAAAGTTTTACCACATATATGCCGCCATGTTGACCGTCATGGATCTTGTTGTGCCGCACAATAGGACAACTATTGGTCCTGATCTGGATTCCTGCCAGGGCGTTGCCATAAATGTCGTTTCCTTCAATGAGGCCTCGGCCATCACCGAAAATGTAGACACCACCTTGGTTTCCGTTAAAAATGGCGTTACCCCTGTGTTTGGAAAGACAAAAAAAAAACACATCAGAGCCTTTATGAAGAAATACTTTAAAGGAGAGCTCCTGCATGGAAGACAGTCTAACTCCACTGACCTTATTGTGGGGTCGCTGTTTGAGGTGATCCACACCCCTGCAAAGTTATTTGCATAGATCTTGTTTTCAATGAACTGCCCACGGCCTTTTTCGTGCACGTAGATGCCCCCAGTCTGACCGTGATGGATCTCACAGCGAACCACCGTGGGGTTGGCGTATGCCTTCACCTCAAAACCAGCTATTCGGTTTCTATGGATGTTGCAGCTCTCAAAGTAACCCTAAAAAAACATGGAGAAATACAAAATTACTACACCTCCTGGGAAGACGAACAACTCAAAACAGCTCTGCTCGCTTATATTACATAGAGGAGCATTTAGTGTGAAACATGCTTTCAATCAAAGTAATCAGGAAGGAAATACAGTAGCAGAGTGAAATCGTTTGTTAAACTAAGTAACAGTGGGTGAATCTTACCATGCCGTGATCGAACGTGAAAACACCGACATCTCTGCCATGATGGATGTGATTCCTCCTGATTATTGGGTTGCCGTGGTTTTTTACCCAAATCCCAGCCAAAGCGTTGTTTGAGATCTCATTGTCCTCGTAGATCCCCTAAAGAAATGGTATGCATACAGTCTGATGATAGTTCCTTTAAATATGTAAAACACAAAAACTATAATAATATTGCAGCATGTATGCCAGGGGTTATAAATCACTGAGATGGGCATTATGGAGGTTTTATCCCTGAATGGATGCTCATGACTTTCTGTTTAAGTATCAGAATCAGACAATTTATCGTATTACAAAGAGCAGATCTTCATCCTATCCCACATTTTTCTCATTCATAAACAGAAAACTATGAAAAGGCATGACTAGTACATCTTCAAATACGAGATCACTGACTATACTTTACCTGCGCATGATCAGTGATGTAAAGACCAACGTTTTCAC